>NC_035449.2:48730916-49057069 GCF_002127325.2 Helianthus annuus | reverse complement strand
ATTTGTGATTGCCACTTGACAAGTTTCTTCCTTCTTCAATCTCATTATTCTCTAATAGATAATTATATATTTTTCAGGTTACTGCAAATAGTTGGGAGGGTGGGATTTTTATTTTGTTTTTACTTGTTTGTGCCATTATAGCAGCTGGTTAGGTACATAAAAAAGTAAACTGAACTTGTGTTTATCATTTCTTTGCCATTCATTTGTATTTGATAATTCTATTAGTAATTAAATTATGTATAATGATGTATTAATTACCATATTTTCTTATACAGGGGCTCGGGGACCCAAATAGGAGTAGATACAAGCTTCTTTTGAGTTGTTCTCTAATTATAACTTCGGAGCCCCCTATCTCTCGATTGAGTTGTCTATAGTTGTTAATACATCTTTAATTGCACTAGCACGTTGTGGTATACTTTATACCTGAACCTTTTCGCAAACTGTTTGCTGGCAAGGTGTGCAAACTGTTGGATATTTATGTCCGGTTCGATAAGTCAACGCTGCTGACCGGGTCTTGACCCGTAAGAGTTACACCGTGGTCAACGAACTAAAATCCACTGTAACTGGTAATTACGAACGATACGCGGGTATTGAACTGAGAGATGGGTTCGTAAATCGGGTGAGACAAGAATGCTCTTGTATCGCCACTTGGCGAGCACTTAGACTTCGGCCAATGACAATTCATGCAAAGTCTCTCTCCAACACTTGGCATGCACCTAGATTTCGCCCAATGAGAATTCATGCAAAGTCTCTCTCTCCAACACTTGGCATGCATGCAATGATGTCCAAGTCTTATATATTTGGGTGTTGGGTCTTGTATTTGTGTTGCAAGAATTTAACAATACACACACAACACCCACAACCCAACCGAACAAGACCGCAACCGGCCAAGCCCCGCCGACCCGAGCCGCCGGCTGCCGCCGCCGCAGGACCGCCGGCCGTCTGCGCCGCTACCCGACCCATTCCCGTGTTTCAATAGTTCGTACAACTAGCACTCGTTTGTTGAACCTCGGTGTCTCAACCGGTTATTCACTAACCGAAGGTATATCTAAACCCCCTATGGTTGATGTTCTATTTCGTGTTTGCATGTTGGTGATCTTGTTCCATTACGGGCGCTCCTTGGTATAAAAATGTTCGTGTTATTTTGCTACATATGCTTCCGTTGCCTAAAAATGTGTATATAGTTTTAACTAGTTAAAGTTCATTTTGAATAACATATTTTTACATGTATTCTTTTGTAAAAAGTGTTTTGACTAATCCTTGTAACAAAATAAACACATATTTAATATGAACCGGGTTCATAAAATAAATCTAAAATTATACCACGGATATCCTACAGTGGTATCAGAGCCGATGCTCACCACATGCAAATCAAAACCGGTCTTTTTCACCGGAATAATAAATCACAAACTTTAAAAGTCTAAAGTTTTGATTTATTTTATCTTTGGGCTATATATATTTTTTTGGTCATATTTAATTGTTAAATATTGGTTGGCCAAAATAGCCCAAAGATACTTTTGGCTATGTTGAATATGTAAATCGGGCCTGACCTCGTGGTTGTGTTTATATTTGGTTTTGTTTATGGTTTTGGCCCGTTTTGCGGCTCAAAGTTGTAATAGATTAGTTTATGGTTTTGGTCCGCTTTGTGGTTCAAAGTTGTAATAGATAAGGTTCTTTGTCTTTGTTATATTTACTTGTTAAATATTGTTGATGCGAAGACCCGAAGCAAAACCAAATGCCAAGAGGAGTCTTGGAGTTAGTGGGAGTCGCTCAAGACAACAAGATGCACTCAAGTCCATCCTAGTGGTTGTTTTGTGTTTTGTGATCGTGACCCCTTGATCTTGCTACTTGACTCTAGCAAGATCATATTCATGCCCATATGATTTACATATTCATTTTTGTTATTATGGTTGCCCTTTGATAAATGTTGTCACACTTCAACTTAATACCAAAACGTATTCTTAAAAGTTTTTTTTTTAAAATGAAATCGGAAAAAGCAAGTTCTAGCAACTTGCATATTTTGTAACCACTAGAGTTTTATATCATATTTTTTTTTTCTCACATCTTTAAAACTCCTAAACTTAATAGTTTTCACTATTAACTTTAATTAGTTATTCCAAGTCGCGACAAACTTAGTTTTGTAGGTTATCTAAAACTAATTGTCCCGAGAGGTGAAAGGGTCTTTTTGGTTATGTCGCAAATTTAATACTTAAGTTAAAAACCGACTATAACGACCCTATTTGGTAAAGATTAAAATTAATGGTCTATGCCATCCTACTACTAGTAACACTTGGGGCATAATGCGAACCGTCAGTGTTGGAGCCACAGCACGACACTTGGTGTCAAGTTTATCCTTCCAAGGTGCAAGGGTTCCATCGACACATCTGGCTCTTCCACATGTGACCGTTTTAGGACGACTATTACTTTTCTTCTCGTGTTGCATGCCCCAGCCGTCTCGAAAACAAAAGTGGCATAAATGAGGCCAAACGTATCAATGCAGGGACAAAAGATTGTCCTCGCAGCCTCATAAACCCCGGGAGTTGTGCTTTTCTCACAATTGACAATCGTTGTCAGTCCGCTTGTACCTCTTGCTAATGTTGCATGCCCCAGCTGCCTTTAGAAAGAGCTTCTAACCGGATTCTCGCTCCTTATCGTCTCACCACACTAAATAAGGAAATACATTAAAAATACTAATTAAATAATTTTTCCTTAACAGATGTCATCTGAAAACAACTCCTCTTTTACTCTCAAGTCCATACTTGAGAAAGACAAACTGAATAACACCAATTTTCTTGAGTGGCACCGCAACTTAAGAATCGTTCTCAAGATGGCAAAAAGGCTTTACGTTTTGGAAACCCCGATCCCAACCGCACCCGAGAACAACACTGTGGTTGCGAAGAAGGCTTTCGATAAACATAAAGAAGATGCCATGGAAGTTGCTTGCCTCATGCAAGCCACCATGTCTCCAGATCTTCAGAAGAATATGGAAGACATGAATGCCTTCGACATGATTGAACAACTCAAGGGCATGTTTTAGAAACAAGCCCGTCAGGAACGCTATGACACCATGAAACAGCTCATAAGCTGTAAAATGCAAGAGGGTTCCTCAGTTAGTGCTCATGTCCTCAAGATGAAAGGCTACATCGACCAACTAAACAAACTTGGTTATCCTCTCCAAGATGAGATGGTTGTTGACTTCATTCTCAACTCTCTTTCCAGTCACTATGATCAATTTGTTATGAACTTTAACATGAATGACTGGGTAAAGACAGTGCCAGAGCTACATGGGATGCTCAAAACGGCAGAGATGAACGTTTCCAACAAAGTAAGCCAAGTGTTAATGGTTCGATCTGGTGGTGTTAAAAAGCCCAAAACAAAGAAGAAAAGTTATAACAGCAAAAACAAAGGAAAGGCTCCTGTTGCTGCCAAACCTGCCACCAACAAGAGCAAGCAAGCTGTGAAAGCCCCTCTTCCAGAAGAGCGGCAATGCTATAAGTGTAACAAGATGGAGCACTGGAAACGTAACTGCCCCGAGTATCTTGCCAAGCTCAAAGTAAAGAAGGCTAATGGAGAAGGCACTTCTTCAGGTATTCTAATATATGTTATCGAACTTTTCACTGTTTCAAGCGACACATGGGTATTTGATACCGGGTGTGGTTTTCACATCATTAATGTCTTGCAGGAGCCTGAGAAGTGGAAGAAACTGAAGCCGGGAGACATGGAGCTCATTGTTGGCGATGGGAAAAGAGTCCCAGTTCTGGTAACTGGCACATTTAATCTTACATGTCCTTCTGGTCTTGTTGTTGTTTTGAACAATTGTCTTTATGCACCTGGTTTAACCAGGAACATCATTTCAGTTTCGTTGCTTTTTGAACAAGGATTTAGATATGTTTTTAATGGTATTGCTATTTTTGCTTATCTAAAAGGTATTTACTATTTTGAGGCTAAACCTCGAAACGGTATCTATGAAATTAATGTTCAGCCTAGCAGTAACATATATCACCTTTCTAAATGTCAGAAAAATGGTGCTAGTGATTCATTCCTATGGCATTGTAGACTTGGCCATATAAGCAAGGCACACGTAAAATGGCTCCAATCTGAGGGGATTCTTGAATCCACCAGAACAGACACATTTGATGATTGCGAGTCTTGCTTAGCTGGCAAACTCACCAAGGATCCCTTCACCCATGTTGGTGAACGAGCCAGTGATCTACTAGGACTCATACACTCAGATGTATGTGGTCCTTTTAGAACCATGACTAGGAATCACGAGAGATACTTCGTTACGTTCATCGACGACTATAGTCGATATGCTTATATCTATCTCATGAAGCATGAGCATGAAACTTTTGAAAAATTCAAAGAGTTTCAAAACGAAGTTGAAAACCAACTTAATCGAAAGATTAAAATGCTTCGCTCAGATCGAGGCGGTGAATACCTCAGCTTGGAATTTCTCGATCATCTAAAGGAACGTGGAATAGTTTCACAACCCACTCCACCAGGCACACCCCAACTTAATGGCGTGTGTGAAAGGAGAAATCAAACCTTACTAAATATGATTCGATCGATGATGTGTAGAACAAATTTACCTCACTCCTTTTGGGGTTTTGCTCTTATGACTGCTGCTCGACTCGTAAATCTAGCGCCGACCAAAAAGGTAAACAAAACTCCATATGAGATATGGCATGGGCATAAGCCGAATTTGAGTTACCTTAGAGTATGGGGGTGTGATGCTTACATCACAAGTGACTCTGATGACAAGCTCGACCCTTGAGGCGAAAAGGTTGTTTTCGTCGGATACTATAACCAATGCGGTTATTATTTCTACCATCCTGATGCAAATACGATTTCCATCAAAAGGAAGACTAAAAGGTTCCTTGAAGATGAACTTCTTAGTCGAGGAACTGGAAGTAACTTAGTAGATCTTGAAGAAGTTCAAGGACTACAAACAACCGTTGACGAGGTCGTAACGTCTGAATCACAACAAATTGTTGATACTGAATCAGACCCAAACACAAGCCTTCGCAGGAGCATCAGGACTCGTAAAGAACCCGATAGATACCTTTCGCATGTTGAGGGTTCAGAAGTTCTGACATGTAACACCCCGAAAATATAAAACATTATATCATAATTATAAAGCATAAATAAATGGGAGTTTACTAACTAGGAATTCTAACCTAGTTAGTTAACTAGTCTAAAAATAGCTTATAATGTGATTAAAAGCTACCAAACTATATGTTGAACAAAATAGAGGGACCTTAGTTGTTAAATCTGAAACTTAATTAGATGGAACAAATAAAAGAAATAAAATAAACCAAACACTCCAAAAATTGAAGTGTTGGTCGATCAAGAAGAAGCAGGGGGCGACATCCCCATTTCAAAACCCTAACCTCACCAAAACAATCAAATTGAAGGCTCAAATCTGATCAAAAGCGAAATCTAAACATAGATTAGTGATCCTCATCACAAGAGGGTTACAAGGTATGTAAAAATTCGTGTTAATTCTTCGTTTGAAATTCTCATGATTTTTGGAAAATCTGAAACTAGATGTTGCATGTGTGTTTTGGTTAGGTTAAGGATGATATAGTGTCTAGAGGTGAAACCTAAACAACTACATGTGAAATCATGTCCAAATTCAGGAAATTCCATGAACACCTTGAAGGTGGGTTGTGGGTTTTATAAGATGTAGATGAACACTAGGGTTTAGAATGATTATTCTAGTGTAATTGATCATAGAAAGTAATTTCAGAAAAAGTATGATGTTTACATGCTAAATAAGAGCTTTATTGATGTTGAGTTAGCTAAATAGTAAGCTATGAACTTGAATATGAATGGTATGAAAATTCTGCCTATATAGTGTTTGTTGAAATGCCTCGAAGAAGGCTTAAAACTGAATTATTAAGTTAAAAACGCACAATTATGATGTATGACGAGATGTGCGTTATGTATGTGAAACAAAGAGTTCTAAACCTGAAGTGATTGAACTCTATAGGAAAGGAAGCCGGGACATCAAGCGGGCAAACCGGTGTAGACGCATGTTTGAAGGGCTTGCTTTAAAGGTATGTAACTTGACCCGTTACATTGAGTAGATTTGATGATTATTAAATGCGTGAATTGGATTTTTGAATAAGGGTTGTTTTGAATTTAAGTAGTGATGTTGCTATATGGAAAATAGATCGAATTGGTTGGAACTCGTTGGTAGTCGTCACAATGGAGGAATTCCTTAGACGAGCCAAACGGGTCAAATAATCATTTAAGGCACGGAAAATGCTCCGTATTATGATTGATTGATCTTGTTATTGATTAATAAAATAACATATTAGAATTACGGGAAATTAAGGTATTGGTATGTCTAAAAAAGGGAATTCCGAGATTTGGGTTTGAGTAAAATGAACAACTCAAACAAAATATAGAATTCCAGGTACTACCGTAAGTTACGGTGGTACCGTAACTTACGGTGGGTGCCAAAGCCTTACGGTGCGTTTCTTCTGGTTTACGGTGAACCAAAAATCCCCAAAACCTACCGTAACTTACGGTGACACCGTAAGTTACGGTGGAACTTAGAAATTTGTAAATCTTTCTTTTATCATACTTTGATGTCGGATCTTGTTTCTATACTTTAAGTACTAATGTCAAAACTAATATTTTAGTGGTTTTGACCCTAGGTGATGATTTGGATCTTAAGGATGACGGTCGAGCGGATAATGAAGAACCGAACACTACATTTTGAAGCTTCCGCAATGTTTTAATTCTTTAGTAGTGCTTATGTCTGGTTTGTAAACACTTGTTAAACAAATTTTGAAATGTTTTAACTTAGACATTAATTGACTAAGGTTGACATACTTTTGAACTCCGTTAATGAATGTCATGTTACTTAACCAATATTTTTAATAGAAATGGTGTATTTTATTATTAAAAACAAGTTTAAAATTAAGGGTGTTATAAGTTGGTAATCAGAGCCTAAGGTTGTCTACAAAGTGTTCGGTTCAAGCTTGATCGATCGTCCGGTAAGAATTAACTTCTGTTAATAAATTATATATTATGTAAAGAATGAGAAATGAACAAATATGCATGAAAAGAGCGAGTAAGCTCATTCAAATACAAGAAATGCAAAAAAGCAAGAACGATTAAATCAAGTTGTGAACTTGATTGAATTAAAGCAAGAACGATTAAATCAAGTTGTGAACTTGATTGAATCAAAGCAAGAACGATTAAATCAAGTTGTGAACTTGATTGAATCAAAGCAAGAACGATTAAATCAAGTTGTGAAATTGATTGAATCAAAGCAAGAACGATCAAATCAAGTTGTGAACTTGATGGAATCAAAGCAAGAACGATTAAATCAAGTTATGAACTTAATTGAATCAAACAAGTAAAGCATGTGTTATAAATGGAATGTTTAACAACTTATGTAAACATTTCAGAAATAGAGATGGCAGATGGAGGTAATGATGATGCGGTGCCAAGAGTCACCGAACAAATGAGGGAAGTGATTGCAGAAGAGGTTGGAAAGGCGATCGAAAACAGTTTGTCGGGCTTTATTGATAAAGTTCAAAACACAATTTTATCAATGGTAGAAGATAGAATCAAGAAATTAGAAGATCATTCAAAATTAGCAAAGGAAAAGCATGGAGGACGAAAGCCTTGTTCATACAAGGAATTCATGGCTTGTAAACCACCAATATATAATGGGGAGATTGACCCAATAGTGTGCCAAAGATGGCTAAACGATATCGAAGGGGTATTCGAGAGGACCCATTGTGACGTAGATAACTACGTAGCCTATGGTACGGGTCAACTAAGAAGTCAAGCGAAAGATTGGTGGGATAACAAAAAGAGAGAGATCGGTAATGAAGCTGCTAAGGTCATGACTTGGGAAGAATTCAAGACGCCATTTCTGAAGCATCATAGCCCCAAAGCGGTTATGAATAAAATCAAGGAAGAGTTCATGCAACTTAGGCACAAGAATGAGACCATAGACAAGATTACGACAACGTTTATGGATAAGATGAAGTTTTGTGACGATCTAGTGACGAATGAAGAACAAAAGATATACTACTATCATAACATGTTGAGTGCCGAATATAGGGAATTTATCACCCCTTCCAAATACGAGACCCTTACCGAGATCATAAATGCGGCTCGGGAAAGGGAGATCGAACTGAAAAAGAGCATCAAAAGGGGTGAACGGAGAGCACAAGATGTAAACCCAAGCCCTACTAAGAAGGCACGAACAAACGAAAGCGCAAAGAAATCTGATACGAAAAGCGGGTCGCCAAGTTGCAGGATCTGCGGGAAGGGTCATAAAGGCGAATGTCGTTACAAGGATAAGCCTTGTCCCATATGCAAGAAAACGGGACATATGGCTATATCGTGCCCGGAGAAAGTGACGGTTTGCTACAATTGTTATCGAACGGGACACAAGAAGTCGGAATGCCCAGAACTGGTTGGAAAGAAGGATGGGCATGAACCGAAGGGTGAAGCCCCGAAAGCAAAGGCAAGATCTTTTCAACTAACCGCCGCAGAAGCAAAGGTTGAACCTGACGTGGTCTCAGGTATATTTGCTGTAAATTCAATTCCTGCACGTGTGTTGTTTGATACGGGTGCGAATAAATCCTTTGTATCATATGGATTTATTCGACATCCTTCATTTGTTCTAACAAAATTACTTGTGCCCTTAGAAGTAGAGATAGGTAATAACAAAAGCTTTATTGTTTGTGATGTATGTAAAAACTGTAAACTGAGCATTGACGACGAAGAATATTTGATAAACCTAATCCCGATGTCAATGGGAGAATTTCAAGTAGTCGTTGGGATGGATTGGCTATCTCAATATCATGCAAAGGTAGTGTGTTTTCGTAAAGAGATAAAACTAACATCTCCGAGCGGGAAACATGTCACCATTTATGGCGAAAAAGGAGGCAATCCTATAGTAAGCTTAATGTTGGAAGCTCACAAGCTTATGAAGCGGGGATGCAAAGCATTCATAATATACGCTAATGAGCCTGAAAAAGAATCAGAAAGATTGGAGAGGTACCGGTAGTGCGAGATTATGAAGATGTGTTTCCGGAGGATTTACTGGGGATACCGCCTGGACGGGAAGTAGAGTTCGGGATCGAATTGATTCCGGGCGCGAAACCCGTAGCAAAAGCCCCGTACCGACTCGCACCGTCGGAATTACAAGAGCTGATGTCCCAAATTCAAGACTTGCTTGATAAGGGATTCATAAGGCCGAGTGTGTCACCTTGGGGCGCACCGGTATTATTCGTGAGGAAGAAAGACGGGAGCATGCGCATGTGTATCGATTACCGGGAGTTAAACAAACTCACGGTAAAGAACCGATACCCGCTCCCGAGGATAGATGATTTATTCGACCAACTACAAGGTGCGAACTGGTTTTCAAAAATCGACCTTAGATCGGGGTATCACCAATTAAAGGTTAAAGAAGAAGATGTGCCAAAGACGGCTTTCCGTACGAGATACGGGCATTACGAATTTCTTGTAATGTCATTTGGGCTGACGAATGCACCCGCGGCCTTCATGGACCTCATGAACCGGGTTTGCAAACCAATGTTGGATAAGTCGGTCATCGTATTTATCGATGACATTTTGGTGTATTCGAAGAGTGAAGCGGAGCATGCACACCATTTACAAGAGGTATTAGAGACACTTAGGAGAGAGAGGTTATACGCAAAATTCTCTAAATGTGCCTTTTGGCTACGAGAGGTACAATTTCTTGGCCATGTCATAAGCGCCAACGGAGTATTGGTAGATCCGTCCAAGATCGAGGCTATGTCAAAGTGGAATCCCCTGAAGAACCCTTCGGAAATTAGAAGTTTCTTGGGGCTCGCGGGATACCATAAGAGATTCATTAAAGATTTCTCCAAGATTGCGTCACCGCTAACAAAGCTAACGCGGAAGGAAGAAAAGTTCACTTGGGGTATCGATCAAGAAAAAGCATTTCAAACGCTAAAAGAAAAGTTAACTCAAGCTCCGGTATTGACATTGCCGGATGGAGTTGAAGACATGGTGGTTTATTCGGATGCTTCATTATCTGGGCTAGGTTGCGTGTTGATGCAACGGGACAAGGTAATAGCCTATGCCTCGAGACAATTGAAGATACACGAGAAGAAATATCCCACGCATGATCTGGAGTTGGCAGCGGTGGTATTTGCCTTAAAAATATGGAGGCATTACTTGTATGGGGTAAAGTGCACCATATTCACCGACCACAAGAGCTTGAAATACTTCTTCGATCAGAAGGAGTTAAATATGCGACAAAGGCGATGGCTGGAAACGGTGAAAGACTACGATTGTGAAATACATTATCACCCTGGAAAGGCTAATGTTGTAGCGGATGCTCTGAGCAGAAAAGCGGACTATGTCCCAATACGAGTAAGATCGATGCAACTCGTGGTGACCTCGGGTATACTTGAACGTATTCGAGAGGCGCAATTAGAAGCAATGAAAGAAGAGAATTGGAAGAAAGAAAGAATAACAGGTCAGTTGAAAGATTTGTCGGATGGGAATAACGGGTTGAAGACTCGATCCGGAAGGATATGGGTCCCACATACCTGTGGAGTGAAGGCGCTTCTACTTAATGAAGCTCATAAATCCCGTTATTCAATTCATCCGGGTGCGACCAAGATGTACAATGATTTGAAACAAAACTATTGGTGGCCCGGAATGAAGAGGGATGTGGTGAGGCATGTGGAAAAATGCTTGACATGTTTACAAGTCAAGGCGGAACACCAGAAACCATACGGCAAACTACAACCGTTAGAAATTCCGGTTTGGAAATGGGAACATATTACAATGGACCTATTAACCAAGTTGCCTAAGACGAATCGTGGTTTCGATGCCATATTGGTAGTGGTGGATAGATTGACGAAAAGTGCTCACTTCATTCCGATTCGTGAGACTTATACGTCAGAAAAGATGTCAGAAGTTTACACTAATGAAATAATAGCACGTCATGGAGTGCCGGTATCCATCGTGTCTGATAGGGATACCCGGTTTACATCAAATTTCTGGCGGGATTTCCAAGAGCAAATGGGAACCAAGTTGTTCATCAGCACTGCGTACCATCCTTAAACGGATGGACAGAGTGAAAGAACAATACAAACGTTGGGAGATATGTTGCGGGCTTGCATTATTGACTTCGGAGGTAGTTGGGATGTCCATCTACCCTTAGTCGAATTTGCATATAACAATAGTTATCACACGAGCATTAAGATGGCCCCGTATGAACTATTATATGGCAGAAAATGTCGAACTCCGGTATGTTGGGGAGAAGTGGGTCCACGAGGGTTAGCACCTACTGATATAATCCGAACTACGAATGAGAAAATCGACATAGTTCGGGCACACTTGAAAGCGGCTCAAGACAGGCAAAAGGCATATGCGGGTAAAAGGAATAGGCCAATTGAATTTCAAGTTGGCGACATGGTTATGCTAAAAGTTTCCCCATGGAAGGGCATTATTAGATTCAGAAAAAGGGGGAAACTAAGCCTGAGATTTATTGGGCCATTCAGAATCACTGAACGGGTTGGTAAAGTAGCTTATCGTCTTGAATTACCTGAAGAGTTGAGTGGGATTCATAGCACATTCCACGTGTCACATCTCCGAAAATGCTTGGCCGACGAAACTGCCCATATCCACTACGATGATATCGAGGAGGATAACAGCCTCAACTATGCAGTAAAACCAATTGCGATTTTAGATCGTAAAGAGAAAAATTTGAGGAACAAGGTGATTTATCAAGTCAAGGTCAAATGGGAGCACAGAAAAGGTTCGGACACTACATGGGAATCCGAAGAGGAGATGCGACGTCTCCACCCTACATTATTTGGTACGTACTTCGGTTTCGGGGACGAAACCCTTTTTAAGGGGGATGGACTTGTAACACCCCGAAAATATAAAACATTATATCATAATTATAAAGCATAAATAAATGGGAGTTTACTAACTAGGGATTCTAACCTAGTTAGTTAACTAGTCTAAAAATAGCTTATAATGTGATTAAAAGCTACCAAACTATATGTTGAACAAAATAGAGGGACCTTAGTTGTTAAATCTGAAACTTAATTAGATGGAACAAATAAAAGAAATAAAATAAACCAAACACTCCAAAAATTGAAGTGTTGGTCGATCAAGAAGAAGCAGGGGGCGACATCCCCATTTCAAAACCCTAACCTCACCAAAACAATCAAATTGAAGGCTCAAATCTGATCAAAAGCGAAATCTAAACATAGATTAGTGATCCTCATCACAAGAGGGTTACAAGGTATGTAAAAATTCGTGTTAATTCTTCGTTTGAAATTCTCATGATTTTTGGAAAATCTGAAACTAGATGTTGCATGTGTGTTTTGGTTAGGTTAAGGATGATATAGTGTCTAGAGGTGAAACCTAAACAACTACATGTGAAATCATGTCCAAATTCAGGAAATTCCATGAACACCTTGAAGGTGGGTTGTGGGTTTTATAAGATGTAGATGAACACTAGGGTTTAGAATGATTATTCTAGTGTAATTGATCATAGAAAGTAATTCAGAAAAAGTATGATGTTTACATGCTAAATGAGAGCTTTATTGATGTTGAGTTAGCTAAATAGTAAGCTATGAACTTGAATATGAATGGTATGAAAATTCTGCCTATATAGTGTTTGTTGAAATGCCTTAAAGAAGGCTTAAAACTGAATTATTAAGTTAAAAACGCACAATTATGATGTATGACGAGATGTGCGTTATGTATGTGAAACAAAGAGTTCTAAACCTGAAGTGATTGAACTCTATAGGAAAGGAAGCCGGGACATCAAGCGGGCAAACCGGTGTAGACGCACGTTTGAAGGGCTTGCTTTAAAGGTATGTAACTTGACCCGTTACATTGAGTAGATTTGATGATTATTAAATGCGTAAATTGGATTTTAGAATAAGGGTTGTTTTGAATTTAAGTAGTGATGTTGCTATATGGAAAATAGATCGAATTGGTTGGAACTCGTTGGTAGTCGTCACAATGGAGGAATTCCTTAGACGAGCCAAACGGGTCAAATAATCATTTAAGGCACGGAAAATGCTCCGTATTATGATTGATTGATCTTGTTATTGATTAATAAAATAACATATTAGAATTACGGGAAATTAAGGTATTGGTATGTCTAAAAAAGGGAATTCCGAGATTTGGGTTTGAGTAAAATGAACAACTCAAACAAAATATAGAATTCCAGGTACTACCGTAAGTTACGGTGGTACCGTAACTTACGGTGGGTGCCAAAGCCTTACGGTGCGTTTCTTCTGGTTTACGGTGAACCAAAAATCCCCAGAACCTACCGTAACTCACGGTGACACCGTAAGTTACGGTGGAACTTAGAAATTTGTAAATCTTTCTTTTATCATACTTTGATGTCAGATCTTGTTTCTATACTTTAAGTACTAATGTCAAAACTAATATTTTAGTGGTTTTGACCCTAGGTGATGATTTGGATCTTAAGGATGACGGTCGAGCGGATAATGAAGAACCGAACACTACATTTTGAAGCTTCCGCAATGTTTTAATTCTTTAGTGGTGCTTATGTCTGGTTTGTAAACACTTGTTAAACAAATTTTGAAATGTTTTAACTTAGACATTAATTGACTAAGGTTGACATACTTTTGAACTCCGTTAATGAATGTCATGTTACTTAACCAATATTTTTAATAGAAATGGTGTATTTTATTATTAAAAACAAGTTTAAAATTAAGGGTGTTATATGACAGTAGCCGAGTCTGATGACGAGCCTACTAGTTACAAATCTGCTATTTCTAATCCAGATTCTGCGAAATGGCTAGAGGCCATGAAAGCCGAGATGCAATCCATGCGTAACAATCAAGTCTGGGACTTGGTTGAGCTATCCCCCGAATCTCGGGCAGTAGGGAGCAAATGGGTTTTCAAGAGAAAAACTGACATGCATGGAAATATACAAACCTATAAAGCACGGCTAGTAGCGAAAGGTTTCACTCAAACTCAAGGTATTGACTATGATGAAACCTTCTCGCCCATTGCTATGATCAAATCGATCAGGATATTACTTGCCATAGCTGCGTACTATGATTACAAAATTTGGCAAATGGATGTTAAAACCGCCTTTCTTAATGGACATCTTTCCGAAGATGTTTATATGGTTCAACCTGACGGTTTTATCGATCCAAAATATCCTAATAGGGTGTGTAAGCTAAATAAGTCCATTTATGGACTCAAGCAAGCATCTCGGAGCTGGAATCTTCGTTTTGACCAGAAAGTCAAAGAGTTTGGTTTTGTCAAGAACGAAGATGAACCTTGTGTTTACAGAAAGGCTAGTGGGAGTGCTACATCATTTCTCATCTTGTATGTAGATGATATATTGATCATTGGAAACAACATCCCCATGCTTAAGGAAATTAAACATTGGTTGGGATCTTGCTTCGCAATGAAGGATCTTGGAGAAGCTGCTTACATTCTAGGAATCAAGATCTATAGGAATAGATCTAAGCGACTTCTTGGGCTAACTCAGAGCACATACATAGATCAAGTAATGAGACGCTTCAAGATGGAAAACTCCAAGAAAGGAGGTGTTCCAATGACTAAAGGAACCGTCTTGGAGAAATCGCAAGCTCCCCCCGAGGACCGAGAGAAAAAGCAAATGGAAGCAGTTCCATATGCTTCAGCGATTGGTTCTATCATGTATGCTATGGTATGTACTCGAGCAGACGTCTCGTATGCTTTGAGCATGACCAGCCGTTACCAGCAGAGCCCAGGGATTGCCCACTGGACTGCAGTTAAGAACATCCTTAAGTACTTGAGAAGGACAAAAGATATATTCTTGATATTTGGAGGAGTCAATGAGGAGCTCACTGTAAAATGTTACACTGATGCTAGTTTTCAAACTGATCGAGATACCTCTCGCTCACAAACGGGTTTCGTGTTCACTCTCAACGGAGGAGCTATCTCATGGAAAAGCTCCAAGCAGAGTGTTGTAGCTGATTCTACCACGGAATCTGGGTACATTGCCGCATCGGATGACGCAAAGGAAGCTGCTTGGATGAAAAAGTTCATAATTGATCTCGATGTGGTTCCAAGTATCATGAAACCCATCCAGATATTTTGTGATAACACAAGTGCTATTGCTCAAGCCAAGGAGCCTAGATCACATCACAAACCCAAGCACATTTTGAGAAAGTTTCACTACATACGTGAGATTGTGGAACGTGGAGACATCGTTATAAGCAAAATTGACACAGATCAAAACTTAGCTGACCCATTTACTAAGCCAATGACTCAAGAGAAACATGACCGTCATATGGACGCTATTGGGCTTAGATTAGCTAGTGAAATGTTTTGATTTAGTATTTAGATGTACGAACATCAAACAGTTGTATTCCTGTATTCATTTTGATTTACTAGTTAAATGCAATTCTTGAATCCTACAACTGTGTTCGATTTTGATATGTTTAATCCGTGAATCTTGTTGACGACGGGCCAGTGTGGGAGCCCACTTTGCCCGCTTTGGGCCTTTCTCTTTGGAAGCCCAAATACTGAAAGGTCCACTAAACAAATTATCCTTGCTCACCAAGGTCCCTTCCAAGTTTAAGCGGGAAAACAGCTAAGAGGTTGCAGGCTCATTTAATGTCTGATAAGAGAGGCATCCGGTCACTATCATCGTACTCGTCCGGCAATGCATTAATGAAGACGGATATCGCACCGTTGGGGGTCAGACACGTGTCTGACCTTCCCAAGGCATTATGGTTACCGTTAGATAGTGTGGGAACATTTCTCTTGGAGATAAGGGCATGCTATTATATAAGAGGGTATAAGGATAAGGCAAAGGCAGGTAGAATCTCCGGCCATTATTCTCATTCACTACTCTCATTTACTCTTCTCATTAACTCCGACCAACATTCCTCGTATTCACTACACACAACATATTAATTAGATTCACACCAAGATAAGAACTCTCCGGTGAATACCTTCATCGGAAAACGTTCCTCTTCTTCATCCGGCAAGTTTACTTATTCTCACGCCGGAGCTTGGTCACGGATCCCCCTCCCGGGGTCCCCCGTGGCGAGGCTAACGGTTTATTATTTTGTAGCAAGCAAGGACAGGAGCTCTCTACGTCAGCGAAGATCCAGCCGACGTCATCCGGAGGATTGGGTATTCGACATTGGCGCCATCCGTGGGACATAGGCCTGACCGGTGTTCCCACATTAACATCCGACGTTCAGAGAGCAACTCACCCTTCCAGAAACAGCATGGCAACTCCACACAGTTCACGTGTCACCCAAACGTCCCAAAATGATCTGGAGAAAGTCACTGTGGAGGATATCACTCATGAAGAAGGTAACGAGAATCTGGTAGAAAACCTGGAAGAAACGGAGCATGTCACCCCTGGTTTCGTGGCCATGTACAGGGAGAAGATAACTAAATATCTTGACGATCTAAAGAGACAAGAAAAGTTAGACAGCCTCAGAGCCAGACTCTCTTTTGACACACCTTCTAATCAAGAAGGAACGAACCCCCAGAATAGGGGCAACAATGGGGACCAACTGGAAACGTTCATGACAGCCCGGAGGCAGATGTCTTCCGAAGAGAGAGAGGACTTGATCATCGGTCAGAAACACAAGGAAAAGGAGAAAGACGACTCAGGTGGCGTTGGTTTGGACCAACCATATCTACCACGAGACCTGGCCGAGGTCTCAAAGTTCACAAGGAGAATATCAGAGGCACCCATGCCTCCCAAGACAAAGCTACCCCCAGGCTTTGACCGCTATGACGGAACAAGAGACCCAGAGGATCATCTGCATGCCTTCCGAGGAGCAGGGCAACTGGGAAGGTGGCCCATGCCAGTATGGTGCCACATGTTTATGCAGACTTTAACGGAAGGAGCCCGACTGTGGTTTGATAGCCTCCCCCCAGGGAGCATAGACAGCTACGAGGAGTTAAGCGAAAAGTTCCTCAGGAATTTCGGCCAACAAAGGAAGGTGGTCAAGAATCCCAATGAAATCCTCCACATCAGGCAAAGGGACAATGAGCGGATAGACCAGTACATGGAAAGGTTTGTCAAAGAAAGCATGAACATCAAGGATGTCCCGGAGGTCATGAAAATTAGTAGCTTCATAAACGGACTGAAGCATGCACAACTGTGTGAAAAGCTAGGAGAGGAGTTCCCACCTTCCTTCGATAATCTCATGGACACGGTCAGGGCTTTCGTCCGGGGAAAGGATACGGTCAGCAAGGCTAAGGAAACGGACACTACACCCCGAAGGGCTACCCCAACAGCAAGACCCCTTGAAAAAGGTACTCCCTATTCCCGAAAGCCTCCCTTTGATAGAATGTTACACGACAGGGCAAGGCCCTCATACTCCCCCTACAGACCCCGAGGGAGGGGCCCTCCCCCTTACCCTGGCAGCTTCACCCCCCTCGTCAAAACTCCAAGTGAGATACTGGCCACAGAAAGAGTGAAGAATTCTTTCCCAAGGCCACCCCCCATAAAGCCAGGTCCCAAGGCACAGCCAAACGAATACTGTGAGTTTCATAAGGGCTTCGGGCACAAAACCGATGATTGTATGTACCTCAAAAGGGAAATAGAGGCTGCGGTGAAGACGGGAAGACTGGCCCACCTGGTCAAGGAAATCAAAGAAGGGGGAGGGGATCGTAAGGGAAGAGATGCAAGAGAGCCTGGGAGGGCAGATGTTGATATGATAAGGAGGAGAAATGAATTTGATGTTACCCGAAGTGTTAAGGCCAGGATCCTAGGCTCTCCAACTGCATGAAAACTCCCATCCTCATGCCGTACTTGGAAGAAAGCGAAGTACAACGGTTTCCGCTGAATATCTCAGCTGTGATAGCTGGACACAAAGTGTCTAGAATACACGTAGACGGAGGATCCGGCGTCGAGGTAATATATGAACATTGCTTCCTCAGATTCGACAGAGATATAAGAGATAGACTGGAGGAGGACTCTATCCCGTTGGTGGGATTCAACAACAGTGTGTCACACCCTCTGGGAAAGATCAAGCTCCCATTCACAGTTGGTGTAGGGGATAGGGTCCGGACAATCAATTTAACCTTCACTGTAGTCAGGGCACCCTCCAAGTACAACGCGATTTTGGGAAGACCTGGGATTGGAGATCTACAAGCACAAGCATCTACTCCTCACGGGGCTTTGGTATTCCAAACACCAAAGGGGCTTGCATGGGTTAAGTCAGCCTACGAAGTGGTCTCTTCAGTATCCAAAGGGGAGGAACCCGGGAAGACCCAAGGGAAGAAGGTGGAAGAATGGGTCCTTTGTGATAAGTTCCCGGAGCAAACAATCAAGGTGGGAAGCCACCTAAGTGACAAATGCAAGAGTGCCCTGAAGGAGTTGCTCCTCCATAACCTGGACGTGTTTGCATTCCAACATGGTGACATGACGGGGATTCCCAGAAGCCTGACGGAACACCGGCTCAATATTTTCACATGGACGAAACCAGTGAAGCAAAAGAAGCGGAGCATGGGGCCAAACAAGAGAAGGGCTGCTTGTGAAGAGACCCGCAAACTGCTCAGGGCGGGGATAGGCAGGGAAGTCAAATACCCATCCTGGGTTGCCAACCCAGTTATGGTTCAGAAAAAAGATGGGGGATGGAGGATGTGCATCGATTTCCAAGACTTAAACAAAGCATGCCCCAAGGACTGCTACCCCCTCCCGGAGATAGACACCCAGGTCGACTCCCTGTCCCAGTACCCACTAAAGTGCTTCCTAAATGCCTACAAGGGATACCACCAAATACAGATGTCAATAGAAGATGAAGAAAAGACCGCTTTCATCACCGATGAGGGAACATTTTGCTACACTAAGATGCCCTTTGGTCTCAAAAATGCGGGGGCGACATATCAAAGGTTTATGAACACCTTGTTTAGGGAGTAAAGGGGAAGGAATCTAGAGGTGTATGTTGACGACATTGTCATCAAGAGTCTGACAGAAGCAGCCATGATAGACGACATAGCTGAGACTCTCAACACAATGCAGGATGTAAATATGAAGCTGAACCCCGGGAAATGCTGTTTCGGGGTAGAGGAAGGAAATTTCCTGGGGGTGATGGTAACTAAAGGAGGGATAAAGGCAAACCCAGAGAAGACCTAGGCTGTGGCTGAAATGCGCTCCCCCAGGTCCTTGAAGGACATCCAACAATTAAACGGAAGGCTGATTGCGCTAAATCGTTTCTTATCAAAAGTGGCTGACAAAACCCTCCCTTTTATGAAGGTATTAAAAGACTGCCTCCAGACCAGCAAATTCAACTGGACCGCCGAGGCCGAAACCGCCTTTCAGGAAATAAAAACCTACATCTGCAAGCTCCCAGCGTTAGCCACCCCGGTGCCCGGGGACCCACTGCTCCTTTACCTATCTGCCTCTAAGACGACCATAAGCGCGGTCATGATGGTGGAACGGGAGGGGAAACAGATCCCCATATATTTCATCAGTAGAACACTTAAGAGGCCCGAGGAACGGTACATGCCTTTAGAGAAATTTGCATTAGCCCTAGTCTTTGCGTCTCGGAGGCTCAGAAGATACTTCCAAGGGCATAAGGTCACCTTAGTAACTGATCAACCCCTCCAGAAGGTGCTTAGAAAACCGGACCAGTCAGGGCGACTGGCTAAATGGGCCGTCGAGCTGGGAGAACACTCTCTGGAGTTCAAGCCCAGGACAGCCATGAAGGGACAAATACTGGCCGACTTCCTAGCAGAAGTACCCGAGGACGAAGAGAGGGAACTGCAAAGGTGGGAAACTTTGGAGGAAGAAGAAAAAAAGAGGGGGGACGAGGCCGTCTGGAAGCTGTTCACCGATGGAGCATCTAGTGAAGAAGGGAATGGTGCAGGCATCACGTTGATAAGCCCCGAGGGGGTTGAGCTGACATATGCTATAAGGTTGGATTTCGAAAACACCAACAATACCGCCGAGTACGAAGCCCTCTTGGCAGGAATGAGATTGGCACAGAAGATGAAAGCAAAACACGTGGAGGCCAGTACCGATTCACAGTTGGTAGTGAAGCAGTATCAGGGGGAATATGAAGCGAAGGATAGCATCATGGCTCAGTATGTGGCGAAAGTTAAGGAGACAGCTAAGGCATTCAGAACCTTCAAACTGGAATACATCCCTCGAGGGAGGAACAGAAAGTCTGATGCACTCAGCAAGTTAGCTTCAGTAGCATTCGACCACCTCGCGAAGGAAGTCAAAGTAGAGGTCCTGACATCCCCCTCCCTGGACGTTACGGAAGTGGCCATAGTCGAAGGTGCCCAAGAAACATGGATGACCCCGATCATTAAATTCCTCCGGGACGGGACCATACCTGAAGGGGAATGGGCGGCCAGAAAGGTAAGAGTCAAAGCCCTACAATATGAACTGATTGGGGAAGAGCTATACCGAAGGTCGTACCTGGGTCCGTCCCTAAAGTGCATAGACATGGAAGAGGCCGAATATGTGATCAGGGAAATGCACGAGGGAATCTGTGGGATGCACTCAGGACCAAGAACGGTTGTAAGAAGGGCAATGAACGCAGGATTCTACTGGCCACGAATGTACGAGACGGCATCTGAAGAAATCAAGAAGTGTGATAACTGCCAAGTACATGCACCAATGACCCACCAACATAAACACCCCATGGTCCCGGTCTCGACATCTTGGCCATTCCAAAAATGGGCCATCGACATAATCGGGCCTTTCCCGGAGGGTCCCGGGGGGGTCAAATACGTGGTGGTGGCCATTGACTATTTCACTAAGTGGATCGAAGCGAAATCCTGGCAAAGATCACCGGAGATCAAATGAGACGGTTCGTGCTGGATAATATCGTGTGCAGATATGGGGTCCCGAAGGAACTGGTGAGTGACAACGGGGTGCAATTCGCCGGGAGACCCTTCAAGCCATGGTGCGAACAAATGAGAATCCAACAGGTATTCACCTCTGTAACCCATGCCCAAAGTAACGGGTTGGTAGAGAGAGCCAACCAGAGCGTTATCAAAGGAATGAAGGGCAGGCTTGGAAGGAAACAGAAGGGCTGGCTAGAAGAACTTCCATTTGTGTTATAGGTATACCGAACCACTCCCAAAAGTTGCAATGGGGAGACCCCATTCAGCCTTACCTACGGGACGGAAGCCATGATCCCTGCAGAGATCGGGTCTCAAACCGCCCGGATGAAGCTGAGGGATGAGGAGAACGAGCAGGATCTAAGAATGAACCTGAACTTATTGGAAGAAAGAAGGGAGATAGCAGCGGTGAAAGAAGCTCACTACAAAAAAACTCCTGGCAAGTTACTACAACACACGGATGAAGAAGCTCAACCTCGTCCCAGGGGACCTGGTCCTTAGAGCCAATGAGGCCAGTCTACAGGAAAATACCGGGAAGTTGGGACCCAACTGGGAAGGCCCATATAGAGTCACATGGGCAAACGGGAAGGGAACGTGCAAGTTGGAGACTTTAGAAGGAAAAGAGGTCCCCAGGACCTGGAACCTGATGCAACTCAGGAAGTATTACATGTAAGGGGTATGCCCCCAGGAGAAAACGGCCAAGGGCCACTTTTGTTGTGGAAAAACTACATGTATGGGGACTTTCCCCCCAGAAAGTAAACCTTTTGTAAACAATCTATGAAGGGAAGTATAAATCCCCCGAAGGTTTAATGAAAGACGGACGAAAGTGTCCCATTTTGAAAGCTGCGGGTAACCATACCTGGGCAGACGTGCCTATGAACACCCTTTAAATCTATAACTAGAACCAACAAACACACGTGTATGAGGCATTCAAGACATGCCCAAAGCCCGGCCGTGGGGCTAATAAAGGTCTAGCTAACCTAAAAAACGGACAAAAGCAAGTCAAAAACATAATATCACATTATAAACTTGTCCACCGATTGGCCTCGAACAGACAATCACAGTTTAACAAAGCAAACAACAAAGAACAAATAGTGCAAATACACTCGTATACAAAAAACTACGAAGAGGAACCTGCTTTATTCGATACAAAACATACGTACAAAAAGAAGCCCCAATAACTGGGGCAAAAAACTAAAAAGATTATCACAAACACGGTAAAGACATAGCTCCTCGCCAAAGCAGCTTGAAAATCCCCAAGGAATCACCAAGCTAGCCTCCGATATAAGCCCCTGCAAAATAAAACAAACAAACAGGCAACAAAGCAAAAGAGGAGCTATACATAACCATAAGCCATACGATTAATGGTCAACATGGTCCCCAACACGAAGGACTATCCAAAATAAAGTCAAGCCAAACATACGAGTATCCTAAGGTAAGTTAGAGTTATTACAACCATATCGAAACTTGTCAAATGTTCAGAATTTACTGGGGATCACCCCCGGAAAGAGACGGCGGGGACGAAGGACCAACGGAGGAGAACAAGGCCTTCAGTTCAGCAATTGAGATCATGGGATGTTCAAGGATCTTGGCAAGGACAGCTGGGGTTTTACGCCCAAACTCCTCGTTCAGTTTGGACAACCTCTTCTTTGCCTTGAAGTTGTAAAGAGGAGTCTCTTTTCTGCCCAGGCCTTGGGCAGAATAAGCATAGCCATCCTTCAGTCCCGCCTGATAGCCAACATCCCTATAGGCCCTATAAACCTCCTCCAAACCATTCTTAAAGTCTTCGGATTGGGCAACAGCGGTCAGAAAGGCTCCAAAACCTTCAGTGATCAACCAGCGCTTCTCCCCAGCCAACCGTTGGTTGTCGTCTGAAGTTATCCCATAATCTGCATACATAGTGTTAAGCTGCTCCTGAGAAACGGAGCCAACCTCCTTCATATGCTTCAGCTCAGCAGCAAGCTCCTCCTTCTCCGCAATCAACGATGACATCTCCTGCTCCCAGGCCCGCTCCTTCCTTTCAAGTATAGCCCCAGCTCCCTAGACAAAGAACCAGTGAATATGGCAGTATGTATATATAAAATAAAAAAAAGAGGGGAATGGGAGAATACTACGCACCTTCTCCTCCTGTAACCTCCTCTCAGCGTCAACCACCTGACCCCTAAGTCCGGCAACAACCGATTGGGAAGCTTTAAGCTCAGCCTTGAGTCCCTCATTTGCTTTCCTCAGGTCATCAATCCTTTGTAGCATCCCAGCACCCCTAAAGAAGCCCTCACACAAGGACATGCTATACTGATCTTCAAAAAGATCATCCCTCAGGGCAGAATTAACAAATTTATGTGAAGGAGGGACAGCATGACTTAGAAAGTCTCGGGCAGCTTCAGGAGTCCCAATCACGGAAGAACTGGTTACCTTCCATTTAGGGACATAAGTGACGGGGCGAGCATCAGCAAACAAAAGGGCAAGGGGGGATCGGTGGGCAAGGCCTTCCTGAAAAGAAGGTCTGCTAGTCCCAGTAGCATGCAAAGGAGAAAGCTCATAAGCCGAGGAAAAACGAGCTACCCCCACCTCAGAAGTTTTGTCCCGAATACGGGAAGGAGAAGGACCAGTTGGAATTTCTATAGGTTCCCGGGAGCTCCCCTAAGAAAAAAGGGCAAGTCAGAAATAACGGGAAAAGAAAGAAGAAGAAAAGGGACTACTTACCAGTAACGGAGCACTCACCAAGCTCGAGGACTTTAAATGCTTGGACAGGGAACCCTTGACTCCAACAGGAGGAAGGTCAGAGGCAGCCTTGGAGGAAGGATGGAGCTTTTGACCACTAGCACTCCGAAGTCTCTGGCGAATGTTGCGGGGTGCAGGAGCCGGATGAGGGCTGACAGACTTCCTTTTACGAACCAGTTGTATCTCCACTTCTTCATCATCGCTTGGGCCGGAGGGATGAACAGGAGGAGGGTCGGGAGAACTTTCCTCCCCACCAGAAGGATCCTCCTCGGATCCACCCATGGCAACAGAGCCCCCTGCCTGGACGGATCCCCCGGCAGCCTGTGCCTCTGCATTCAGCCGGGGATCGATCTCATTATCAACCACATATTTCACATCCTTGGAATCACCTTGAAGAAGCCGCCACAAAGTTATCTCTACACAAGACACCAAAGATGACTAAGGGTCCCCAAAAGCATGAAGGAAAAAAGAAAATGATTGTAAGAAACAAACATAGAACAAAAAGTACCTTTCTTGCCAAAGAAGGCTCTTGGACGAACTGGGTAGGAAGGACTCAAACCACCCATAGCAAGCATCCCCTCCGAAAAGGTAAAAGCCCTTGTTGGGTTATCACACATTCTTTTCCACTGGACAGTCTCACTCGCAGAAAGGGTAGGAACCACATCCTCAATGGCAGCGTCAAGATCCTTGGGAACAGGGGACTCCGGTAACATAGCCGCAGAAACAAATATGAACCTGCACTTCCAGTCTTTTGGGTAGGTCGAAGTCGGCATAAAGCTGTAACAAGGCCTCGAAACGTTGTTTTGACGTTTAGCGAATGTAAACCAATCACCATCGGAAATTAGCCGATAAAACATGCAGAACAACGGAACAGAGGGTTCCCCCGAGATTGCGGCACAGGACAGTTCAAAATGAACTACCCTCATGAACCCCAAAGGGTGAATCTGCGAGAAATGCACGCCAAAATGACGGAGTAAGGAAATCTTGAAGGCAGAAAGGGGGTATCGGACCCCACAGGAAGAGAAGGCAAGAGTATAGATGGGTATCCTGTCCGGCGTGCATTCCGCCGATTCGTTGGGGCCGGGTAAAGAAGGGGAAAACTGATCTGGAATGTTGTATGCCTCGACAAAGGTTTTCAGGTCTTTCATCGTTAAAACAGACCTTATTGATGACCGACCTCCACGGCTCATGGTTAAGAAAAATGGTGAATGGGGAGAATAGTTGCAGAGAAAGAAAGAAGATTGAGAGGTTTGAATGAGAAATCGGAGGAGATTAAGGGAGGTATTTAAAGAGATAACTGCTGACGTACAAGTAACTGTCACATCAGCAGTCCTCTCAAAATTCAAAAACGGGCACGTGCAACTAGGGAGTTAACTCCCGCTACAGTTGATTCGGCGATGTAATGATGAATCAAAACTGCAAATAGCAACTGATCAGGAGTGGGCCCACCCAAAGAGAAACCGCCTCTCTTAAGCGGTTGTGATTCAGCCCCGGATCATGAGCCTCGGGCCTCAGAACCAGGGACTAAAGATGACTTGACGACGGGCCAGTGTGGGAGCCCACTTTGCCCGCTTTGGGCCTTTCTCTTTGGAAGCCCAAATACTGAAAGGTCCACTAAACAAATTATCCTTGCTCACCAAGGTCCCTTCCAAGTTTAAGCGGGAAAACAGCTAAGAGGTTGCAGGCTCATTTAATGTCTGATAAGAGAGGCATCCGGTCACTATCATTGTACTCGTCCGGTGATGCATTAATGAAGACGGATATCGCACCGTTGGGGGTCAGACACGTGTCTGACCTTCCCAAGGCATTATGGTTACCGTTAGATAGTGTGGGAACATTTCTCTTGGAGATAAGGGCATGCTATTATATAAGAGGGCATAAGGATAAGACAGAGGCAGGTAGGATCTCCGGCCATTATTCTCATTTACTACTCTCATTTACTCTTCTCATTAACTCCGACCAACATTCCTCGTATTCACTACACACAACATATTAATTAGATTCACACCAAGATAAGAACTCTCCGGTGAATACCTTCATCGGAAAACGTTCCTCTTCTTCATCCGGCAAGTTTACTTATTCTCACGCCGGAGCTTGGTCACGGATCCCCCTCCCGGGGTCCCCCGTGGCGAGGCTAATGGTTTATTATTGTAACAACTGCCACTAAAATCCATAATTAGGATGGTAATTAGGTAATAAGAAAACCCTAATTAAGAAACCCAAGTGATTCCGCATAAACCCTAAAATTTTCGTAACAATCAGAATCAGGATCAGGGCCCCTAAAACTCAGGGGGGGTTAAACCCTAGTGATGTTTATCTTCTAAATTGCTGTAGAAACGAAATTGATTCGTTTAACTTGCTCACCAAGGCTAGTTTGGACACGAAACAACCTAGGCTAAGAAATAGACCCGTCGCGCCACGCGACGGGTACAACCGTCTCTCTCGCGTGGCGCGAGGGAGTGTGTTTTTCAGATATAAATAGAGGGGATTGGCACTCAAAGTTCGGTGTTCATTCGACGTCCCAACTCTTAATACTCTCTGAGATATAGACGAAATAGTTCACAAACACACACGATTATCGAAACGCTGCCGCAATCAGGGTAATAACTCGATCGCTATTACGATTCAACGTCCGATCGATTATAACTATCCAACGATAGTCCAGGTGCTGCTCAATTGAGCTTGTACTTTGATTATTCGTCGTGATTTCGACTTGGATATTAGAGTGCTGTTCGAATTCGGACTATGCTCTGTTATTCGTTGTGAATCCGATTGAATTATCGAGTATCGCACTGATTAATCGTTGTGAAGGTTTAATCTCGTGAATTGTCGTAACTGCTGTATTAGTTACTAACCTGCCTGTGTGTGCATTGTGTTAAACTAGGTGAAATCAAGGCTAATCAGTAGGCTTATATCTATTGCTCGTTAATCTGCAATGTGAGTCATTCTTCTTTTAAATTGTTTTCTCACAGTTTGTGAGTAAGTATTACAATACCTCAAATTATTTTCAAGGTTATAATTACAGGGATTAAGTCTTTGTAATCACCAAATTACAGCTGGTATGTGGGGTATTGTGCACATTACTATTTCTATCACTCTATGTGAGTGAGTATTACTCTATGTGAGTGATTATTACTCTGTGTGAGTAAACCGTCACTATTTGGGGCAACGGGACCCAATAGTGGTATGACCACAGTCACAGATCCGGTCGAGTGACAAATACCCATTCTTGATAATTGGTTGATAGAAACATTGTAATCGCTCTTAATTCTGTAAATTTATAACTAACGGGTCGTTTTAGAAAATGGAATGATTCACTCAGTATTTCCCGCTGACAAAACCTTTTTCAAACATGTTTCAGGTGATCTGTGTGATCCAGGAAAAGTGCAGTAAAGCACTATCAAGCTCAGAGAAGTGGCTCAGTGTAAATAAATGAATAAAACATGTTTTGGAAAATAAAGATTTCTGTGTGAAATCAACTTATTGTAAATTATGGGATTTATCCCTTAAACTTTGTGTAATATATTAAACGAGCATATATTCCGGTGAAAAGATCCTGTTGTAAAAAGACTTCCGCTGTCGCATAAATTAAATACCACGGGTACCACTGAAATCTGCATCGCGGGCCCCGACTCCGTCCAGGGTGGGTCGGGGGCCGCGACAGAAAGGTGGTATCAGAGCTAATAATTAAATTGAGCCACTGATCGAGCCACTGATTAAGCCTAAATTAAGCATTTGGACTTAATTTAACTAATTGTTATTCGGTGATTATATGTTGTATTAACTGGTTATTTTAGTGACAGTATGGGTAAGCAAAAGCTGTCTGCTATCTACCACAAACTAGATGTGGCATCTTCTTCTAGAAACCCAGTAAACCTAGAAGAAGGAATCTTTGTCCGCAAGGCAAACTATGAGAATCCTCTTTCCCCAGAGAAAAGGGATTCGATACTTAAAAAGAGTCAGGAGAAAAAGAAACCCCGAACCAAGAGAGTTAGGTTTAACCCAGAAGTCCAAGAATTGGGTAATAGTGCACCTTGGGAAGATAAAATAGACGGGAAATGGGCAAATCTCTATATGCTAGCTACTGTAGCAGAAAATACTAATCTCTAAATATCCGATAAGTTGGGTCTAGCAAGAGAAATCACAATCCCGTAAATAAATAAAATCCCAGTGTGTTTATTTCAGTTATTTCTGTACAAAAAGTAATATGCAATAAAACTTCAGTGTTTGTTTGTTAAACTTTGTTCCAAAGTTTTAACATTGCATTTTGCATATATGCTATGCAGCATGAATGAGATGTCGGAAGCCCCTTCCAGAATCTCAACTTATATCCAGTGCCTATCGAAGTCTCTCACGACTTTACTGGTTACATTGCTGACATAGAAGAACTTGTGGAATTCAAAGCTCCACAGCTGGAAAAAGCCAAACCTAAAAAGAAGAGAAGATACGTAGGGTGGAGGAAAGTACGCCGTAGGAAACCTGCCACTAGGAGACTCCCTAAAATAGAAAATCCTGTGATCATGAGCAAGGGAAAGGAAATAGAAACTGGAGAAAGTTCAAAACCACCAGAAAAGGAAATAGGAATAGATCTGAAACAAAAGGGAATAGAAATTGGTGAAAGCTCTAAACAATCTGAGGAAATCACGTTCCAGGACGAGATAGATCGCCTACTGGAAAATTGTGATGTTTTAGAGCCTATCAATGATAATCTCTTCTCTTACCCGGCTACAGTTCAATTCCCACTAAACCTAGGACCAACTATTCCAGACCCACTAGTTCATACCAGACCATTAGGCCAAATGGAGGAATGGTGGACCAATGACTGGCAATTCCAAAACATAGTCAACAGTCCTTATAGCTTCCTTCCACAATTTGACCCAGAACCACTCCCAAATCCTCCCATGAGTAATGAAAACTTAGCTGAACTCCGTCAGTTCGGTGAAGAACTGATAGGTACAGGTAATAGGATCAGGGAAATGGGGGAGCATCTAACTTGGAAGTACGATGAGAGGGAGCATCGTTACTAGAACCGTCAGTTAAACCACAGAAAGCCGTATTGTATAATAGTAACTTAAAATTCTGTAAAATGGGCAATAAAACTCTGTAAAATACGGTGTGTATGGATGCATATACAATATACCATAACAAAGTAAAAGTCGAGAAATCGACAATTTTGGTTATGCTTGTATGTTGTGATAATCTATGTGTTTATCTATGTGAATTTTATCATTGATAAGTTAGACACTAATAATTTTACCAATTAGCAGATGGAAAACGCTAATAATGAACCAATTAATGAAGTAAATCAATCTGAGCAAGAACAGGAAGATCAATATATAACCCGACAAGATATCGAGCACTTTATCGCCCAAGGGATAGCTCATGCTATTCCAGAAATTGTAGCTGCTGTTCAGAAACCTGCCGAACCACAATTAATTCCTAGTAAACGTATTCCAGAAGATAACGACAGTAACAGCATAAATGGAGGCGGCAATCATGACGATCATGATCCGCAGCAGGCCCCACTCCCTAAAAGAATGAAAGCTGCAACGCCTGGTTGCACATACAAAGAATTTCTTGCTTGCAAACCCGCTGAATTTGCAGGTAACGAAGGGGCAACTGCAACACTGCGTTGGTTAGAGAAAACCGAGGCAGTAATTGCAATAAGTAAATGTGCCACAGAGGATCAAGTGATGTATGCATCAAATCTGTTCAAAGAAGGAGCACTCGAATGGTGGAACACGGTCCTGCAGGCAAAAGGAAGAAGGATAGCCTACGCCATAGGTTGGGAAGAATTTAAGAGTTTGGTAGAAAGAAAATTCTGTCCCGAATACGAGAAGGAACAGATGGCAAATAAGTTCCTGAGTCATCGTATGCTAGGTGTAGATTGTCGGGGCTATACTTCGACATTCTTTGAATACGCAAGGGTAGTGCCATCACTGGCTTCGCCAGAACCGGTACTTATCTCTCGTTACATCTGGGGGTTAATTAGTGAAATCCGAAACATCGTTAAAGCTGCGAGACCTCGTACTATTGACGATGCGGTAGAATTAGCTAATACCCTGACGGATGAGTTGGTACGCACAAGAGAAGAAGATCGCAAGAAGGAAATAGCTCAAAAGATTACTCAAGGATTTCGTGCGGGTAATACCAAGAAAAGAGGAACAGGGCAATCCTCATCATCTCCGATCTGCAAAATTTGCAAAAAGAAGCATTATGGACAATGCAACATGGTTTGCAATTTTTGCAAAATAAAAGGAGATCGGGAAGAAGACTGCAGGAAGAAAGCAAGAATTTGTTATAACTGCAGAGAAAGGGGACATTTTCAATTTGAATGTCCTAAGTTAGCTAAACCTGTAGTTAACCAAGCCAAACCAGCTGAAGGGGCAACCAAGAGAAATGCGCGAGCATTCCAGCTGACCACTCAAGAGGCTGAACTCATTCCAGATGTGATAGCTGGTACGTTCTTAGTTCACAACGTATTTGCAAAAGTATTATTTGACTCTGGTGCGAACCAAAGTTTCATTAATACTTCATTTTGTCAAGCTCTTAAGTTACCGTTAACCACTCTTAGGCAAATTTTCACAGTTGAAACCGCAGAAGGAAATTCTGTGAATATAGATAAAATCTGGCAAGAAGGAAAAATAAAATTATTAGGCCATAAGTTTTCTGCAAATTTGTTACCAATGAATTTAGCAGGATTCGATGTAGTCTTAGGAATGGATTGGTTAGTAGCCAACCATGCACGAATCTTATGTGACAAAAATGCAGTAGAAATTCAAACCCCTACAGGAGAAGTAATTTTGATTACTGGAGATAAACCTCGAAAGCCACTGAAATTTATCTCAGTAATGAAATTGGCTAGTTATTCGAGAAAAACAGGAAATGGTGTATATGATTTCAGTAATCATTAACACTAAAGATAAAGAACTTCAGGACATCCCCGTAGTCTCAGAATACCCAGACGTTTTTCCAGAAGAATTACCTGGATTACCACCTGATAGGGAAGTAGAGTTTAGAATTCATTTAATTCCAGGTACTGCACCAATAGCTAAAGCACCTTATAGATTAGCACCTACCGAAATGCTAGAATTGAAAAAGCAATTAGATGAATTACTAAGCAAAGGATTCATACAACCGAGTTCATCCCCTTGGGGTGCACCGGTACTGTTTGTAAAGAAGAAAGATGGATCGATGAGAATGTGTATCGATTATAGAGAATTAAATAAGGTTACAATTAAGAATCGATACCCACTACCTAGGATTGATGATCTTTTTGATCAATTGCAAGGAGCTAGGTATTTCTCAAAGATAGATTTAAGATCCGGATACCATCAGTTGAAAGTACAAGAAGAGGACATACCTAAAACTGCTTTCAGAACTAGGTATGGTCATTATGAGTTTACAGTCATGCCCTTTGGATTAACGAATGCGCCAGCAGCATTCATGGACATGATGAATCGCATCTGTAAACCATATTTGGATAAATTTGTAATCGTGTTCATCGACGATATACTTATTTACTCCAAAAGCCAAAAGGAACATTGTGAGCATTTACACGTTCTCCTAACTCTGTTAAGAAAAGAAAGGCTTTATGCCAAATTCTCAAAGTGTGAATTTTGGCTGCAAGAAGTACAATTCTTAGGTCATGTGGTAAATCATGAAGGTATCCATGTAGATCCTGCTAAGATAGAAGCCATTACAAAATGGAAAGTTCCACAAACAGCTATGGAGATAAGAAGTTTTCTAGGCTTAGCTGGATACTATAGACGATTTATCAAAGATTTTTCGAAGATAGCCGTACCATTAACTAAGTTAACCTGTAAAGCCGCTAAGTTTGAATGGGGACCTAGACAAGAAGAAGCTTTTAAAATTTTAAAGCATAGGTTGACAAATGCACTAATCTTAGCTTTACCCGAAGGAACAGAAGACTTTGAAGTATATTGTGATGCTTCAAAGTTAGGCTATGGATGTGTGTTAATGCAACGCAAGAAGGTAATTGCGTATGCTTCTAGACAATTGAAAAAGCACGAAGAAAATTATACAACTCACGATTTAGAATTAGGAGCCATAATTTTTGCCCTTAAGATATGGAGACATTATCTGTATGGAAGTAAGTTTACTGTTTATACAGATCATAAAAGTTTAAGATATATATTTGGGCAAAAAGAATTAAACATGAGGCAAAGAAGATGGATGGAGATGCTAAGTGATTACGACTGTGATATCCAATATCACGAAGGAAAGGCAAATGTAGTTGCAGATGCCTTAAGTCGTAAGTACCATGAGAAACAGAAACAAGTCCGTGCTCTGAGGTTAAATCTACAAGTAGATTTAATAGCACAAATCAAAGAAGTCCAGAAAACAGCAATCAAAGACGATGCTGAAGAGATGAAAGGTTACCTAAAAGAACTAGAACAAGGAAATGATGGAATTTGGAAATTCCATAAGAAACGAATTTGGGTACCTAAGCAAGGAAAGTTAAGAAATAAGATTTTAGAAGAAGCTCATAAATCTAGGTATACCATGCACCCAGGAAATAATAAAATGTACCAAGATTTAAGAAATAATTTCTGGTGGATAGGAATGAAAAAGGATATAGCCAAATACGTATCCAAGTGTTTAACTTGTTCACAAGTTAAGGCAGAACACCAGAAACCTTCAGGATTACTTCAACAATTAGAAATGCCTGTATGGAAATGGGAACTCATAACAATGGATTTTGTTACAAAGTTACCCAAAACCAAAAGAGGTAATGATGCGATTTGGGTAATCGTAGACCGATTAACCAAGTCAGCTCATTTCCTACCAATGAAAGAAACCTTCAGCATGGAAAGGTTAGCACAACTGTACGTGGACGAAGTAGTATCCCTACATGGAGTCCCGCTCTCCATTGTATCGGATAGAGATAGTCGTTTTACTTCTCATTTATATAAAAGTTTTCAGAAAGCAATGGGAACTCGACTAAATCTAAGTACTGCTTATCATCCACAAACAGACGGACAGAGTGAAAGGACAATACAAACGCTAGAAGACATGCTCCGAGCATGTGTAATTGACTTTGGTGGTAATTGGGATAGCCATTTGCCATTAATTGAATTCTCCTATAACAATAGTTATCATTCAAGCATCGAAGCTGCACCATTCGAAGCATTGTATGGACGCAAGTGCAGAACTCCAGTATGTTGGGCAGAAATCGGAGAAAGTCAATTATCAGGTCCTGAGATTGTACAAGAAACTACTGACAAGATAACACAGATCTAGGAAAGATTAAAAACAGCCAGAGATCGTCAGAAAAGCTACGCAGACAATCGTCGCAAGCTGCTCGAATTCCAAGTAGGAGATAAAGTACTTTTAAAAGTTTCTCCTTGGAAAGGAGTAGTACGCTTCGGTAAGAAAGGAAAGCTAAGTCCAAGGTACGTTGGACCATTCCCAGTGATTCAACGAATCGGACCAGTTGCTTATCGTTTACAGCTACCAGAAGAATTAGCTGGAGTACATGATGTATTTCATGTATCCAATCTCAAGAAATGTCTATCAGATGAGTCCCTGGTAGTACCTCTTCAAGATGTAGAGGTGAACGAAAAGTTAAAGTTTATAGAGAAACCAATACAGATCGAAGATAGAAAAGTCAAATTTCTCAAACATAAACGACTGGTGTTGGTCAAGGTTAAATGGAATTCAAAGAGAGGACCAGAATACACTTGGGAGCTAGAATCAGAAATGAAGCGCAAATATCCTCATTTATTCCAATAAATCTCGAGGACGAGATTTTTCTTAAGGTGGGGAGGATGTAACAACTGCCACTAAAATCCATAATTAGGATGGTAATTAGGTAATAAGAAAACCCTAATTAAGAAACCCAAGTGATTTCGCATAAACCCTAAAATTTTCGTAACAATCGGAATCAGGATCAGGGCCCCTAAAACTCAGGAGGGGTTAAACCCTAGTGATGTTTATCTTCTAAATTGCTGTAGAAACGAAATTGATTCGTTTAACTTGCTCACCAAGGCTAGTTTGGACACGAAACAACCTAGGCTAAGAAATAGACCCGTCGCGCCACGCGACGGGTACAACCGTCTCTCTCGCGTGGCGCGAGGGAGTGTGTTTTTCAGATATAAATAGAGGGGATTGGCACTCGAAGTTCGGTGTTCATTCGACGTCCCAACTCTTAATACTCTCTGAGATATAGACGAAATAGTTCACAAACACACACGATTATCGAAACGCTGCCGCAATCAGGGTAATAACTCGATCGCTATTACGATTCAACGTCCGATCGATTATAACTATCCAACGATAGTCCAGGTGCTGCTCAATTGAGCTTGTACTTTGATTATTCGTCGTGATTTCGACTTGAATATTAGAGTGCTGTTCGAATTCGGACTATGCTCTGTTATTCGTTGTGAATCCGATTGAATTATCGAGTATCGCACTAATTAATCGTTGTGAAGGTTTAATCTCGTGAATTGTCGTAACTGCTGTATTAGTTACTAACCTGCCTGTGTGTGCATTGTGTTAAACTAGGTGAAATCAAGGCTAATCAGTAGGCTTATATCTATTGCTCGTTAATCTGCAATGTGAGTCATTCTTCTTTTAAATTGTTTTCTCACAGTTTGTGAGTAAGTATTACAATACCTCAAATTATTTTTAAGGTTATAATTACAGGGATTAAGTCTTTGTAATCACCAAATTACAGCTGGTATGTGGGGTATTGTGCACATTACTATTTCTATCACTCTATGTGAGTGAGTATTACTCTATGTGAGTGATTATTACTCTGTGTGAGTAAACCGTCACTATTTGGGGCAACGGGACCCAATAGTGGTATGACCACAGTCACAGATCCGGTCGAGTGACAAATACCCATTCTTGATAATTGGTTGATAGAAACATTGTAATCGCTCTTAATACTGTAAATTTATAACTAACGGGTCGTTTTAGAAAATGGAATGATTCACTCAGTATTTCCCGCTGACAAAACCTTTTTCAAACATGTTTCAGGTGATCTGTGTGATCCAGGAAAAGTGCAGTAAAGCACTATCAAGCTCAGAGAAGTGGCTCAGTGTAAATAAATGAATAAAACATGTTTTGGAAAATAAAGATTTCTGTGTGAAATCAACTTATTGTAAATTATGGGATTTATCCCTTAAACTTTGTGTAATATATTAAACGAGCATATTTTCCGGTGAAAAGATCCTGTTGTAAAAAGACTTCCGCTGTCGCATAAATTAAATACCACGGGTACCACTGAAATCTGCATCGCGGGCCCCGACTCCGTCCAGGGTGGGTCGGGGGCCGCGGCAATTATTTTGTAGCAAGCAAGGACAGGAGCTCTCTACGTCAGCGAAGATCCAGCCGACGTCATCCGGAGGATTGGGTATTCGACACTTGTATTCTAAATTATCCGTAGTCGATCAGACTCGTGGGAACGACTCTGAATTAAGTCTATTCTGATTTTGGACTCAAGAAATTGACTTCCAAATTCACAGGCTTCATTATGAATGACGTTGGATGTAACTCGCATCAAATCATCTTCATGGATCTTAGTCATAAGATGTTTTGATTTGGGCATACTCATTTAGTATCCTCTGACCTGAGATACATACTAGAACTTTCGTTTACTAAAGGCTATTCTTTGATCAGTGTCAACCGCTGTTGCGTAACTGTCAGTCATAAAGGCATTGGTTGGGAGTGGTTTTGAAGTTCAGTGGGAGTTGTATGAAGTCAAGATGGGATTCTGTACTCTTACATTATATATAACAGTTAGACATCTGGGCGCCCTCGTTGATTCAAACTGGCAAAGTGTAAGGCCTTACCCAAACTGACTGTGTGTTTGATTGGACCACTTTGATTCTTGAACGAGAACGATAATGATTGAACGTCATATGAGATTGAATCTGATCCATGTCTCATTGTTCAATTGATGTCTTTTACAGAAGGGATAGATGACAACGATTGCCATAAGTCTATTGTCTTCAAGTAGCAAGCCGTTGCTAAAGGGAAGATACCTTGGTTAGTGACTTTAAAGTGTCATGACCTGTTGGGGGCAGCTATGTGTAGCTAGAGCACCGCTGGCTGTCTGCGTTGAGATCTTATCAGAGACCGTCCAAGTGGGAGCTGTTGGATATTTATGTCCGGTTCGATAAGTCAACGCTGCCGACCGGGTCTTGACCCGTAAGAGTTACACCGTGGTCAACGAACTAAAATCCACTGTAACTGGTAATTACGAACGATACGCGGGTATTGAACTGAGAGACGGGTTCGTAAATCGGGTGAGACAAGAATGCTCTTGCATCGCCACTTGGCGAGCACCTAGACTTCAGCCAATGACAATTCATGCAAAGTCTCTCTCCAACACTTGGCATGCACCTAGATTTCGCCCAATGAGAATTCATGCAAAGTCTCTCTCTCCAACACTTGGCATGCATGCAATGATGTCCAAGTCTTATATATTTGGGTGTTGGGTCTTGTATTTGTGTTGCAAAAATTTAACAATACACACATAACACCCACAACCCAACCGAACAAGACCGCAACCGGCCAAGCCCCGCCGACCCGAGCCGCCGGCCGCAGCCGCCGCAGGACCGCCGGCCGTCTGCGCCGCTACCCGACCCATTCCCGTGTTTCAATAGTTCGTACAACTAGCACTCGTTCGTTGAACCTCGGTGTCTCAACCGGTTATTCACTAACCGAAGGTATATCTAAACCCCCTATGGTTGATGTTCTATTCGTATTTGCATGTTGGTGATCTTGTTCCATTACGGGTGCTCCTTGGTATAAAAATGTTCGTGTTATTTTGCTACATATGCTTCCGTTGCCTAAAAATGTGTATATAATTTTAACTAGTTAAAGTTCATTTTGAATAACATATTTTTACATGTATTCTTTTGTAAAAAATGTTTTGACTAATCCTTGTAACAAAATAAACACATGCTTAATATGAACCGGGTTCATAAAATAAATGTAAAATTATACCATGGATATCCTACACAAACTGCTTTGTTATGTGTATAGTTTGGGTTCAAATGATTAAGGTGCTTTAGACTTTTACATTTTCCATATAATCGTGACGCCAACTCCTTTTAGTCATCGTTGGAGTCCTATCATTTCAGGTATTAATTCTTTGATTTTTTTTTTAAATCTTATTTTACTATTAAAAGTTAGTGACTTATGATGTGTTTTATGGTGTCTCAGGGGAGGGGAGAATGAAGATGCCACTTAGTCCGGTGGCACGTGCACAAAAGAGGCCATTTGGAAGTGATATACAGATTGTTGAGTCAGCACTGTATGCATCGTCTAGCAGTGGCGGAAGCAGCATCACGCATAGCATTTCATCAAGCAACTTGGGATAGATGCAATTCGGCAGTGCATTCTACCCTGCTCCTCACAGAAGTTGGATGCGGCTGCCAAGCAGGTGATCACAACCTAGAGAAGACCTCGTTTCTTCACTTTCTGACCCGACCCCCAATTAATTTGGTTTTATTGTTTCACAATAAAGATTCCTATACAGAAAGGAGTGTTAAGGTGGTCTGATTGGTAATTGGTACATAATAAAGCATGACTAAATATATTTTTTACATAATAAGGTAGAAGAACTTTGTAAGACAAATCCGGATGCAACTTTGGAAGATCTTGAGAAGCCTGGTTAGATGATGAACCTCAGCGTGTATGAAGATGCTTATCAGGTTCTAGCTTGCTAGACTTGTACTCTGCGATCGTTCTCTGTTATTATTGTCTGTGGTTATTATATTCTTATGTGAAATTTGGAGAATGAATGATTGTGATAGATTTTTTCATTAATTTCTTGAAATCCTTCAATTATTTAAATTGGTTATTGTAATGAGATGTCCCATTAATCTCCACCTAATTAAGTAGAAATGTAGGATCTCTAATCTATTGGGTTAGCGAGTGGCATTATGAAGTTGTTCTTTTAAGTACCATGTTTTAAAAATACTAAACATTAGTAGTTTATTTTAGACCACGCAAATTGTATTTTTTTTATACCTTACGTGACATCTTGTTAGTATAGTATTCTTTTCATTTATTATCAAGTTTGCTTAGTGTCAGTTGGTGTCTAAATAGGCTAGATGCACAATGCCATCCATCGCTACTAGCGCTATTAAAGCAAATGTGGCGAGAGAACTCAATCTAATACTCTTTTGCTCCTGAAATCCCAATTCATGGCACGCTCAATTCGTAACCCGAACCTGGTTAGATCCTTTACCTGACCTTTGTTTTGCTAGCCTTAAATATGATAATATATTGGTCTTATGAACCGGGAGGCAAACCTATATTCTCATAAAAGGCCCCTTATCCTGCCCCTGGGGCCTAGGCACAAATACATGTACTCATGAGACGAAATATATAGCCAGCAGAAGGATTTCAATAGCAGCGTCCACAAACTCAATTCATCATTTTTGGGAAAAAAAAAAGGAATAGGCCTTTAAAATAGCGGGCAAGATTAAAAAGTCCTCAAAAGTTTGTGAAATCAGCAAAATCAAAAGAAATGCATTTTTACGATTATTTCAGATTTAAAAACGGAAGCAAACTAGTAAAGCCTTGCATTACATATTAAAGAAAACATACAACATTTACAATACAAAGCATATTAAAACATCAAAACATAACATAATCATGTCCCGTAACTGCATTAACCTCTAAACTTGTCTTTGCTTTCACCAACTCTACCTTCTCCCTCGTATCCACCTTGCCCCACAAACATATCCTTGGTGTTCTGCCCTATCTCCACCAACGTCTCCCCTATCACCCGCATTACACCTCCTGCAGCCGCTGTGCCACCACCCCCACCCCCTTCGACTCCTTGTTGCCCGAAGAAACTACCCTCCTCCGTTCCTTGTTGCGCAAAAGGACCCTCGTCGACTTCTTCACCCCGGAAGCTAATTTCTTCTTGTTCCTCACCAACCCATTCACCTTCGCCCTACACATTTACAACTGGAAATATCATGAGAAAAACCAACAACAAAAAATATTAATAATTAAAATTGGATATATGAACATAACTGCTTACCTTTGCATTCTTGGCTTCCAATTCTCTTTGTTTTTCCATCTTCTTTCTTGCTGCATAATCTTTAGCACTCTCTTCTGTTGACACCACCATATCCTTCGTCTTCTTCCCAACATCCACCAAAACATCCTTTGTTCCCACAACCGTGTTACCCGCAAACCCGGCAACACCGGAGGCTACATTTGCCATTGTCTCCGTCGCACCCACAGCTTTGTCACTAGCAAACTCAGCCGCACTCCACCCAGCCACCACAGCTTTGTCTTTCACCACCCCCGCCGCCTTCCCGACATACCCAGCTGTGGCCTTTCCAGATTCCACCACCACATCTTTCGCGGCAACTGCCTTTTCCCCCACGTAACTAGCACCTTTTTTGGTCACGTCTACGGTTGCACTTGTTATCCCGGTTGTTTTTTCTGCCACCACATCTTTCGCCTGACCCGATTTCTCTAAAGTGTAGTCTTTCGCCATCGCTGCCTTCTCCATTGCTGTTTGGGTGGCTGAAGAGAGGCTCTCCTTCGCCTGCTGACCGGCTTGTTGACCCTTTTCGAGTGTGTAATCTTTAGCTCTTGCTGCCTTTTCCGCTGCGGTTTGAGCGGCAGAAGAAAGGCTCTCCTTCGCCTGCTGACCGGTTTGCTGACCCTTTTCGAGTGTGTAATCTTTAGCTCTTGCTGCCTTTTCTGCTGCGGTTTGAGCGGCGGACGAAAGGCTCTCCTTCGCCTGCTGACCGGTTTGCTGACCCTTTTCGAGTGTGTAATCTTTAGCTCTTGCTGCCTTTTCTGCTGCGGTTTGAGCGGCGGACGAAAGGCTCTCCTTCGCCTGCTGACCGGTTTGCTGACCCTTTTCGAGTGTGTAATCTTTGGCTCTTGCTGCCTTCTCTGCAGCGGTTTGAGCGGCGGACGAAAGGCTCTCCTTCGCCTGCTGACCGGTTTGCTGACCCTTTTCGTGTGCGTAATCTTTGGCTCTAGCAGCCTTCTCAGCGGCTGTTTGGGTGGCCGAAGAAAGGCTCTCCTTGGCCTGTTCACTTTTCATGACGGTGTAATCCGATGCCCTAGCTGCATTCTCCGCTGCAGTTTGGGTTGCACTCGAAAGGCGCTCTTCTGCCTGTTGACCAATTTGGCCCCCCTTTGCAGAGGTGGTGGATACGTTATTTTTAATCACCTGCCCACCCGTTACTCGACCGGTTTCACCGGCCCGAGTAGACATCTCTTTCGACTTTCTATACTGCTCCTCGGCAGCCCGAATGGCATCCATGGAGTTCTGCTGTGCAACACCTCTATACTTGGAAATCTCTTCAAGAGAAGGCCCTTTGTATTGATCTTTAGCCTCACTTTGATCACCAGCTGCACCATGCACTGTTCCGACCACATGGTGCACTACTGGTTGATCACCTGAATCTTTGACTGTGAGTGACTCAAAATGACTGGCCATTTTGGGGACTTTATCTTTCTCGACATGAATTTCTCGCTCATCAGTCTTGTTTTCTCTCCTTTGCTGCTGTGCCATGATGATACTGAAGGTTTTGATCGTGATTTGTATATATGATGATGAATTGTTTTTGTGTTTTATGTAATTTCCGATAACTGTGACGTTGGATTTTTAAAGTGCAGATATGTCGGTTTTAGGGTGATGATGAAGCAACGTGTCGGGCAGAGAGAGACGGGATTGGTGAGTCAGCAATTGGCGGTGACTGAGGGTGGCAAACAGTGGTACACGTGTAAGTAATGCAATGTTATCTTTAAAACGTTGGACTTAACCTCGTTAATTCTCGTTGGACCGTTTATTAGCTTACACGTTAGCTTTGGAGATAAAGCAATCCAGCAACAATTATCAACTGTTTAATATTCTAAGTTTAGATTTTGTTAGGATCGTGATTTACGTTTGTAATCAGTAATTTTTGGGTTAATAAAAACAGAAAAGAGTCGTGGGATTTCGTCCCTCACAAATCACCGTGTTCAACGTCTTCTTTGTTTTTATCAATTGTTTGCCAACACAAAATTCATCGCAAAGATTCGAGTCCTTTGGTCAAATCTTTTCATTTTGTTTTTTGTTTTAATTTTAACAAGTTAGACTATCCTCAACGTTTGCTTTGAAGGGGATCTGAAGGGTGTAGAAAATTTGAGTTTTTGTGTCAATTCTTTTATTTTATGATTCTTTTTATTCATTCAATTCAAATGTGATTTATTAATGAACATTAATTTGATAATCCATGAGGCATGTTATTAATAACGTTCAATACCTTTAAAGAACAGAATGGCACGAGAGTTAATCATCTTCTAGCCTTTCTAGCGTGTCATGCAACAAATCAACAGATGCATACCACAATCTATGGGAGACCTTTGGATTTCTTGCATAGATTATGGTAGAGACAAAGCGTTGACGTAACTTTGTACGTATTAAACTAGTTTTTGCCCCGCCCACGTTGCGGGGCAATAAGCCAAATATTTCTCTCTCATAACATGTATGTCTGTACAGATGGCAAAATCATAATTATATTTTGAACTGGAGGCGAAATTATAATTTTAAACTGAGAGCAAAATCATAATTTTGAGCTAGGGGGAAAACATAATTTTATTTTGAACTGTGGGTAAAAACGTAATTTTAAGCTGAGAGCAGAGTCGTAATTTTTAGCTAGAGGAAAAACAACATTTTATTTTGAACTCGAGGCAAAAACGTAATTTTAAAGGGATGGCGAAACCGTAATTTTAAACTGGGAACAAAACTAAAAATGAGTTTTTGAACCGAGGGCAAAAGTGTAATTTTGAGCTAGGGGCAAAATTATAGTTTTATTTGGAGCTGGGGCAAAAACGTAACTTTAAACGAAATACGAAAGAGTAATTTTAAACTGGGAATAAAATTAAATTAAAAATTGGTTGGTCCAATAGGAAAGTGCCAGGCAGGCTGCCTGGCACTATTCCTTGAAGTTGAAAATACTTGAACTGTAGGTAAAAACGTAATTTTGAGCTGAGGGCAAAATCGTAATTTTGAGCTAGAGGAAGAAACAACATTTTATTTTGAACTGGGGGCAAAAATGTAATTTTAAACGATGGGCGAAACCAAAATTTTAAACTGGGAACAAAAGTAGAAATGAGTTTTTGACCCGAGGGCAAAAGCATAGTTTTGAGCTAGGGGCAAAATCATAGTTTTATTTTTAGTTGGGGCAAAAGCGTAATTTTAAACGAAGGACGAAAGCGTAATTTTAAACTGGGAATAAAATTAAATTAAAAATAGGTTGGTCCAAGAGCTGGTGGCAAAAGTGTAATTTTAAACGAAGGATGAAAGCGTAATTTTAAACTGGGAATAAAATTAAATTAAAAATAGTTTGGTTCAATAGGGAAGTGCCAGGCAGCTGCCTGGCACTATTCCCCCCAACTTGTAATTGTATAGGTAGGATGTCTGCCTGGCACTATTCCCTCAAGTTGAAAATACTTGAACTGTGGGTAAAAACGTAATTTTGAGCTGATGGTAGAATCGTAATTTTGAGCTAGAGGAAGAAACAACATTTTATTTCGAATTGGGGGCAAAAACGTAATTTTAAACGGAGGGCGAAACCGAAATTTTAAACTGGTAACTAAAGTAGAAATGATTTTTTGACCCGAGGGCAAAAACGTAATTTTGAGCTAGGGGCAAAATCATATTTTTATTTTTAGCTGGGGCAAAAGCGTAATTTTAAACGAAGGACGAAAGCGTAATTTTAAACTGGGAATAAAATTAAATTAAAAATAGGTTGGTCCAAGAGCTAGTGGCAAAAGCGTAATTTTAAACGAAAGACGAAAGCGTAATTTTAAACTGGGAATAAAATTAAATTAAAAATAGTTTGGTCCAATAGGGAGGTGCCAGGCAGCTGCCTGGCACTATTCCCCCCAACTTGTAATTGTATAGGTTCTGCCTGGCACTATTTCCCCCAACTTGTAATTGTATAGGTAGTGGCACTATTTCCCCCAACTTGTAATTGTATAGGTAGGATAATATTCTTTCTGGTAGACAATGTTCGAACATAGCTTGATTCAAGTGACTAAGGTTGTCTTAAGATGCCTTTGGTGTTCTTCTTGCGCGTGTCCAGGCGAAGGGGTGATTGTTTCCTAACTCATGATCCAAATGAGGATCCAAACCCATCTGTTATTGGGTTACAAAGGTACTCCATCAGAAACCAAACAATGTTTGCTATACATGAACTCATGGATTGATATAGTTATATATTTTATAGGTTGATTTTGAATCCTAAACCATGTATAGAAGAAAAAACACATGGTCTTGACTCTTGAGATGGAATTGCTTTTAAAAAGATTAAAAACATATTCAAGACTATAAGATTTCAATTGATGGCTATGATCATTTAAGCTTTAGTGGAACAAAGTTAATTTTAAGCTATCCAATTATTTCTACTTAATCACAAAGTCAAAAATGGACAGTTTATAATTCTGGATTTTCTAAAGTTTGGTTGTTCAATTTTTCATGTGATCAGAAATAAATATCCTAAGTTAATGATAACTATCATGATAGAGACATAATTAATTGTACAATATTTTATGCATCTATTGATTACAAGCTTTTGGTAATCAAGTTGAAGCAAAGCTAAAACTAGAAACCCTCAAAAGGCTTTGACTTATAATTACTACTATCAATATCAATTTAAATATCATTGGTTCATATAAGAAATATTCAGACTAAAAACAATTCACCATATGTAGTGGAAGACACAAATAGTACTTCTACCATTGAGTGTTTTGCGTCAGTAATGGGACATTATGAGGCGTTTTTCTAAAATGAGTGTAGTAGGGATGTGGACATTGTGGGGCGTTATGTTAAAATGTGTGTAATAGAATTAAATAAAAAAACTATCAAAAAATGAAATTGGCCAAACAAAAACAAAAATACCTGTCATTGGCAAAAGAATTGAACGAAAGGCATGGAAAAAAGAACGCTCCAGAGTTCCCAGGGGACGGTCTAGGGGCGGGGGGCGTTTTTTTTTTTTTTTTTTTTTTTTTTTTTTTTTTTTTTTTTTTTTGAGAAAAAACGCCGATTTCAAGTTTTTATATCTTTAATTGGTTAATGTCCTGTTAGAGCCACCTTGAATCTTTTGTTAAAGCGGTTGATTTTGCAAGTTTTTAGTATAACCACAAGTCGAATAAACCCAATTTCAGATAAAATGCATCATGTGGATTCAAATTAGCACATATGGTTGTTGTATTTTGGTATAATTGAACAACTTCATAAATATTGAATAAATATATTAACTAAATTCATACTTACAACTAATTTTATATTAAACACGCCCTGATATACAATTGTATATATACAATCTCGTCAATGTAGTCTGGCCAACTTGGTAGAGACACATGTGTTTTAAATGAGAGGTCTTATATTCAAACCTACGCAAAAGAGTATTTTATGATTATTGGTGTAAAGTAAAGTAGAAGTAGCATTTGCCATCAACACACACACAACACACAACCTCGACCATCTGATTAACTAAGTATTTAATGCGGTAAAAGATCGGATATCAGTTAAGTAAAAACTAATTAAGACTTAAAACACTAATAGCAACAATAAGAAAAAATACGAACGGTAGAACTAAGAAGAAAGATGCTAATATCAGGAAAATTGGTTATATAAATATTAGTCAATATCACCCATAATATCGGTATTGATATTTTGCACCAATATCTCACTTATGTGACACATGATTTATCTCCCAATAGACGCCTGCTAGATGACGTACACCATTTGTTATATTTCGGGTGAGCGGAGTGGTGTGGTAAACACCATCGGTAAGTGCTTTACTGATCGGTATCACCGCCGCCAATGGTGTTTACCGATTGGTGAAAGGGGGTGATCGGTGAAGCTTTACCGATGAGGGGAAGGGGTGTTTGTCAATTTTTGCCTCCTATGATTGGGTGAAGCTTTACTTATGTTTTTTTTTAAATAATAGTTTACATAATTCAAAATAAGTAAACACTTACCAACGTTTTTAAGCATTAAATAAATAAAATAGGTAAATTGACGTGTCACTTTGTATTTTATATGTATATGTATATCTATTTATATCTATACAAAGTTTATGTAAAAATATGGTCTTACTTTGAAGAGAAAAAAAAGTAGAACAATTTTAGAAAAAAAGCTTAAAGGTTAGAGAAAATTTTATAAATCATAGCCCATCTCTCTCTCTCTCTTCCCTCAATTGAGATCGTTTTCGAAATTCCATAAGTGATCCAGGATTTATCTTCTTCTGCATTTTTATCATCGATTTTCTTGGTGATGTTCCTGTCTATCAGCTTTCAAGAAAACCCCTTTGTAAGCATGCTATCTTTCCCATATACTGTTTTCATGGATTATGTACCAAAAAAAGGCTTTCTTTTTGTTCTTGTCTTCCTCTGTTAATTTTTGGGAGAATATTGTTCTAGAATGTCATGATATTATGCCCAGATCTTGTTGTGTTTTGATCTATTAAACACCTTTGGTTAATTATTATGATGAAAACTGATAAATATAACCCCCTTTTCCCTCCTTGTGTTATCCAAAGTTGTTCAAAAAAAAAAAAAAAAAAAAAAAAAAAAAAAACCTGACCATTGTTATTTAGGAAAAAAAAACTATAAAGATTTGTGTTCTTGATAAAACTAATTTGTGTGTTTTTATATGCTTTATGGGTTCAGCATTTTGAGGGGTTTTTTTTGTTTTTTGTTTTTTGTTTTTTGTTTTTGCTTATTTTGATACTTGAATTCATTTAATTTTTTGCAGGAGAAATTTCAAGATTTGGTTGATTAAAGTTTAAGTTACCTGTAAAAATAATCTTGTGTGTTTTTCTTTTTTGGGAAATTGGAATAATTTAGGGGAGCTTTCTGAAATTGGTTTGAAAAGCATGTGCTTTGCTGGGAATCATTGATAACAATTCCAATTTTAGTCATTAATCAGAAACATTTGACTCTGAAATTGATTAGGGTTTGGTGATTTAGTGTTGGGTTAGTTTTTTGTTCAAGTGATGTTTAAACAGATACTTAATCGGCTTCCGGAAAAGCCACATAAGTCGAAAGATCATCGAGATGGAGGAAACCCTAAGTCATCCTCACATACATCCACCAGTTCGAAAACCAACAATGACGTACCGATCACTCGATCTAGTACCACAAAACCCACATCAACGGTTCAAAATCACACCAACAATAAGCTTCCACAGTCTCATTATCTAAAACCGATCCGAAACGCAACAATTTCCAACACGTATGAAGCCTTACCTAGTTTAAAAGACGTTCCCAATTCCGAAAAACAGAATCTGTTCATCCGAAAGTTGACTTTATGCTCCGTGGTGTTTGACTTCACGGACCCCACAAAGAATTTGAAAGAGAAAGAGGTCAAACGACAGACGTTGATAGAACTCGTTGATTATGTCAGTTCCGCAAATGGGAAGTGTCAAGAAACGGTTATGAAAGAAATCGTGAAAATGGTGTCGGTGAATATCTTTCGTAGGCTTACTCCACAACCTCGCGATAACAAGGTTTTAGAAACGTTTGACGGTGAAGAAGAAGAGCCGTCGATGGATCCCGCATGGCCTCATTTGCATCTCGTCTATGAATTCATTCTAAGATTCGTAGCATCACCGGAAACCGATCCGAAAATCGCTAAACGTTATATCGATCAAGCGTTTGTGTTAAAATGGCTAGACTTATTCGACTCAGAGGATCCGCGAGAACGCGAATATTTAAAATTTGTTCTTCATCGGATGTATGGAAAGTTCATGGTGCACCGCCCGTTTATCCGGAAAGCAATCAACAACATATTTTTCCGTTTTGTTTTCGAGACCGAAAAACATAACGGGATTGCTGAGTTGTTAGAAATATTGGGAAGTATTATTAACGGGTTCGCGTTACCGTTGAAAGAAGAACATAAGTTGTTTCTTGTGAGGGCGTTAATACCACTTCATAAGCCGAAATGTATACCGATGTATCACCAACAAATATCGTACTGTATTACGCAGTTTGTGGAAAAGGATTGCAAACTTGCGGATACGGTTATTAGGGGTTTGTTGAAGTATTGGCCGATTACGAATTGTTCAAAAGAGGTTTTGTTTCTAAGTGAGCTTGAAGAAGTTTTGGAAGCGACTCAGCCTCCGGAGTTTCAACGATGTATGGTGCCTCTGTTTCGCCAAATTGCTCGGTGTTTGAGAAGCTCACACTTTCAGGTAGCTTTTTTTCAAAGTTATTGTTATATAAACATGTGCTAAATAGTTTAGTTCATGTTAAGGATTACATTTTGATCTTTATGACATGATACCGATATTTTAGCTAGGTCAAGACGGGTCCGTTTTTTGTGGTACGGGTTGAAATGAGCCGGGCCAGGTTGGACAAGCATACACCTTTTGTCCATTGTGTAAATATTTTTAAGAGTAAATTGCCAAAATGGTCCCTGAGGTTTGTTCACTTTTGCCACTTTAGTCCAAAATTCTTTTTAAATCTGGGTCCCTGTGGTTTCAATTTTGTTGCCATTTTCATTCAAAAGCAAAATTTGGTCAATTTTTTTCAGTTAACATCCAATTTTTTCAGTTAAAATCTGGTCATATTTTTTTAAATTGTTATAATAAAACGTTAAAAAATCATTTTGCCCTTCATTAAAAGAGAGGAAAAAGACAAAAAGTTGGATGTTAACTGAAAAAATCTGACCAGAATTTTTGATTTTGGATGAAAATGGCAACAAAATTGAAACCACAGGGACCCAGATTCAAAAGGTTTGAGTTTTGGACTAAAGTGGCAAAAGTGACCAAACCTCAGGGACCATTTTAGCAGTTTACTCTATTTTTAAATAATAAATGGGTAACTGTGATGACTAAAACAATATTGTTTCAATGATAATGATCTAAATCTTTGAATAAAAATATTTTGGAAGTTGTATGCAGTAAAGAACAGTCACTGTATGACTTTCAACTGGTTTGACCCATTTGACCGTTACCCTTTTTACTGATTACAATTTTTGATTCATTTGACCTGTTTGAGACAAGATAAATAGGCTAAAAATTGCCAGTTTGCCACCAAGTAATAGCTTTAAAACCATCATTTGTTTTTTTCAGTTTTAAATAAAGTTTCAAGAACTACATAGAACTATTAGCGTGCTCACTTTGGCGTTTGAACATTTTAACGTTTTTATTTCATCATTAATTTTAGGTTAAAGAGTAAAATGCCATTTTCGTCTTTAAGGTTTGACCACTTTTGCGACTTTTGTCCAAAGGATTTAAAATCTTGCCATTTTCATCCGACTCGCTAACTCCGTCTATTTTTTACGTTAAGTCAAGGATATTTTTGTCATTTTACCTATTTGTTAATGTTTATAAAAAAGTCATAACTAGAAAGTCAACAGAGGTGGATCTTTATTTCTTAATAGTGTTCTTTATTTTAATAAAAAAAATGTCTAAAAAGACAGAAATACCCCTCATTTAATGGATAAAAATGGATAGAGTTAATTAGTCTGATGAAAATGACAAGATTTCAAACCTTTTGAATCCAAATGCGGAAAACCAAACCTTTGGACGAAAGTCGCAAAAGTGGCCAAACCTCAGGGGCGAAATGGCATTTTACTCTAGGTTAAATTACATACCTTGTTCATGGTATAAAAACTTAGAATCCGATTACATTGATCTAGTAAACACAATAAATTTTTGGTTAAATTACTTACCTGATTATATTGATCTGGTAGACAAAATATTCGGGTTATGCCATTAATAAGGAGCATTTATGAATTTTTATTGTTAGATTTATTACTGTTTCTTGAATATACAGGTAGCTGAGAGGGCATTATTCCTATGGAACAACGATCACACCAACAGCTTAATAAAACAAAACCGTAAAGTAATACTGCCAATCATATTTCCAGCACTAGAAAGAAACACAAAGACCCATTGGAACCAAGCTGTACAAAGTTTGACTCTAAATGTCAGAAAAATCTTTTCCGACGTTGACCCTCAACTCTTCGAAGAATGCTCTAGAAAGTTCAAAGAAGGCGAGTCTAAAAAGGAAGAAATCAAGTCAAAACGAGAAGCTACATGGAAACGACTTGAAGATATGGCGGCTCAGCGGTCTGGTGGTGGTCATGACCCAATTGTCATGTCACAGAAGGTAATCGCGAGCCATGTTTCGTCATCCTGCTAGAACACGCGTGACTGTTTTGAAAATCCATCGTCGGGTTTTTGTTGCTCGTGTAGGTAGGTGGTTATGAGACACCTGATGATGGAAGCAAATTTGTTGTTCTGGTTAAGGAAATGGTGGTTATGTGTATATACAAGTTGACCCATTTTGAAATTGGTTGTCTTTAGATGATTTGTGATTTTGCCATGCTATTTTTGTTGGATAATTAATTTGTATTAAATTTTTTCTTCTTATCTTACACAGTTCATGTTCTAAGGTGCATCCTTTGTGGACACTTTTCTTCTCAGAATTGGTCAAATATGGCGATCTTTTTTTTAACTAAAGAGTAAACTGCCATTTTGGTCCCTGAGGTTTGGGCAATGTTGCCACTTTAGTTCAAATCTCAAACCTTTTGCATCTGGGTCCCTGTGGTTTCAGTTTTGTTGCCATTTTGGTCCAAAAGTAAAATCAGCTCAAATTTTTCAAATTAAATCCTGATGTTTTGTCCTTTTCCCCAAGAGTAATTTGGTCATTACAAGTATTATTTTAACAAATTATTAATTAAAATAATTAAATTAATTAATCCCTTTACCTTATTGCACAGACCCAACCATCATCTTCTCCAAACCCAACTGAGAACATCAATTCAGAAACCCTAACTCACAGATTTCGACAACCTAAACGTCTAAAACAACAAAAATTGAATGAATGTCAACAACACTCTCGCCGTTTAAACTCCGAAACATGTTGCACCGACGATGATCTATATCTCTACCACTCCGCAACACTTTGTCTACATCTCCCCCAAGTTCAAACCCTAATCATTTCAATCTTATCAATTCCATCAACATCACTTCCAATCCTCTCCAATTTCTCAATTCACTTCACAAATTACAGTAATCGATGATGTCATGAACAACAGGGCTTCAAAGAGCCCCAATTCTACTCTTCTCACGAATCAATCGACTTTAACAACCCTAAATCCCCCAATTCCACCTCAACACCCGCACAATTTGCTGAAATTTTGACCACTGAACACGGTGATACTCTTACACATTCATCATCCTTTTCACACAAACCCTAGCTCCTTCAATTCGTTCATTGATCCACCGTCGTACGCAGATATTCAGATCGTTCGACCGTTCGACGGCGTTAAATCCGATCAAATCAACGAACACGATGTTGTCTCTACGTCAGATACGTCTGTAAGTAACTATTATTTGCATATTTCAGTTAAGGATCCACGGGAGATACATGATCTAGCTGCTTCGGTTGACTCGGTTAACTCGGTTGTTTCGAGTGGGAAGGTGGGGGGGGGGGAGGTGGCGGTAGTGAGAAGGGGGAGAAGGTGGCGGTGGTGGAGTTCATGGTGGAGGTGGTGTTAGAGAGAGGAGAGAGTGGTGGCGGTGGTGAGAAGAGGGTTTGTGCTTCTTTATAAGGTCAAAGGGTTAATTAATTTAATTATTTTATTTAATAATTTGTTATAATAAAACACATAATGACCATTTTGCCCCTAAGAAAAATGACAAAAACCAAAAAACCAGGATTTAATTTATGAAATATGAGCTGATTTCATTTTTGGACAAAAATGGCAAAAAAAAAAAAATGAAACCACAGGGACCCAGATGTAAAAGGTTTCAAATTTGGACTAAAGTGACAAAAGTGACCAAACCTCAGGGACTAAAATGGCAACTCTTAATTAAATTAAAAAGTTACATTTTATTTTGATTTTTTTTGGGCTTGGCACATGTACTTGGGACTAGGGATGAGCCGGGTACCCGTTCGTTATCAAACTGATACCGATGTCGAAATACGGGGAAAATTGGTACTGGTACCGAAAACGGGGAAAATGGGAACTGGTACGGTACCGAATATACCCGGTACAATACCGGTTCGGTACCGGTACCCGGTACCAAATGCTCATCCCTTGGGACTTTAGATTAATAATGGGTATGTTTGGCATGAAGCTTTTAGGAGCTTCTAACTTTAAGCTTTTAAGAAAAAGCTCATACTCAAAAAGTCTTGTTTGGTTGAAGGAGCTTGAAGCTTTTAGCTTAAGAGCTTGAAGCTTTTGGTTGAATGCTCCTACTAGTAGCGTTTAGATTTTAGAAGGAGCTACAAGCTTTTAGGGGAAAATGACTATTTTAACATCCGAAGATAATGAAGTTTTTAGTTATGTGTTTTTTAATTATGTCCGTTTTGGTCATTTTTATCCATTTTATTAAAAGCTTCAGCTACTTTGCTAAACACCTATATATATCTAAAAAGCTACAGCTACTAGCTTCCAACCACCAGCTAATTTTGCCAAACATACCCAATAAGTGAGATCCATCGAAGTTGAATGTTTCAAGTAACTTTAAGGTATGCCCCTTTAACTTAAAAACAACATTGTGGAATGCGATAAGGCGGAACCAAAACTTTATAACATATTAGACCAAAGATGTAATAGTTGATAGAGTTAATTACTGTATTCGTCCCTATGGTTTGTCAAAAATTACTATTTCAGTCCATTAGTTTAAAAATTGTGATTTCAGCCCCTGTGGTTTCACTTTCGTAACCATTTCAATCCATTATTATGTTAAGTACAGGGACTGAAATGGTTACGAGGTGGACTAAAATGGTTACGAAAGTGAAACCACAGGGACTAAAATCACAATTTTTAAACTAATGAACCGAAATAATGATTTTTAACAAACCATAAGGACGAAAACAGTAATTCACTCTAGTTGATAGTATAAGGTTGGTTTTGTAATATGTCTCCTATATAAGTAGACTGTATATTATAACCCTAATCACAATCTAATACAATATTACGAGGTTTAACTTAAGATTAGAGTCACGGTTTAACTTTTTTTTTTTGTTGAACAACGATTATATTTTATTTGAAAACAAGTAGCAAGATGCTAAGAATTAGCGTCACGGGCCCTTCAACAGATGCAACACAATAGTACTATTACATTAAGATATTTGGTACTCTAAAATAGGGGTGTTCAAAAAACTCGTGGCTCGCATCTTGCCCGGAAAAAGTTCGAAAAGAACCCGGCTCGAAAAAACACAAAGAACTTAAAAAAGAACGATTTTAAAAACAAACAGTTTAAAAAGACACGATTTTTAAAAATGATACGGTTTTAAAAATGTTAAAAACCAAATGTCTTTTCTAAAACGACATATATAAAAAAACAAATTGTTAAATACATATGTATTATTCGTATATTTAAAACGTATTTTGTTAAATAATAATCGTGAAATAAAAAAAATTAAGTAATTGCACAAATAAAAATATTAAAAGAACTTTATAACTTAGGGGCTGTTTGGTAGCCTCTTAATGACCATTCAGATGCTATCTCTTAATGGTTTAAAACCTCTGAATGAATAAGAGGTAACCTCACGTCTGAATGGTTAAGAGGTAATTTCTGAATGGTAAATCATCCCATGTCACATTCTTCTACCTTCTCATTGGTAAAATTCTTAATGGTTCCATTAAGAGGTAGCCTCTTAAAGACCATTCAGAGGCTACCAAACAGCCCCTTAGATAAACAGCCCAAAGCTATAAAAGGACCATAATACCCTTAGGCTTAACTAGAAAAAAGTAACATGGTTAATGTTAAGGGCCAAAACCGTTATAAAATGCAATCTTAAGGTCTGATATGTTAAAAGATTTCTTTTTAGACTAAAGAGGTGTCACACCCTGATATTTCCACGTATTACCGGTGGGCCCGGTGGGGAGTATCTTGACGTAGTTGATATCATAATAGTCAAATAATCACAGTTTAATGCACAGCGGAAGTCTTAAAGTAATATTACAAACCGAAATGAAAGTATAATAAAATATTACACAACGGATTGTAAAAGGATCCAGAGGCGAATCTAAAACAGAAAGAAATATTGTTCAACAGACTTAAAGTATTAAAAGCTTGCAAGACTCTTTATTTAATACTCGGAGTTTCCAGCCCATTACGCGTAGTACCTGCACTTAACCGTTTTGAAAAATACGTCAGTTTACACTGCTAAATACAATTAACTGACTCTTTTGAAAAGTATTTATAAAATTGGTTTGGTTGCACAAGGCATAAAATCTTTTATAACTTGGGACAATTATTTAAAAATAATCTTGTATACAGATTTATATGTTTGTCGCCCGTTCAGGACCGGATAGAAGAGCCGGTACAAGATTAATAGACACACCACAAGTATAGGCCCACAAGGAGTTTCCTCATGAGTGAGATACCGTATATACATACGCAACTGTCAGGTGTATGCCTACACCCCGTGCTTAAGCCGTGGCCATTTCAAATGAATGAGCCGAGGATATCCAGGACATGGTCATTAACCCCCCAAAGGCATTGCATCAATCAAAACAGATTAAAACGGGTTATGTATTTTATTAATCACAATCCGATCAAATGAATTCATACTCGACTAAGCGGTATTATTATAATACCGTATCCCAAGCCCGTAAAACGGAAAATAAGTTAAAAGTATTTACCTGAGATAAAATGTAATTTTATTCTCAACCGTATATCAAATCAGCAAGTACAAGTAGCTTTTACTGGGCTCCTAATCTGGAACGAAGGTTTTAATAACCTATTAGATTCCTAACGGGTCTTACTCAAGTTATAACGTTAGACCGGTTAGTTTTAAAGAGAGGTATATGGTTCAAAACGCAAGATTAAGCGAAGACCAGATTAGAATTTGATTTAGACCCAACAAGTATGAAGACTTGTAAAATATGTGTAAACTAAACACATTCTGGATTTTGAAGTAAAAATGATAAGGTTTGACCCTTTTCGGTTAGTTTATGCAAACTAGTTACATAAACCTTACCGAACGCTTATATGCATAAAGGGTAACCAAATGAGTCATGAACAAGTTCCACAAGTTAATATGCTTTAAATATGTTATGATATCAGTAGGATATCTTCCATCATGTCCAAAACGAATTTAAAATCAATTTAAGCCCCATAGGGGATTTTGGTCATTTTAAAGTTTATAAAAGTGATTAAATATCAATCTGAGATTCTGGTCTAAAACAATCAGTAAAATATTTATTTTAACAAGTTATATCAGTAAGATATCATACATATGTGAATTTTATCATTTATGGCCAAACTATGCACCGTAGGGGCATTTTGGTCATTTCACATATGCTTTAAGGGTCCAAATTGGAAATCTGAGTTCAAGACTTATACTTACTATTAAAGTATAAAAATTTATTTATAACATCAGTAAGTAACAAGTCTTAGGTGCTAAATAAGGTTTTAAACCATGCTATGCGCCTAAATAGCATAAAAGTCGGTATTTGACGATATTCGGGTTGTTTAAGAAAATCTGGGATTTTGATCAGACTCTACTGTTAAAAATAATTTATTTAATGTATAAAATCAGTAGAAAAAGGTTTGACATGCAAATGATGCATAAAACTCATTTTATTAATGAAAAGGGCATTATCGTCAATTACCAAGTCCATGCAAGAACTCTATGTTATGGTCAGTATAAAGTTTAATAAAAATTTCCAAAAATCCCTATATATTATATCTTAACAGTAGGTAGCAAGTTTGGTGTCAAAAGTTGAGTTTAAATATGAGTTACGCCAAAAATGCCATTTAATTAACAAAAAGCTTTCGTTTTACGATATTGCGCATAACTTTCATTTTAGACCAAAAACTGATGTCAAACTTTTAGGACATACTTATAATTCAGAAATAAAGATTTTTGTCCTCTCACATTTTCAAAAATCTCATTTTAATGTTAAAAGGGCATAATGGTCAATTTTAAGCATATAACGGGACATGCATGTAATCTATGATTTCTAAGGAACCATGTAGCATAACTTCAGAGAGTTATACTAGCATATAATATGGTCCCAAAGGAACCCTAAGGCATAACTAACACTAAGCTAAATCGGGTCAGAACTGAAAGTCAAAGCAAAAGTCAACTTTTGCGACTTTCGGTTGCGAACCGAGCCTAAACTCAGAATTGTCGGGTTGAACATGCCTAAACATGTTTTTATATTATTTACCAAGTTGTTTGAGTGATAAAATGTAATTTATAACTTCCACATTATCAGTTATGATTTATTTTGCAAAAACTAACTCGTTTGACTTTTCTGTTAAGTAGTTTGACCTGACAATTGACCAAGTAATTATGATAATTAGGAGGTGCCCTTTTAAGGGTTTAATACCTACTTAATTACCAACACAAAGCCACTTTCAATTCGAATAATGGCTGGACCGTTAGTGATTAATCACAAAGTCAAAGCAGAATTACGCTAACTTTGACTTTCGGTCTTTAAGCTAATAAAAGCTTAACTACAGAAACTAAGAACACTTACAATGGTCCTTAGCACGAAAGTTTGAACTATTAGAGCCTCCTTAATGTCACACCTCGATTTCCACACGTTTCACCGGTGGGCCCGGTGGGGGATTACCGTGACGTAGTTGGCAACAATATAGTCAAACCACACAATATTTAAATGCACAGCGGAAGCATAAAGATAGATATATTTCAACCATCAAATGTAATATCCAAGTATCACAAGTAGTCGAAATAATCCATAGGGGATCAAAAATAAAATAGGAATATAATGTTCAACAGATAGTTGCATCCAGGCTTGCGAGACTCTAACGATGCTAAGGAGTGGCCAGCCTATTTCGTGTAGAACCTGCATTTAATCTTTTTGAGGAAAATACGTCAGTTTACACTGGTAAATACATTCAACCGACACTTTCAAAAAGTTTAATAAAATTGATTTGAATGCACGAGGCACAAACTTTTATAACTTGGGATAACTAATCAAATTTAATCTTGTAAAAGAATTACATGTTCATTATGCGTTCAGTCGCCCGGTTCGTGCCGGGTTTAAGGTTAATTGACGCACCACATAGTACAAAACCGCGGCGTGAAAACCGACGGTTATACCTTTATAAGCATGGACACATTGTCAGGTGTACGCCTACACCCGCGTGTCGAGGTCGTGGCCATTTCGTAAAATGATGCCAAGGATATCCGGGACATGGTCATTAAACTCCCAAAGGCGTAAAACAAACAAAACCAAATTTTCAAGCGGGTCATATTGATAATATCCAACTACTAATGAGTTAGGGTCAATTGCCCGACCAAGCGGTATTTTATATACCGTACCCCAAGCCCGTATAAGGGAAATAAGTTAAAAGTATTTACCTGAGCAAGTAATGACCACAACAAGCAAATGCAAGTATCTTTTACTGGTCTCCTATTCTGGAACGAAGGTTTATAATAACCTATTAGAATCCTAACGGGTCTTTAATTTAGCCTAAGCTTAGACCGGTTAGTTTTAAAGGATAAATACGGTTTAATCACATGAAAGGCGAAAACCGGGAATGGAATGTGGTTTGGACCCAACAAGTTCGGAGACTTGTATATTATGGGTAAACTAAACACATTCTGGATTTTGAGATGAAAACGACAAGGTTTGACCCGTTTCGGCTAATTTATGTAAACTAGTTACATAAACCGAACCGAACGCGTAAATGGCGTAACGGGTAACCGTAAGAGTCCTACACAGGTTTCCTAAGTTAATATGCTCCGAAGAGGTTGTGGTATCAGTAGGATACCTTCCATTACACCCTTAACGAGTTTAATCCCAATATACGCCCCGTAGGGGTAATTTGGTCATTTTAAAGATTCTAAAAGAGATTTCCGGGTTCGACAGGAAATCTGAGTTTTCTGAACAGGTTATAAAGTTCAAAATACTTTATTTATTATATGAAATCAGTAGCAATTGGATTCGGGTCAAAATACCATGTAGAACTCATTTTATGTTCGAAAAGGGTATATTCGGTAATTACCGAATCAACGCCATAACCGTAGGTTATGAGCAGGTAAAAAGTAATTAAAAATCTTTAAAAATCTTTAAAAATCTCAAAATATTATTTTACATCAGGGTGTAAAAGGTTTGGTGTCGAAATCTGGGTTTAGATAGGCTTTATGCTAATTGCGCCGATTAATCATTAAAATTTTCTTAATTGCGCTATTTAGCATAACTCCTATTCTAGACCTCGGATTGACATGGAATTTTAGGGACATGTTTAGAAATCAGTAACTAAGGTTATTGTTCTTTTACATATCCAAAATTCTCGTTTTAAAGTCTGAAGGGCATTATGGTCAACTTTAAGCATATAACGGAAATGTGCACATGACTCGGACAAACAACGAACCAGCCACAGTGGGTTATACCATCATGTAACCTGGTCCTAAGAGAGTCCTAAGGCATCTCTAAAACATATCAAAGCGGGTCAGAACTGAAGTCAAAGCAAAAGTCAAAGTTTTGCGACTTTCAGTTCCGAACCGGGTCAAAACAGAAAATGGTCGGATCAAACAAGCTTAGATCAGTTATAATATTTATTATCAAGTTATATGAGTGATAAAACAGGTTACATGCCATCTACATTATTAATTATGCATTAAATCGAAAATTAGCATTCTGTTGACTTTTTCTAAGCAACTTTGACCCGACATTTGGACTAGTTAGAGTGGGAATCAGGGGGTACCCTTTTAAGGGTTTAATGCCCACATAATTACCAGCATATAACTACCTTTGATTCGACTAATCACTGGACCATTAGTGACTAATCGTTAAGTCAACCGTTAATTACGACGGATTGACTTTTAAGCTAAAACTAAGCAAAAACTTAACTAAGAAGGGTGGAGCACACTTACTGAAGTCCTATGCACGATTTGTGAAGCTTAGAGAAAAGTATTTAGCTCTAGAAATGCTCCAATATGCAGATGGAAGGTGTGAAGAACTTGTTACAACTTAGTGGCCTTTTATAGTAAATTTGGAAGCATAGGATCATTACAACAATGTCTACAATGGTTCCTAGATCATCAACAAGTGTCCCTGAGTGCTAGGGGTCGTTTAGGGGGCGACCATGCTGCTCATAATGGTTCCTAAGTCGGTTAAAACAGCAAACAGTGCTTCTGTCCGCATTTTCTGTATCTGGGCCATTGACGCGGCCCGCGTAAGGGTCCTCTTAACCTTTACGCGGCCCGTCTGAATCCTTTTGTCAGGACCCATATCTTTCTCTGTCAGCGCGGCCCGCGTGAAGCCCTTTGCAACCTTTACGCGGCCCGCCTGAGGCCTGCTGTAAGATTTTCAAATCTTTTTCAATTATTACCGTCGGCTCTTGGCGTTTCGAAGGGGTAACTTTGCATTTTGGGCCTTTTCTTATTTACGTATAAGGGCCTCGGGACTTTTACCCAACTTATTAATCCTCGGTTAGTTTATCTATTGCCCGAAAAGTCGTAACTTTCAATGTTTGATGCTTTTAACCCTTCTTAAACGAATTTGGCCATAACCTTCTCATATTGTAACGGAACGGGATGAAATTTATATTGCGTATTCTAGTGAGTATAATTTACCATTACAAAGTCTCGGGTATGCCAAAGGGTCACTCAGAGGTATAACTTAAACATGTTGACATATTTGGCCCCTGCAGTTTGTAATTCCTCACTTTCTTCCACATTTCGTTCCGTTTGTTCCATGATCTATTCGTTTGAAGGTACGAGCATCATCTAGGGTCACTGTGAAGTATATTCATCCCTTGTTGACATTTTGAATCCTTAAATTCATATAATTTCTATGTTTTTCAACTTTAGTTCCTCTTTAGTATTTATTACCACGTGCAAACCTATGACACGTGTCAATACATTATAGGACGCAAATTTTTGAGGTGTTACACTTAAAGACCAGGTTGCTCCAGAGAACTTGTTTTGAGAGTTTGTTTGAGAAATTCTATTGAATGTGCAAGAACAAATGAATAAGTGAGGCCTATTTATAGTGATTTCCACTTCATAAGATCAATCCATGTGTCCTCAAGTGTTTTGTGATGTTAACATGTGTCTAGTGGTTTAGCAAAACCGTTAACATGCAGTTGGTTTCGTTCAGAGTTGCCGAAAATCTCAAAAGATTGCAGGTTGCAGAGCTGGGCAGCTGCCAGTTCTAGCTGGAATTCAGTCTTCATCGCGCCACACGCCAGACCAGGCTAGACCTGGCGTGCCACGCGAGGGGGAGTATTTTCAAGTTGTTTTGTTTTGTTGCATGTTCAGTCCCTGCACTTTCATTGTTCGATAATCTGACATTTTCAGCATGCATGGTCAGTGTAATCAGGTCTGGGGTGTTCTAGGGAGTGTAGCCATGCATAAGAAAGTTATGGATTTGTTAAAAAAGTCTCCCTGGACTAGAATTGTGATATTTACACTTTTAACCCCTATTCTTGGAAACTTCAATTTACATCACAATTTTGAACCGGATCTTTATGAAACCTTTATCAGATATATATGAGGGTATAATAATATATTACAAAGCTTCGGGAATGTTAAAAGGCCTTTCAGAGGTAAGAATTAATGTGTTGACACTTTTAACCCTTGTGTTTTGTAACTTTTGATTTTTAAGCGCAAACGGCTTTTAGTGTCCGACAATTTATTCAATAACAAATACGAACATTATACAGAGTCATTCAGAGGCACAAGTTTGGCATGTTGACGCTTTTGATCCTTCTAATTACATCTTTACACTGTTTGACAGTTTTAGTCCCTCAAGATATCTTTAATCACGATCAGGGTTTATGACACGTGTCACCACTGTATTGGACATGATTTTGCGAGGTGTTACAAGGGGTTAAACTGATTAAAACACAGAAGTCAAAATAGTAATTTACTCTATATTAAATTACAACTCTAAATGGCTGTAGCGTCAGTCAAATCGGTGCTACAGTGATTTTGCTAAAGTAACTTTTTTAAGTTTCAAATTCACACCTTTTACTCTAAATAATATATGTTTTTAACTCAATAGTTTTGTTTTCCTTTTATAACGTTTGTTCATTAGTTAGTTTTTACAAAAACTAAATCCACGATGTAAAAACATTGGTACTATTAGAACCGTTACCTGTATCCGGTTATTATGTTTTTTGCTTGTTGTAAAACTCGTGTTGACATCCTTTTGGACTTATCACCAACTTTATTCTTTAAGTTTTTTTTCTTTCGGTTGCTATATCGAGTACCGGTACCGTAATGTATCGAACTAATTCGAATGGATTTCCATCATTAACGTTATTTTTACCACTACGTATACATATTCTTTTAAAATATATTAAAATTGGGGTCGCTCCGGCCGTAAAGTATGGATGTAACCCGCTAGTTTTTAGGGTAAATTACGCTTTTCGTCCTTTATGTTTGTATCGAATTGCAATGGATAGCCTTTAACTTCAATAATTACAGTCACAGTCATTTATTTGGAAAACTCATTACACATTTCGTCCTTTAACACTAACAAAGTTAAAACTTTCAGTTAAATATGACATGTGCATTGCACATGAGGGCAATTTGGTCATATAACGCATTAAATTAAAATAAATGAATATTAATCAACATATAATTGGTATTGATCTGGGACATTTATCATCTTCATAAACAAGAACATAATGTTCATTAATCAATCTCAGGATTTCATCTTCAAAAAATCAGAAGAACACATCTTCAAATTAATACACTCTACAAAAGCAAGAGACAACCAATTTAAGATAAAATAAAAAAAACCCAGGTTCTAAATTTGGGTAAAACACTTTGCCATAACCAGAACGGATTTCAGATCAGCAAAATTCCAAGAACAAGAACAGATTTCAGATCTATGTTTCAAAAAATCAAAAACAAATCTTCAGTTATTATCGTTGCAATAAACAAAGTAGAAACCTAAAAGCTCCAACTAACTGGTCAAATAATAATAATAAGCCAAGAGCCCAAACATTATTATATAATTCTCCCACATTCTCAATTTGTTCGAAGACATATTACCATCATCTTCTTCACCAACTGATTGGTGCTCTTTTTTTGAACGGCCATCTACGATGGCTCCGGCGACCGCGTTGGTGGCGGTGGTTTGTGGTGGGGATTCCATTTCGGAGTTAGAGAAAAAGGAATGAGAGGATGAGGGGTAATCGGAGGTGATGGCGCGTGGAGAAGATGGTGGTGGTGTGGTGGAGGATTTGGGTGGCGGAATGGAGGTTAACTAGGCACGGTGGTGGTTGAGGGTGGTCGGTCATGGTGATGATTTTTTGTGTGAAATGAACTACTGGTGGTCAGTCATGTTGTCACACCCCAACCGATGACGGAATCATCGGGGCGCGGCACTGAGCGAAACAGATTGTTCGGAAGTTTCCATAACAACTATTTATATAATCCAGTTAAAGATACGTCCCATTCCGTATCCCGAATAAACAAACATATTATTACAGATAACAACTAAACAAGTAATTCTGTTCCGACAACTCAGATTCAAATATTATTACAACAATTGTTTATCTGCTTCTAGACCCCTATTCTGTTGACTTTCTGGCTGTAATGCCAGAGGACAAGATCTACAGACAACTATGCCTTAGACGCTTGTTCTTGGCAGACAACTATTTGTTGGGGGCTTCTAGAAACCTATTCAAGCCTCGCTTTCCTAGCAAGTAAGCATACTAATTACCTGTCACATACGTTAAAATAAAGTCAATACATAAAATGTAAAGGTGAGCACACAAGTTTAGTAATAGCATATAGAGTTCGAATAGTTTACGCATAACCAGGCACGTACACAGAGGAAAACGAAGCATGTTAATTACCGACATGGGACCATCGATACCAACGACTGCGGGTTGACCGTCCGAGACGGTTCGCAATACATGATTACCACCGTAATCCATGCAAGTATTTGTCCTTAACAACCCCCGTGTGAACGGGTGCTGAGTCCAAACTATAGTACTATGTTGCTAAGGCAGGTAGATAGCATTCCACGTGTAAACATAATAAACAGCACTCATTTAGTCAAGTAGCACATGCAAATGGTCAGCGTTCAAATAGTTTGTGTTTGTTTGTGGTTTGATAAGTAACGTATGTAACACCCAAAAGTGCTAAAAGCAAAAAGGGATCGAGTATACTCACAGTGATTGATTGTGGATTGAAGGGAGCACTGAGAGTAAGATTAGCCTGAATAGTTCGATAGCATAACGATAAGTAACGCGGAAAAGTAAACAAGTGTGAATGGATCGAGTAGGCTGGTCGATCGAATGGCAGGTTCGATCGGACGGCCTGTTCGATCGGCTGGTATATCCGATTGGACAGTCCTGTTCGATCGGCCGGTCGGCTCGATCGGCTGGACCATTCGAGTGGATTGTTTCTTCCTCTGGTGTGTTTGAGGATTTGAACTTTTGAAGTTTTCGTTGCAGCATTTGAGAACACTGAAGTGTTCCTACCTTTCAATTCGGTCGATCGAGCGGTTCGCTCGATTGGCTAGCTCACTCGATCGGCTAGCTTACTCGATCGGCTAGGAACTTCATGAGTGGTCCTCCACTGAATGTCACTCGATCGAACAGTCTGTTCGATCGGCTGACATTCCCTACTACGAACGAGTTGTGAAAACGATTAAGTGTTGAAGCATAGTATCTCATGATCCGAACAGTAATGTTTACCAATCGGGTGACCCATTCGATCGAACATTACTTCGTCAACACTATACTTCAAAAGTTTGAAAGGGTGGGTGATCGGAGTGTCGCGGTCCGGTCAAAGATAATATTTATAAGCCCTAATTACCCTTAACAAATAGCTAGTGGTAGTGAGGGGTCGAACCACGAAGAGTATGTGGTTTGCGAATGGACTTTGAATGAAATGTAGAAATTGTCACTTTTATGAAGCTTGCTATTTTGTTTTGTATATTTTTATTTGATTGAAAGATGCAATTTAAAATTACTAAAGTAATTTGTTTGATAACTACTAAAAACAAGCAATTGCGATAATGTAAATAAAGGTTTTGACAAGATAGAGAAAACAAGGTTCACACCCAGTTCGGTAATTGCAATCCTAGGGTTCTTACACGTTTTAGTTTTAATTCACTTGAATATGTTATTAACGGATTTCTATCATCAAAGCTTAGGTGCCAATTGCTATCAACGCATACACGGACCACAATGCACTTCGTTACTTCGGACAAGTAAAACCTTTTGAATGACAAGGCATAATTGCACAAACTTGTTTCGCAAAGTCAAATTTCATAACTCACTCGACAATTCACAAATATAGTTCAAATACAAGACAGTTGTCAATTAATTCAAATACAAGTCAAGTTGTCACAAAACCAAACTAAATCATTGTTCAAACCCTAGACTTACAATATCCTACACCAAACCTCCAAGAAATTAGCCGCTCATGATGGAAATGGAACGATCAACGGATGCACAAGACTTGAATTGGGTCATCTTGGAGCTTGAAGATGGATGATTGGATGATTGATTAGGGTTGCGGATGGTTGGTGATGGTGGGTTGAGAGATGAATGGAATGGTGATGAATTAGGGTTCTTGATTCGGGTGAGAATTCGGGTTGTAGAGATGATGTTGGATGGAATGGTAGGTGAAGAATGGATTGGTAGATGGCTCCAAGATGAAGTTTCAAACTCAAACTAAAGTGTAACTCCCGTCATAATGGCCCACCAACCCTTTTTGATCGTTCAAACCCCCAAAAGAAACAACAATTCGCATAGTCAACATTTGGAAACCGTCGCCGACGGCCTGAAGCCCCGTCGGCGACGGTGCTTGTTTCTCAAATTTTGGCCGACGGTATAACTCACTGCCTACGGACTTTTTTGGGCGACGGTGCTTTCCAACATCCGTCGGTGACGACACATCTCACGTCGGCGATGGTGCATGTCCGTTGTTGATGAACAATGATGATGTTGTTGACTTGTGTGCTTGTTGGCTTCTCACATGAACAACAGCCGTCAAAAAAATGTATTGATTTATGTTGACTTTTGCTCCATGTGCCGTCAAATATAGTTCAAGTATGTGCGGCCCAATCAGGATAACCCAATAGTCTCCTCACGTGACCATATGCTTCTATCTTGGCTGCCAAATTGTGATGATGATGCTTGTTGTATATGATGATGATGGATGTTGTCTTTTAATGTTTGCCGTCAAATCCATGTTGCTGCCAAAAGATTTGTCTTATCTTGCTGCAAAAATAGTGATTGTGGCAAAATCTGCCAAGCCCATGTGCAGCCCAAGTCCACACGCAACTAATTTGTAAACCCAATAATTTACTTAAATTCCATCAGCTTATCCATAAGCCTTGTGTTTCTTTTTTTTTATTCTTTACCTTGTACCTGTACGTAGAAAAAATGACATTGAAGTGCTTTATCAATTGAATTAATTACCTCATTATTAATTGTAATATTCATTCAATTGTCTAGTATATTTTTCTTCTTTGTTCACTCGCCGACCCACAAAGCAAATTAATAATTAATGGTAGTTAATAACTATTAATGTTGCTTTTTACAAATTATAGACTTTGTTACTAATTTATTTTTATTTTAAAACCATCATATTAAGCTCCTTTTCTTCATAACATGACATCCCCAAAAACTAATGCATATTAATACATTTTACACTAATATCGGTGCATTTATATTATAATTTATATCTAATAACGTGTACCTACAATGCACCGATCACATCCCCACACTTGTCTTTTGCTTGCCCTCAAGGAAATCTGTTTTTCACTTTCACGTGGGTCGAATGAGAAACACACATCCCATTCTCGAGACTAAAGTTAAGGTCTAGTGTCATACCCGGTTCAAACTTTTTACAATTTTCGGAATATTTAGCGTTAAAATGAATAATCACATATAAAATCGTTATCGAAGATTAACCCGCCTTTGAAACTAATAAATCATGCACACCCCACACAATGTTCTCTCCACTCGGTTTAAAATTTGGCTAATAGATAACGAATTAGCACTTTTCAAGTAATCACTCAATACCGATTAGAACACGTACCCGCATAGGCTTGCAACTTAATCGTTCTCCACCACCGAACACGAATACTAAGTACAAGTCATAAGGTCTTTGGAGGGTTGTAATGGGGTTAGGCGAAGGGTAGGAAATAGGATATTTAAAGTGGCTAAGGTGATGAAAAATTGATTTTTATTACAAAACAACTATTCTAAACATAACTAACTATAAACATCAACTATGAGGCAACAACTTTCGCCTTTTATTCAACAACTACTAACACATCTTTTTTTTTTCTCAACGCTTTTTCGTTTTTTTTTTCATAACATTTTCTGATTTTTTTTATTTTTTTTATATATGAATAAATCACAACTATACAAACTTAACTCCTATAATCGAATCTTCATCACACGGGTTTAAAAAGAAAAGGCTTATGGTTATAGGCTAATTGGGTTGGTCAAACGAAAGGTTTAGGCTCAAAGTGGGCGACTAGGGGATTTGTTTGGGTAAGGATAGATAAATGGTTTTAAAGGAAAAGGTTCACCTAATGCCTTAATCATTCTCGTGCTTGTATTCGGTCTATGGTCTCGAACGTATCAAAAATTGCAAGTTCTACAATACGCGACCAATGGTCCACTCAAACAAAAAAACATGTATATGTAAATCTATGATATAAAAGTGGCTCAAAACCTCACGTATATAAAGGGTGTGGTATGTAACATGCATAATGTACTAGTTTCTTAGGCGGATTATTCCCAAATAACCACCCGCTAAATACCCGTCATGCTATTAATTTGAACTTGACCATGACAAAAGACCTAATGGGTTGTGCCATCCCTCGTTGACTTAGTTACTTGTGCTTTTAAGATCGCTTTTGAAACAAGAAATTTTTGAAAATTTTTTGAAATTTTCCCCCATCCCCACACTTGAGGTAAACATTGTCCTCAATGTGTAGTGTTTAAATGAACGGGTCAAAATCGATAACTTTTACTACTCCCCCATCCCCACACTTGAGGTAAACATTGTCCTCAATGTGTAAGAACTAGAGTTTTAAAACGCACAAGGGATGTGACACGACTAACCTCCCCAAAATTTCACCTCGAAAAATAATATACAATTACAATCCACTTGTTACTAATCTAAAAAAAATCAAGGTAAAAAGGAAACGCATGCACCTGATTTTTTTTTCGCTAGATGCTCCTGTTTTCTTCTTCTCTTCAAAAAACGGTTGTCCCTCGAACATGATATACCTACAAATTTTAACCCTTGTGTAGAAGCATGCTTCTCACAACCATTGAAATTTGTTAGCTACTTAGTTCTACCATTTTTATGAAAGTGTTACCAAATCATGCGTTAAATTACCTTGATTTTTGTGGAAAAATAATGTACAACAATAACAAATCCTAACTCACTTTCGTAGGAATCACGGTTGCATTTAGCGTATGTAACAAGCCCTTTTAAACCCCCCAATAGCTTGGGAGGACGAGTAGGTCTCGTGAGGGTTATATAGGGAACACACTTACAACGTTCATTTAACTACTAAAACGAAATAACGTCATACAACAACAACAATAAAACTACAAAGAAAAACTAAAACTAATTGCGAAAGAAAATATACAACAATAATTGACTTACCACCTCATGGTGGTCGAATGGTGTGCTTACCGCCTACGAACTCCTCGAAATCACCCACCGATGATTCATACCATTTGTTGCCAAACGGCCCCAACTTCCTCACCTCCTCTTCCTTCTTCTTTTCTAGAGGTGACTTCTTTGCCTTCTTTTTCTTGACCGTCTTCTTCTTTGTTTCTCCACACCTACCAACCATAGCACAAACTTTTTTGTTTGGATTCATGTCCTTTTTAGGACACTTATCCTCACTCGGTGGGTTAGTAAATTTTGGAAAAACATTTAAATTTAATTCTCGGTCCCCAAACTTCATGCTTACCGTTCCCGTTGCACAATTTATTATGGCATTAGCAGTTGCCAGGAACGGTCTACCCAGTATGACTATCGGTTGGGTGTGCCCAACACACCCAACATAGTCTACTACCAAAAAGTCAACTGGGTAGTAGCAATCACCCACCTTAACAATCACATCCTCCACCATCCCCCCTTGGATGCGTGGGAGTCTGATCGGCCAATACCACGGGAGTATCAATTTTTTTTAATGGACCAAAATCATATTGGTCATACAAACTCCCGGGCAAGATGCTCACACAAGCTCCAAGATCGAGGAGTGCCCTCTCGATTTTAAATGTTCCGGTTTGAATTGGAATAAGAGGGTCTCCCGGATCTTGAGCTTTTTGGGGAAGGGCACTAGATAAAACGGCACTCACATGAGATATCAAATCAACCGGTTCGGGTAATTTGTTGTGTCGTTTTTCGATGCTTAACTCCTTCAAGCATTCCACATGAGCCGGAACCTTTTTAATATCATCAAGTAATGGCAAATTAATTTTAGCTTGTTTAAAATTTTCCCACCCCTCGTTCTTTGGTGGGCACCGTTCTTCACTTTTCGATGTATTAAGTGGGTTAAGTTGATTTAAACAATTTTCACAAAAAACATTTTTAGTTACATTTTCAAGTGTACTTTGTGAGATCGTTTCTTGTTTATTTTCATTTTCTGGCTCATCACTTATATCTTCCACTACACCATCAACGAATTGTGGTGGTGGAATGCTTTCAACACTACAAACTTCATCATTTAAAAGAATACTTACCGCACTAATGCGTGCATTCCTCACGTTGCTTGTGCTAGAACCTTGATGCTTCGGGTTCACTGTAGTGTCACTTGGAAGTCCTCCTCCACTTCCGCGAATTTGAGCCATCTCTTGAGCAAGTTGCCCCACTTGCTTCTCCAACGCCTTATGGGATTTATCTTGTACCTCAAACTCTTTCTTCATCTCTTGATTTGAATGATTGATAGCATTCATAATAGCATCAAATTTCGAATTTATCGAGTCATCACCTTGAGAGTTTGAAGCACTACTCCCATTTCCGCCTTGGTTGTAACCTCGTTGATAATTACCTTCACGGTTTTGATACCCTTGGTTACCCCCTTGATTGTAATTCCTTTGGTAACCCCCTTGGTTACCACCTTGACGATTATTGTACGAAGACCCACCTTGACCTCCTTGGTTACCCGATTGAAAATTCGGGTTCATTTGGTTTGAAGCATTACCATACCGGAAATTATGGTGATTTCTCAAGCCCGGATGGTAAGTGTTGGAGTTCATGTCATATTGCTTTCGGTCCCCATACACTTGGTTGACTTCCTCGGTGTAATCACTTGACCCTGTTGGACATTGTTCCGCTCTATGTCCAATATCACCACACTCCTCACATACCTCAAATTGAACCGTGTTCACTTCTTTCTTCTTCATCCGAGCTATTTCCCGTTCTAAGGTGGAAATCCGATCTTTAGAATCGAGATCCGGAAGTGACCGGGAAACGGGATGCTTCTTGGCTCGATCGGCCGATTCTTTCTCTTTCGAACGCTTGCTCATCCGTTCCAAAAACTCCCAATCATCGTCTTCATGGTTGCTTAGAAGGGTCCCATTGCTTGTTAATTCAAGTCGGTTCCATGTATTGTCATCTAGACCCCGTACAAAGCACTTAACCAACTCCCACTTCTCGATTTGATGATGAGGGCATCTTCGCATCATTTCCCTAAATCTTGTAAAGGCTTCATGCAACGGTTCGCCCGATAATTGACGAAAAGACCTAATTTCATCACGAGCGTCATCGGTCTTCGCCATTGAGTAGTATTCATCAAGGAAAGCTTGTTGCATTTGTCCCCAAGTGCGAATAATATTTGCGGGAAGTGTGAGGAACCATTGCTTTGCCTTATCCTTCAGTGAAAATTGGAATAATCGAAGTTTGACCTCCTCTAAGGCAAAGTTGTGTCCCCCGATAGTGTTGCAAACTGAAGAAAATTCCGCCAAATGCGTATACGGCTCATCATTAGACCTCCCATTGAAGTGGGGAAGTATATTGATGTAGTGCGGTTTACAATCAAACATCCTCCTTTCGCATACTATCGGAGAGTCATTTTCGGTGACTATTGGTCGAAAGCGGTCATTCACTACCTGTGGAGGTTGTTGACGACGTTGTGGACCGTTAACCTCTTGATCGACCGGCCTTCGGTTATCTCTTCGATCACCACCCCTATCATCTCTTCTATCGTCTCTTCGATTTCCACCTTGGTTACCCCTTTGATTACCCCCTCCCACGAAACGAGTAATCCGATTAGGGTTGCCATTGTTGTTGTTGTTGTAAAACCCGTCATTTCGTTTCCTTCGGTTATTATTTCGTGGTTGGCGGTTATTTTCGTAACCATCATTCCTCCTATTCCCATACCCATAGTCTTCATCCCCAACATAATTGGCATTTTGATAACCAACTTCTTCATCTTCATACTCTCGAGCATTGTAATCATTACCTTGATTGATGTACCCCCAATCTTCATCTTCGTCCACCCGATTGTCATAATAACCCCCATCATCCGAGTGTTCTGTATGAATGCTTACATGTTCCGGCTATGATAACCGGGAACACTATAAGGCTCATCATCGGGGATTGCATTTCTCAAATCATCAATGTTGAAAAATGGGTCTTCATTCGCGGGATTGCTGCGATCTCGATTACTTCTACGGTCGGAATTGACATTCCGATCATCAAGGTTGATAGGTAACGACACTTGTCGATGAAGGGTTTGTTGTTGGGGTGTTCGTTGGGTGTTATTGGGGTTTTGGTTTCGGAAAGGTGGAGTGGGTGGTCTAGTGTTGGCATTACCACCCGGTTGCTCTTGAGGTATAGGTTGGACGTTTGGGCGGGATAAAAGGTTCATCGGGATTGGAATTGATTTTGATTGAGGTTTTGGTTTTGGTTTGAGTTGTGGTTCGCCATTGAATCGGTTTCAATGGTTGGTGTGAGTGGTGATGGTTGGTTGGTTTGATTAGAAGCAAGAGTTGCTTCTAACCGGCTTGCTAGGTTCCTTCTTGCAACTCTTTCAATTTCCGGTTCGTAGACTAACGGTGAAGTCCTCCCGGAGTTCCGCGTATGCATGCACTACCTGTAACCTGCACAAGTAACACACCCCGCGTAACAAAGAAAAAGACAAAGTGCAAAAAGAAGCTAAACAATTTAAACAGTTAATCACACAGATTCAAACAATATCCAAACACAAAGCGCAAGCACTCCCCGGCAGCGACGCCAAAATTTGATCGGAGTGTCGCGCTCCGGTCAAAGATAATATTTATAAGCCCTAATTACCCTTAACAAATAGCTAGTGGTAGTGAGGGGTCGAACCACGAAGAGTATGTGGTTTGCGAATGGACTTTGAATGAAATGTAGAAATTGTCACTTTTATGAAGCTTGCTATTTTGTTTTGTATATTTTTATTTGATTGAAAGATGCAATTTAAAATTACTAAAGTAATTTGTTTGATAACTACTAAAAACAAGCAATTGTGATAATGTAAATAAAGGTTTTGACAAGATAGAGAAAACAAGGTTCACACCCGGTTCGGTAATTGCAATCCTAGGGTTCTTACACGTTTTAGTTTTAATTCACTTGATTCTGTTATTAACGGATTTCTATCATCAAAGCTTAGGTGCCAATTGCTATCAACGCATACACGGACCACAATGCACTTCGTTACTTCGGACAAGTAAAACCTTTTGAATGACAAGGCATAATTGCACAAACTTGTTTCGCAAAGTCAAATTTCATAACTCACTCGACAATTCACAAATATAGTTCAAATGCAAGACAATTGTCAATTAATTCAAATACAAGTCAAGTTGTCACAAAACCAAACTAAATCATTGTTCAAACCCTAGACTTACAATAACCTACACCGGGGTGAAACCTCCAAGAAATTAGCCGCTCATGGTGGAAATGGCACGATCAACGGATGCACAAGACTTGAATTGGATCATCTTGGAGCTTGAAGATGGATGATTGGATGATTGATTAGGGTTGCGGATGGTTGGTGATGGTGGGTTGAGAGATGAATGGAATGGTGATGATTAGGGTTCTTGATTCAGGTGAGAATTCGGGTTGTAGAGATGATGTTGGATGGAATGGTAGGTGAAGAATGGATTGGTAGATGACTCCAAGATGAAGTTTCAAACTCAAACTAAAGTGTAACTCCCGTCATAATGGCCCACCAACCCTTTTTGATCGTTCAAACCCCCAAAAGAAACAACAATTCGCATAGTCAACATTTGGAAACCGTCGCCGACGGCCTGAAGCCTCGTCGGTGACGGTGCTTGTTTCTCAAATTTTGGCCGACGGTATAACTCACTGCCTACGGGCTTTTTTGGGCGACGGTGCTTTCCAACATCCGTCGGCGACGACACATCTCCACGTCGGGGACGATGCATGTCCGTTGTTGATGAACAATGATGATGTTGTTGACTTGTGTGCTTGTTGGCTTCTCACATGAACAACAACCGTCAAAAAATGTATTGATTTATGTTGACTTTTGCTCCATGTGCCGCCAAATATAGTTCAAGTATGTGCGGCCCAGTCAGGATAACCCAATAGTCTCCTCACGTGACCATATGCTTCTATCTTGGCTGCCAAATTGTGATGATGATGCTTGTTGTATATGATGATGATGGATGTTGTCTTTTAATGATTGCCGTCAAATCCATGTTGCTGCCAAAAGATTTGTCTTATCTTGCTGCAAAAATAGTGATTGTGGCAAAATCTGCCAAGCCCATGTGCAGCCCAAGTCCACACGCAACTAATTTGTAAACCCAATAATTTACTTAAATTCCATCAGCTTATCCATAAGCCTTATGTTTCTTTTTTTTTTATTCTTTACCTTGTACCTGTACGTAGAAAAAATGACATTGAAGTGCTTTATCAATTGAATTAATTACCTCATTATTAATTGTAATATTCATTCAATTGTCTAGTATATTTTTCTTCTTTGTTCACTCGCCGACCCACAAAGCAAATTAATAATTAATGGTAGTTAATAACTATTAATGTTGCTTTTTACAAATTATAGACTTTGTTACTAATTTATTTTTATTATAAAACCATCATATTAAGCTCCTTTTCTTCATAACATGACATCCCCAAAAACTAATGCATATTAATACATTATCAGCGAGGCATTTTCGGAGGTTAGAGACGTGGAAAGTCGGGTGGACGTTACTGAGTTCCTCCGGTAATTCGAGTCTGTAGGCGACTTTTTCGATTCTTTCCAGGATCCTAAAAGGTCCAACATATCGAGGCGCGAGTTTCCCTTTCTTGCCGAATCGGACTACACCCTTCCAAGGTGATACCTTTAGGAGTACGTAGTCACCAACTTCAAATTCAAGGGGCTTGCGTCTTTTATCGGCGTAACTTTTCTGTCTGTTCCAAGCTTTTACCAAGTTGTCTCTTATCTGGTGGATTTTGTCAGTCGTTTCTTGTAGAATCTCGGGACCGGTTAGTTGCGAGTGACCGATCTCGTGCCACACAATAGGCAATCGACATCTTCTACCATACAAAGCCTCGAAAGGTGCCATTTGGATGCTGGCATGATAGCTGTTATTGTACGAGAATTCCACCAATGGCAGGTGTTTGTTCCAACTACCACCAAAATCTATAACACACGCTCGGAGCATATCTTCAAGAGTACGGATCGTTCTTTCAGTCTGTCCGTCGGTTTGAGGGTGGAATGCAGTACTCAGATTAAGCGACGTACCAAGGGCCGCTTGAAACGTTTCCCACAATCGCGAAGTGAACCAAGCGTCGCGGTCTGAAATGATGTCACGAGGCGTACCATGATTACGAATGATCTCGTCGGTGTAGATTTGGGCTAGTCGCTCCACCTTGTAGTCTTCTCGTATAGGCAAAAAGTGGGCTGACTTCGTTAGACGATCAACTATGACCCAAATACTGTCGTGACCTGATGGCGTGGGCGGGAGCTTCGTTATGAAGTCCATAGCTATAGTCTCCCACTACCATATAGGTATCGGCGGTTGTTCGAGTAAGCCAGAAGGTATTTGATGTTCAGCCTTGACTCTTTCACAAGTTAAACAGCTTCCAACGTATAGAGCGATATCCCTTTTCATACCCGGCCACCAGTACTTATAACGCAGGTCCTGGTACATCTTGTCTGCACCGGGATGAATAGAATATCGGGACTTGTGGGCTTCGTTCATGATAATCTTTCGCAAATCGGTCCGCTTGGGGATCCAAATTCGGTCCAGATAATAGAATATCCCATCTGATTTGCTTACTAACTGAGCTCCGTCGTGATAGATCCTTTCCTTCTTCAATGTACGCTCGTTAAAAAAAGCATGTTGAGCTTCTCGGATGAGGGTTTCGAGGTTGTGCTGGGCTTGGATGTTTCGGGTACTGAGCACGTAACTCTTTCTGCTGAGCGCGTCAGCAACCACATTCGCCTTGCCTGGGTGATAATGGATCTCACAGTCGTAATCATTGAGAAGTTCTACCCATCGGCGTTGACGCATATTAAGCTCTCTCTGATTAAAGATGTGTTGTAAACTCCTGTGATCAGTGTAGATTGTACACTTAGTGCCGTACAGGTAGTGTCGCCAAATCTTCAATGCAAAGACAACCGCGCCTAGCTCGAGGTCATGGGTTGTATAGTTCTTCTCGTGGATCTTGAGCTGACGAGATGCGTAGCCTATAACCTTGTCTCGCTGCATGAGAACACAGCCGAGACCAAGGTTAGAAGCATCACAGTAGACAATGAAGTTGTCGCTTCCGTCAGGCAGTGTAAGAATCGGTGCGTTGCACAGCATATGTTTAAGGGTTTGAAAGGCAGTCTCTTGTGCGTTTCCCCACACAAAAGGCTTGTCCTTATGGGTAAGAGCGGTAAGCGGCACAGCGATCTTGGAGAATCCTTCGATGAATCGTCGATAATAGCCCGCTAGTCCGAGAAAAGAACGAACTTCTGACGGGTTCTTAGGCGTAATTCAGCTTTTGACAGCTTCAATCTTCGCAGGATCGACATGGATACCCTGACTATTCACTATGTGACCCAGAAACTGAACCTCCTCCAACCAGAATTCACACTTGGAGAATTTGGCATAGAGTTGGTTCCCCTGGAGTAACTCGAGAACCAAACGTAGATGTTGCGCGTGTTCGGCTTTCGATTTGGAATAAATCAAGACATCGTCGATGAACACGATGACGAAACGGTCAAGGTATGGCTTACACACGCGATTCATCAGATCCATGAAAACCGCGGGTGCGTTGGTTGAACCAAAGGGCATAACAACAAATTCGTAATGGCCATAACGGGTTCAAAAAGCGGTTTTAGGAATGTCTTCCTCTTGAATCCACAGCTGATGGTATCCTAAACGTAGATCGATCTTAGAGAAGCATGCTGCACCTTGTAGTTGATCAAACAAATCGTCAATTCGGGGCAAAGGGTATCGGTTCTTGATGGTTAGCTTATTCAATTCCCGATAGTCGATGCACATCCGGAACGACCCGTCCTTCTTTTTGACGAAAAGGACTGGCGCGCCCCAAGGAGAGGTGCTTGGGAGAATAAAGCCTTTTTCGAGTAATTCCTGGAGTTTGTTCGAGAGTTCCCGCATTTCGGAGGGAGCGAGTCGATAAGGGGCTTTGGCGACGGGGTTAGCTCCAGGAATGAGGTCGATACGAAAGTCGATATCACGACTTGGTGGTAGTCCGGGAAGATCAACAGGGAACACCTGAGGAAATTCACGAACCACTGGAACATCTTTGACTTCAACTTTCTTTTTCTTTCCCTTCTCCGCTACTACGATGTTGGCCAAGAAGGCTCGGTATTCCTTGCGGAGATACTTGCTGGCTTGAATACACGACATAAGCTTAAGACCTTTCGACGTTGTTTCACCGTATACACATAGGAGATCACCATTCGCGAGCGAGAATCGAATCATCTTTTCAAAGCACACAACTTCAGCATGGTTTTCACGAGGAAAGTCCATGCCGATTATGACATCAAAACTTCCAAGTTGCATCGGAATAAGGTCGATCGGAAAGATGTGATTGTTGAGTTCGAGAGTACAATCACGGAGTACTGAGTTAACGGCAATAGTTCTCCCTGTAGCAACTTCGACTTCGAATGACGAGGATAGATAAGAGCGCTTACGACTAAGGAGCTTCTCGAATTCAAATGACACAAAGCAGTTATCGACTCCAGTATCAAACAAACATGATGCATAAATACCATTCACAAGGAACGTACCATTAACCACGTTGTTATCCGCCTGAGCCTGGAGGGCATTGATGTTAAAGGTTCGGGCATGGTCTGCTTGCTGCTGATGCTGAGGCTGCTGTTGTTGCTGAGGCTCTTGCTTGACCACCCTGTTCGGGCATCTGTTGGCAAAGTGGTTAGGGTCACCACATGCAAAGCAGACTCGAGCATTGACTGCTGGTGCTTGAGCTGCTTGTTGGCCTTGAGGGGCGGGGAGTAGAGCTTGGTTGACAGTAGCTTGAGCTGGGGCTTGACGGGGACCATAACGGCAGTTCGCAGTGAAATGACCGTAGAGGTTGCAGTGAGCGCAAAAACAACAAGCTAGACCCACTGGATGATGATACGAACATGTTGGGCAGAGTGGGTGAGGGCCTATGTATGCACGCTTTGCTGGCGGTGCATTGATCACTGGAGCTGAACGCTGGTGCTGCTGCTGTTGAGCTGGTACAGATTGTAGGGGAGTGGCGTTTGTTGCGGCAGCACAGCTCTTGTTGCTGGAGCTGTTGTTGTTCTTCTTCTTCCTTCTTGAAGATTTGGAGGATTTAGCAGATAAGTCGGTGGGTGTTACTGTGGCTTGATGTAGAGACTTGGTTTGCTTATCCCAGAAACCAGACTTTACTCGCTTATCGTTGATCTCAGCGGCGAGTAGGTAGGTTTCTTCGATCGTTGCTGGCTTGGCGGCGTGAACAAAGTCGGCTACACAGTCGGGTAGAGCTCGGATGTACTTCTTGATGGCTTGATCTGAGGTCTTGACTTGATCAGGACAGATAATGCTAAGCTGCTTGAAGCGAGCAGTGAGAGCAGCGTTGTCTCCATCCTTCTGCTTGATTTCCCAGAACTCGTCCTCCAGCTTTTGGCGCTCATGAGGAGGGCATAATTCTTCGATCATAATTGCTTTCAACTCCTTCCATGATAGCCCGTAAGCTGCATCATTTCCGCGCTTGTTTCGTTCGGCCGTCCACCAGTCTAGAGCACGGGACTGGAAGACGCCTGTAGCATTGAGAGTACGGAGATGCTTAGGACATCCGCTCTGGCGCAGAGTGACTTCGACCGAGTCAAACCAGTGGAACATGGCTGTTGGACCATCTTCGCCAGTGAACTCCTTTGGTCCGCATGCCTTGAACTGCTTAAAGCTGAAAGCAGCCTTGCTTGAATCCTTAGGGATTTCAGCTTGTGATTCTTCGGACGACTTGCTAGCGTTTTCATACACCTCACTCACAGCTTTCGCCACAGTTTTGGAGATGATAGCAGCGAGACGTCTGTCCCTCTTTTCTGGCGGGTAAGTGGGGCTCGGGGTCGGGATCCAGACGACGACATGGTCTGCATTAGACATCGTCACGAGTCTCAACACAACGAAATCGAATCTCACCTCACACGTCTACTACTATCTAAAGCTTAGAATCACGTCGAAATACGTATCACATAAACACATATGCACAGAACCACAGATACACATAAGCACAGAAACACTTAGAACACAGAAGCACAGAAGTACAAAACACAGACACACGTAAATTACCTAGGCATTTAATCACTGAGGTAGTCAGAAAACAGAAACCTATCCTTCAAAGTTCGAGTGTCGTTCGAATATCGTATCGAATAACCTAACTTAGTCGTATAGCACAGTATAGTATGACATCGTCTTAGAGTTGCGTTAACTGGGTGTCGAATTGAGATAGAACAGCAATTGCGAGTCGTGCGTGTTGATAGCAAAAATCGAATAACATCCCAAAACATAAGCGTAAAACAAGAAAGCACACATAAACATATAAAATCCACAAGTCATCAGAGTACACAGTTACGGTTCTCAGAATCGAACACATAAAATCGAGAGGTAGATTGTCTGCGGCTACTAGACATCGACTAACCAAGGCAACTCGACTATTCACAGTAGACTTGTCATCACTTCCGACTCTAGAGGTTGTGTTTCTGCCTCGATTCTTGGGCATTCCACACGCGCCTCCTAGGTCATACTTGTGAGTTCAGGTCGTTGGAGTCCATCGAAGCCTTGGTGAGATGAATAAAATACAGAACAAACTGCTAAGGTTAGGGTTTCACCCCTTGACTTAGCAATTTCTTCCTTGTTTTTAGTAAAATTGAGAAGAACTTTCTTCAAAATGGGGGTTTCACACCTGATTTGGTATAATTCTCCTTGTTTATTGACGAAAATATCGAGATGAAGGAATAGAATCCCCATAAGTCAGGAAATTTAGTCGGGAGTTTGCGGTTTTCACACCTCTTCCTGACTGAATCGCCTGACGTTAGTTGAAAATTTGAGCGCAGTGATAGTGAAGAATTACAGGATAAGGCACATAAACTGGGTCTGATGGTTCCTAACTATAGTCTAGGTCTCTAAGACAGCGACCCGGACTAGGTCGTGTCTGCCTAATTCCCTATAGTTATGGCTCTGATACCAATCTGTCACACCCCAACCGATGGCGGAATCATCGGGGCGTGGCACTGAGCGAAACAGATTGTTCGGAAGTTTCCATAACAACTATTTATATAATCCAGTTAAAGATACGTCCCATACCGTATCCCGAATAAACAAACATATTATTACAGATAACAACTAAACAAGTAATTCTGTTCCGACAACTCAGATTCAAATATTATTACAGCAATTGTTTATCTGCTTCTAGACCCCTATTCTGTTGACTTTCTGGCTGTAATGCCAGAGGACAAGATCTACAGACAACTATGCCTTAGACGCTTGTTCTTGGCAGACAACTATTTGTTGGGGGCTTCTAGAAACTTATTCAAGCCTCGCTTTCCTAGCAAGTAAGCATCCTAATTACCTGTCACATACGTTAAAATAAAGTCAATACATAAAATGTAAAGGTGAGCACACAAGTTTAGTAATAGCATATAGAGTTCGAATAGTTTACGCATAACCAGGCACGTACACAGAGGAAAACGAAGCATGTTAATTACCGACATGGGACCATCGATACCAACGACTGCGGGTTGACCGTCCGAGATGGTTCGCAATACATGATTACCTTCGTAATCCATGCAAGTATTTGTCCTTAACAACCCCCGTGTGAACGGGTGCTGAGTCCAAACTATAGTACTATGTTGCTAAGGCAGGTAGATAGCATTCCACGTGTAAACATAATAAACAACATTCATTTAGTCAAGTAGCACATGCAAATGGTCAGCGTTCAAATAGTTTGTGTTTGTTTGTGGTTTGATAAGTAACGTATGTAACACCCAAAAGTGCTAAAAGCAAAAAGGGATCGAGTATACTCACAGTGATTGATTGTGGATTGAAGGGAGCACTGAGAGTAAGATTAGCCTGAATAGTTCGATAGCATAACGATAAGTAACGCGGAAAAGTAAACAAGTGTGAATCGATCGAGTAGGCTGGTCGATCGAACGGCAGGTTCGATCGGACGGCCTGTTCGATCGGCTAGTATATCCGATTGGACAGTCCTGTTCGATCGGCCGGTCGGCTCAATCGGCTGGACCATTCGAGTGGATTGTTTCTTCCTCTGGTGTGTTTGTGTTTGAGGATTTGAACTTTTGAAGTTTTCGTTGCAGCATTTGAGAACACTGAAGTGTTCCTACCTTTCAAGTCGGTCGATCGAGCGGTTCGCTCGATTGGCTAGCTCACTCGATCGGCTAGCTTACTCGATCGGCTAGGAACTTCAGGAGTGGTCCTCCACTGAATGTTCGATCGGCTGACATTCCCTACTACGAACGAGTTGTGAAAACGATTAAGTGTTGAAGCATAGTATCTCATGATCCGAACAGTAATGTTTACCAATCGGGTGACCCATGCGATCGAACATTACTTCGTCAACACTATACTTCAAAAGTTTGGAAGGGTGGGTGATCGGAGTGTCGCGCTCCGGTCAAAGATAATATTTATAAGCCCTAATTACCCTTAACAAATAGCTAGTGGTAGTGAGGGGTCGAACCACGAAGAGTATGTGGTTTGCGAATGGACTTTGAATAAAATGTAGAAATTGTCACTTTTATGAAGCTTGCTATTTTGTTTTGTATATTTTTATTTGATTGAAAGATGCAATTTAAAATTACTAAAGTAATTTGTTTGATAACTACTAAAAACAAGCAATTGCGATAATGTAAATAAAGGTTTTGACAAGATAGAGAAAACAAGGTTCACACCCGGTTCGGTAATTGCAATCCTAGGGTTCTTACACGTTTTAGTTTTAATTCACTTGAATATGTTATTAACGGATTTCTATCATCAAAGCTTAGGTGCCAATTGCTATCAACGCATACACGGACCACAATGCACTTCGTTACTTCGGACAAGTAAAACCTTTTGAATGACAAGGCATAATTGCACAAACTTGTTTCGCAAAGTCAAATTTCATAACTCACTCGACAATTCACAAATATAGTTCAAATACAAGACAATTGTCAATTAATTCAAATACAAGTCAAGTTGTCACAAAACCAAACTAAATCATTGTTCAAACCCTAGACTTACAATAACCTACACCAAACCTCCAAGAAATTAGCCGCTCATGGTGGAAATGGCACGATCAACGGATGCACAAGACTTGAATTGGGTCATCTTGGAGCTTGAAGATGGATGATTGGATGATTGATTAGGGTTGCGGATGGTTGGTGATGGTGGGTTGAGAGATGAATGGAATGGTGATGAATTAGGGTTCTTGATTCGGGTGAGAATTCGGGTTGTAGAGATGATATTGGATGGCATGGTAGGTGAAGAATGGATTGGTAGATGGCTCCAAGATGAAGTTTCAAACTCAAACTAAAGTGTAACTCCCGTCATAATGGCCCACCAACCCTTTTTGATCGTTCAAACCCCCAAAAGAAACAATAATTCGCATAGTCAACATTTGGAAACCGTCGCCGACGGCCTGAAGCCCCGTCGGCGACGATGCTTGTTTCTCAAATTTTGGCCGACGGTATAACTCACTGCCTACGGGCTTTTTTGGGCGACTGTGCTTTCCAACATCCGTCGGCGACGACACATCTCACGTCGGCGATGGTGCATGTCCGTTGTTGATGAACAATGATGATGTTGTTGACTTGTGTGCTTGTTGGCTTCTCACATGAACAACAGCCGTCAAAAAAATGTATTGATTTATGTTGACTTTTGCTCCATGTGCCGCCAAATATAGTTCAAGTATGTACGGCCCAATCAGGATAACCCAATAGTCTCCTCACGTGACCATATGCTTCTATCTTGGCTGCCAAATTGTGATGATGATGCTTGTTGTATATGATGATGATGGATGTTGTCTTTTAATGTTTGCCGTAAAATCCATGTTGCTGCCAAAAGATTTGTCTTATCTTGCTGCAAAAATAGTGATTGTGGCAAAATCTGCCAAGCCCATGTGCAGCCCATGTGCAGCCCAAGTCCTACCTTTCAAGTCGGTCGATCGAGCGGTTCGCTCGATCGGCTAGCTTACTCGATCGGCTAGCTTACTCGATCGGCTAGGAACTTCAGGAGTGGTCCTCCACTGAATGTCACTCGATCGAACAGTCTGTTCGATCGGCTGATATTCCCTACTACGAACGAGTTGTGAAAGCGATTAAGTGTTGAAGCATAGTATCTCATGATCCGAACAGTAATGTTTACCAATCGGGTGACCCATTCGATCGATCATTACTTCGTCAACACTATACTTCAAAAGTTTGGAAGGGTGGGACGCCATGTGCTAGCCGATCGGCTGGCCCGGTCGATCGGCTGGTGTGTCCGATCGGCTGGGCTGTTCGAACAGCCTAGCCGTTCGGCCAGCATTTCTGACCTGGTCGGCCTTTCGTCTAACACTTGGCTGTTTGTTTATTTGTCATTCTTTCAAGGTAACTTGACAACGTGTTGAACTATGATAACCTCCGTTCCTACTTGTTTCCTTGGCTCGAACAGGAATCACCCAAGTCCGGCCGGTGAACGGTTCGGAATGTCGGTTTTAGAGTTTAACCCGAAATCGGTGAACCTTGTTCATAGAATCTGAGTCTTGAACCTTTTAACTATTCGAATGATTAGTTAGCCGGTGCAAGCTCCGTTTCTATCGGTTTGAAAGCATTGAGTGTAAAAGAGTTGAAAGAAGGTTGGAAATCCCTCTTTCAATCCTTCACATCATGAAAATGTTTAGATCTATAATGGATCTTAACTTGTTTATGTGGAAATCGGTTAGATCTAAGCTATCCATGGTTGAATGATGCCAAAGTTTGAAGTTCTTCAAGAACACCATGATGACATCACCCAAGAACACTTAGATCTTGGTGATTTCACGGTTAGAATTCAAGTTTTGAGAGATAGAAAGGTGTAGAATCAGGAAATGATAAAAACGTACAGAATTAGAGTGAAAACTTACCGGGATTGAGAGAAATCTGAGAAAGGTGAAGAAGATAGCTGGTTCGGTCAGAGCTTTCCAAAAATGGAAAGTATGACAATGACAGCCCTATTTATAGGCTTCCAAAAGAGGAAAGTGGCAACCGATCGGCTGGGAGCTCCGATCAAGTGGGCTGCTCGATTGGCTGGCAAGGTGCTAGCCGATCGGCTGGCCTGTTCGATCAGGATGCTTCCTGTTCGATCCGCCACGCACTTCGAGTATTTTGCGACGATTTTCGACGTTTCGATTTCGATGGACGATGATATGGATACAATAGAGTTCCTAGTCAAATTACTTTTAATCCCAACCACTATATCTAACATACAATCTTCTATAAGTCACGTTTCGATGTCACTTTCGATTGAGTTCGATTGCTTTACGAGTTTCGATTCGATTTTCGATTGATTTGCTTGAATACCACATCAAACATAAAGTAAGCACGCACAAGTAACACATAAGGCACACACACGTATAATAATAATACCTCAATTCGTATAATTCGAGTCTCGAGTTCGATTGATTGTTAGATCGGTTTGATTACTGATTGGTTATCTTTATCGCATTGTTACTTCCTATCATTCACAGTCGTAGATCGGTTCGCGTTAAAACACATTCGATTGCTTTGGTTCTTGCTGGTTACAACACTTACTCCACATAATACAACTAAAACACAAAATCGATTATCTACAGTCAAAGAAAGTCAAAGTTGACTTGGACTTTGACTTTGACTTCGACATTCGAAAACACGGGGTGTTACACATGTTTTCATGGTGTGTTTGATTAGGGTTTCAAATTGCAGGGATGAAGAAAGAGGGGGTGAAGAAAGGGTTGAGACTTGAGAGAGAGAGTGTGTGTGTTAAAGAGAGATATTTGGGCTTAAAATATATATTTTAGTTTTTTGTTTTTTTATAACACTATTTTTATTATAAATATATTTTAAATAAAAGGGCAAATTGACTAACATACTCTCATGTGTAAGGAATCTGTGATATTTAACCAAAAATTTTAATCTGGTTAGTGCTAAAGGACGAAAGGTGTAATAAGTTTTCCAAATAAAAGATTGTGACTGTAATTATTGAAGTTAAAGACTATCTATTGCAATTGAATACAAACATAAAGGGCGAAAAGTGTAATTTACCCTAGTTTTTATTACCAAAAATATCTTCACCATGAATTTCATTCGTATTATGAGATTTGTCAAAAGGAATTAAATATAATGCATTTAAAGAAAAACTAATATCCTTTTCAAATTAATCATTATAAAACATATTTATGCCATAACATCCTACCAATAATACCTTCACCATGAATTTCATTCGTATTATGAGATTTGTTAAAAGGAATTAAATTAATGCATTTTAAGGCAAACTAATATCCTTTTCAAATTAATCAATAGAGTAAATTACATTTTTAGCTCCTGTGGTTATGTTAGTTTTACTATATTAGCTCAAAATAAGAATTTTTAATGTATCTGCCCCCATGGTCCCTATATCTAACCATTTTGGCCCCTAATTCTAACCAAATCCCAACTCTGGTTAACTTCTTGGTCACATGGGTTGCACATGATGGGTAAAATTGTAATTTCCCATCATGTGCAACCCATGTGACCAAGAAATTAACCAGAGTTGGGGTTTGGTTAGAATTAGGGGCCAAAATGGTTAGATATATTGACCATGGGGGCAGATAAGTTAAAAATTCTTATTTTGGGCTAATATAGTAAAAATGACATAACCACAGGGGCCAAAAACGTAATTTACTCTAATCAATATAAAAAGTAGAGTTAAATGTCACTTTGGTCCCTGTGGTTTGAGTTATTTTCCCAGTTTAGTCTAATGGTTTTATTTTTCGTCTATTGGTCCAATAAGGTTTCACTGTTACCATTTTAGTTCACTGGGTTAACTTCATCCATTTTTTCTGTTAACGAGAAGGGCAATTGGTCATTATATGGCCGAATTGCCCATCTGGTTAATATAATTACATATAAAATGATCGAATTGCTCTTCTCGTTAACAGAAACAATGGATGAAGTTAAACCAGTGGACTAAAATGGCAACGGTGAAACATTCTTGGATCCACAGGATAAAAATGAAACCTTTAGACTAAACTGGCAAAATGACCCAAATCACAGGGACTAAAATGCCATTTAACTCTACAAAATATTTATACCATAACATTGTAAAAGTATTTAGAAATCGTAAAATATTTGTAAACTAGGTTATTCACCCCGTGTGTTCCACGGGTTAAGTGAACAAGAAAATACCAATAAAAACCGTATTAACAATATATTAATGTCACGTGTTATTCTCTATATTAATTTAAAAATAATATTATTGACTAATAATAACATATTAGTTTAATACTTTAATATCTAATATATTTTATATTATTAATACATATAATAGCATATAAATCTAATCTAATACTAATAAAAGAATGGAATATTGGATTTTAATAATCCTACCTATTCGCCGTTGGCCGCCAGCAGTCCTAACTTCAAAAATAACCACTGGCAGTCCTAGCTATTAACATATTGCCACCAATGGACCCTGACTAATAGAACCCTAACGACGTTAGTCTCCGGTCGTCGGAAAAATGTTTTTGGCTGGAAAACTCAACATTTTCGACCCAAACCTCTTTATAACCCTATTACGGACCTTTAGGGACCTTTTTCTAGTAAAAGCCCCAATTATTGAAGTCGCCGAAAAACTCTTTTTTTTTTTGCCGGAAAACTCAACTTTTTTGGCCGGAAAACTCAACTTTTTTGGCCGGAAAACTCAACATTTTCGTGCCAAATCACTTTGTAATCTTCAATCGGACCTTTAGAAACATGTTTTCAGGCCAAAAACGGTTTTCCGGCGACCGGAGACTAACGGCGTTAAGGTTCTGTTAGTCAGGGTCCATTGGTGGCCAATATGTTAATAGTTGGGACTGCCAGTGATTATTTTTTAAGTTAGACTGTTGGCGGCCAACGGCGAATAGTTCGGATTATTAAAATCCAATATTCCCAAAAGAATCCATTTCATGTCACATGACATTCTCTTATAATAAAAGATTTCATCAAAATGCCATGTGATAATTTCTCATGCTACCTCAACCAAAATAAATAATAAGTAAATTAATATAAGGATCATTATCCACCTTAAAAAATAATTCTAAATAAACCTCCTCTCCCTCAAAAGAAATCGATATACCATGATACTTGGGTTAATAAATTATACTATACGATACAGAGATAAAAATATAAGAATTACTTTATCTATTAAATATACCGATATTAGATAACGATTAGTAATTAAATTCGTATAACAACTATTAATGAGAATATACCAATACTTGTTGGTGAATCAAAATATTAATATTAATAAAACAAAATAATAAAATATTAAATTTATTATATTAGAACTAACCTTATAGTTAATATTAATTTACAATAGTAAAAATTAATAATACATAATTATAATTAGCTAATATTATATGACATTCTAAAATCTAACATGTAATACTTAGGAAAATATACTACATAATGAAATACATTCTTTACACCTTAATATATCACATATAATCATAGTCTTATTTCTAACACCTTAATATATTACATATACTCATAGTCTTATTTCTAAGCCAATAATACTAAGTTAAAAAAATTACGTAATAGTTGATTAACATCAAAATTAGAATTTTAATAAACTTTAAAAATATAATATGTTTTGTCTCTACATAATAATATTATTGGTAAGTTAATAAAATATTATTAGAATAAAAATAATGATAAGAATAAATAATATCAATATATAGTTTATTAAATTTAAAAAAAATTATAAATAAAAGAATTATGAGGATTGAAGGAGAGAATGCCATGTGACATTATTTGTAGTCTTTTATTATAAGTTAGATAAAAAGCACTTGGTTTTCTACAAACTATTTTTAAAGAATATAATCATAATAACTTATCAAGGACGTACCAATGCTATCGTACCTGCCAGAAAAAAATCAGGACCCACATGTGACTTTGTCCAGACCGCCCATATTTTGACTAATTCTGGGGAATTCTGGAATTCAATTGACATACCAGCCAATCTATTTGCACACTTTGCTTTTTCAATACGGGTCGTATAGGTCTATACGAGTCGTATTGATTTTTCAATTTCCAATAAAGACTGATGTGTCAGATTTGTCTATTTAACTGGACATATACAGGTTGTATAGGTCTATACGGGTCATATAGACCCTCTGAATTCTCAAAAAAAAAAAAAAAAACAAAGGGTTAATTGATAAATCAGGGGTCTATACGACCTGTATAGGCCTATACGACCCGTATAAACCCCCTGATTTTTCAATTAACCACTTATTTTTTTTTTTGAGAATTCAAGGGGTCTATACAGATCGTATTAGCCTACTATACGGCCCAGTTTTGACATGTACGATGCGTATAGGGGTAAAATCAAAATTTCATAATTTTAGGTTTTGCCTATTCGATGCGTATACGGGCCGTATTTTGTCACTACGTGTCGTTTTATGAAGTATATGCTATGTACGTGCCATATCGGTGACGTTCGATTCCGTGTGGTATCGTATTCTATGATTACATGTGATTTTGTTTGGAATCCACTTGTACTCTAACGTGTCGTGTTGTATGTATACGCGTCGTACAGTATCATTACTTGACGTATTTTGTCGTTAAATGTTGTAATATAACGTATATTTTCAATATGTTTGGTATTATCGCATATATTATTCGTACGGGTCGTGTCGGTGACGCTCGGTATTGTCACGTTTATTGTTTGTAAGTGTCGTATTAGGGTGTAGATTGTATATACGTGTCGTGTTATCACGTATTATGGTGTAGTATGTCTCTACTTGCCGTATTGTTCCATATTATGGCGTATTATGTCTATACGGTGTCGTATTTTGGCGTATATTTCCTGTTACTTTACGTGTTGTATCCATTAAACAAACAAAAAACACTTTAAATACATTATACAAACACAATACTTTTAAAATTACAAATTAACCTATACGATACATATACGGAACCTTTACTACGTCTATATATGCTCATACGGGACCTATACCTCACCTATACCATACTACATTGTACATGGTATTCTTAAAAAAAATTAAGGAAGTTTTCATTTAAAAAAGTATTTTTTAGAAAACTTCGTTTAAACCATAAACAAATGTATAAAAAAATTTGTAAAAAAAAAACTCAACCAATACGGCCCGTTTTTTTGTATACATTTAATCATAGTTTTAACAAAGTTTAATAAAAGAATTCTTTTATATTTTAAACAAAAAACATTTTTAAAACTTTATCATGTAGATCCCCTGAATTCTTAAAAAAAACAAGGGGTTGAATGATAAATCAGGGGGTCTATAAGACCCGTATAGGCCTATCCGACCCGTATAGACCCGCTGATTTATCAATTAACTCCTTGTTTTTTTTTTTTGAGAATTCAGGGGGTCTATATGACCCGTATACTCTAATAATTATTCTTCGAATAAAAACACAGATATGTATTAGGGCTCTCATGAGTTGTTGGCGAAATATCAGGGATCTTCCTTTAAGGTCGCTTTCGTACAACACAAAGAAGACCAAGAACCAGCTGGTCAAACAATTGCTCCAACCAATCATATTTTTACATTCTTTATTTTCATTTTGTTTTCCAAATCACGTCTTAATCTATACTACAGATTTTCTCATACTTAAACATCCATATTATATTTCATCTAATTCACTTTTCTGTCTCTATATATCTTCTTTCCAATTCACTATTTCCTTCTACCATTTCTCTGCACCTTCTTCATCCTTTATACTATCACTCTATTAAAGTGCCTCTATAACTTGAATCCATATCTCTAGTAACCTCATGGCCTCTGATTTTTATAACTTTCACTACCATCTTTCCTTCACCCAGTTTGTTACACTGGTTCTATTGAAGTCTTGGTAAATTTTAGTAAAACCCAAAAAGAAGTAACGCCTCCAAGTTTTGTAGTTTTCTAACTACAATCTTCATTATAATGAATATCTTGTATATGAGGGAGCAATTTAGTAAATAAAGTATGACTTTAGTAATTAGAAACATTTGAACACTCACTAGATATGAGCAAACAAAACAATTTATAGCAACATGAATCTAATGAGAAATTTCACCATATAATATGAAAGGTTCATGTGTTCACGGATAAATTAAGCGCTTCCTTATCTTTTTGCAGAAACTCGAACTCATAACCCTAGAATCGAAGAGGATGAGCCTTCTTTATCAGAAACTCAATCCCCTTAAATCCCACAAACACAAGAAGTCCCTAAAATCCCAAAATCCAAAGAAAGTCCTCAAATGTTAGAAACCCAAGAAAGCCCACCAGCCTATGAAACCCATCAACCCCCACAGGTTAGAGAAACCTATGAAACTCTAATATCCCAAGAAAACCATGACAACCCTCCAACTAAATAAACCCATAAAACCCCATATATTACTTACATCAAAGAAAACACACCACAAACAAAATCACACATTGTTGAATCCAAAGAAAGCCATGAAAGTCAACAAGGCAAAGAAACTTCTCACACCATTGATACCATAGAAATCCATGAACCCCTACAAACTCGAGAAACCTCACATACCACTACCACCGAAGAAACCCAAGAACCCCCATCAACCACCAATGATCATATTGTAACATTTCATATGGAAGATTCACACAGTTCGCTTCGCATTGAACCAAATGTGTCATCTCCAAGTCCAACTTCATGAACAATTCTTTTCTATTGAAAAATTGTTTCCATTGGTATGTCATTCATATTTATTAAAAGACTTGGAATAAAATCTTGCTTATATTAACTAAACATTAATCTTGCAGGAGTTTATACATTTTGTGGGAGCTCTTTCATATCTGCCCCTTATGCCACTATGTATGGAGGTTGGCTTAGCATCCCAGTGCTAAGTTTTGTCTCCATAGTGGCATATTTCAATTCATTTCTACCTGGGTGTTGTCTCAATAACACGTATGTGAGTTTAGAGGATGTTGGAGAGCCTGCTCATAATGGATATGGGCGTATATTAATTTCTTTAAGAGTAGGGTGTTGTCTCAGTAACACACCTAGGAGTTTATCGGATGTCGGGGAGCATGCTTATAATGGATATGGTGTATACTAATTGTTTAGTTCTTAAACAAGGGTTAACAAGGGAAAAGATTGATTATTAAAAGTATCATTCATTGCGGACTCATTGAATGATGGATCTTGTTGTATGTAAGTACATCCATATCCCTACTAATTCTTTGCTTTTTTATATAACTTAGAGAACTTAGATATTTTAGAACTCTTATAATTAATATCTTGGAACTCTTATAATTAATTATTCTGAGTTTAAGTAGAGATTGTCTAAAATCTATTAGGCAAAATATAATATAATTGGTGAGACCCGATTAAACTTTTGTTAGACTTAAGCATGAAAATTATATGTGGAAATTTTTACTTACCAAACAGTGTAGCAATTAATGCAATTCAAGAATTTTGGTGATTTTTAATGCATAATTTCATCTCAATAGAATATATACCCATTTATGAGTTTTAAGAATATAGTGGTTTTTAATTATTTGGTTTCTTTACATTATCCAATTCTATATACTGCAATGGTTTCTATATACTTTATGTGTTTTGTGCTATGGGTTGAAAGTGACTACACTTCATTAGAGAATATTAGGATTGTTACGTGCCACGCGCTTTATGATGGAATTTTGAATGACAAATACATTAGAGGAATTCCACGTGGTTCTCAGCTTGATTGTCTCGGTCTCGGTCTCGGTCTAAAGATGATGTGTGAATATTTCATACAATCTTTTGTAATTTTTAGCTAGGATTATTAAGGGTTGTTTGGTTTAATTTTTTATTCATTCATGTAATTGATTTAATGGATATACGTTTAATTCAGTCTTTTGGCTCCCCCACTGAAATCGTGAAGTTGGTTAATAACTTGAAAAAAACCGCAAAGGAAATGAAAATGGCGCATGTTTTTAACATGTGGTTGGATAATCTTTGGTGAACTCGATGGTTTCGTCCGTGATAATAGGGGCATCGGATATGATGCAAGCTGAAAGAAATTTGCATGCAATCCAGACGTATCATACACTCAAAGGTGAGGCGTTGGATAGAATTAATGGTGTAGCTTTAGAGATTTCAATTTGGCTATAGGATGGATGTGCTTCTTGTGGAAAAAAAATCTAAGATGACTTGATGTTCTACTGATGTGCTTGGTTGAGTTTGAAACAAAACTAAGATGACTTGATGTTCTACCGATGATATATTTTTCATTTTCTTTAAACACGATTAAGTTTTCATATTTCTTTTTTAGACCCTCTAAACGATGGGAGGTTGCGAGTGGTTGGCTTATTGGTTTGCTACTCCTTGCTTGAAACTTTGTGTATTTGATACATGTGTTTGTATCAAACCAACTTCGGTTTAGCATTTATGGTTTATTTATTGAGCATGCCTTTTATTGAGAGTAAAAGTTGCTTCCACATGTCCATAGTTATTTCATTTATTTTACTGCTAGGCTATCACCCGGAACATCCCGGGATAGGAAAATTTATATTTGAAAAAAAAAATACATAAATAAAATTTATAAACTAATTAGTGTGTTCTTTCCCTTCCTAACAAAATTTTTTATTTAGTTTGAATAATATCCCAAGTTGGCCTCCATGAGTGTTTAAAGGTTTCATGTAGAATTATTAACTTTTAAGTTAAGACTGAAATATCAATATAATAATGTTTGGAGATGGTGAAGATATCTCTATGTGATGATTGTGTGAAGTTTTGAGAAGTGATAGTTGTTGATGTTTAATCATGCTCTGTAATAGCTTGGATATTCGGTCCAGATAGCAAAGGATTAAAAATATATTTACATAGACCCCCGTTAACTTTTGTAAAATGTACATAGTTATAGTCAAACTCATTTAGTATGATCGTATTTTTTTTAAACCTTATTAATTAAATGAAAACAGAAAAAACAAAAATAAATATTAAATTGAAATATGTTTAAAGCTTTGACTGGTATTTTGAAAAGATTGGGGTATTTTTGGATACAAGGTTATAAATTGTGTATAAAATCTTTGAAATTACTAATACAAATATTAAATTCAAAAGGAAAGTTGTGTAAACCCATATAAGTAAATTTCAATAATATATTTTTTAATGACATATGGTATTATAGTAATAGAAAATGTAAATATACCAGGTTAATTTAAAACCAAATTACCTTTACATGAGAAGTTCAAAGACGTGAAATTTAAACTCACATTTACATCACAAATTACACAAAATGTCTGACATCACTAATTATACTAATCACGTATTGGGCCGTTTGATTTAATGGGTCTGTCAAACAATGAGTGGGCCGCCTTATAAAAAATAATCCAAAATCACATATACCAACAAATACTGGCCGACAAATTTAATTTGTAAACTCTCATTGGGCCGTCCAAAACAACTAATCACAATCCCTGATTTTAATTGGGCCGCAATTATGAACCAATACATTTATTGGACATAACAAAAGATGAAACATAATACAAAATTCTTGTATTATTATAGTAACGAAAGGATAAAATTTCAGATACTTGAAAGAAATTAGATAGTTCGAAAAACAAAACAAAACATGAAAAGATGAAATAGTTAATAGTATCTAATTAAATCATAATTTCTAATCGAAAGGCGAAACGATTGTCTCCAAAAATAATGCACCTTTCGGTCCGTTGTAGTTGTCAACATGTTGGATGTAGTTAAAAGAATCATTGCAAAGGACAACTTCAATAGTATCTCCCCAAATACTTGTTATCAACCACTTGTTGTCTTGAATTATATTTGTCCTTTGCTGCGTCTCCAGATGATGAACTATGCGAGCCCTATTGAAAGAAAATACCTTGATCCAGTCATCATGTTCATATTTGACCAAATCTGCAATTAGTTCACCAGCATATTGAACGACAATCACATGCAGCTTGTTGGAAATTGTTAGAAAATGTCCTTGACAAGGATTGACGTCCATATGCTCCGGAAAACGAAGTATACTGAAAAATTCAGAGATAACATCGAAAGCAACTATGTTCCTTTCACCGGGTGGAATCCAGTAATTGGAAACCATGAAATATATTTTTTCACCGGAATAAATTCCAGGAGGCCATGAATAAAAGTTTGAAGCTAATTGAGTTCCGCTCAAGAAATTTAATTGTCTCCATGAGTCATGACGTCGTGAATATACACAAGCAGTAAGTTTGTCAAAGTAACAATTAATATGAAGCACTTTTAGATCGTTGTCCTCGTCAAAGTACATACCACCTGTATCGTTGTGTCGACCAAAATGACGAATAAAGTAGTCGTCCGATATCAACTTAAAACGCCTCGTGGTTGGATTCCAAAGGACGAGCTCACTGTAACTCCTTTTAATGCAAACTAAAATCAGTCCGTTAAACGAACATATAATGCGTAAAAAGGAAGGATGGACATCGTATGGAAAAGTAACGGTTTTGCTTGTATCTTCTTCTAAGTTGCCAGCTACTATGTCGTCAACGACAATGGAATTTTCTTTCAAGGAGAGCTGAAAGGCCCCAAACTCGGGAACCCAACTCGTTGGTAATACGATAAGCAAACATAGTTCTAGACCAAAATGTCATCAATACGCAGCGGAAAAATTAAATAAAGTACGAACAAACTTCAAAGTACTAAAACGACTAAAATGTGTTAATTGTTCAAAATGCGGGAAAATGGCAAAACATTAAAAGATGTCGGGTAACCGCTGCCAATACCAAAGAGCCGCCAACAATCAAACCTTCTTCTTACCTGAAATACATGCTAAAATTGTCAACTACATTGAGTGAGTTCTATAGTAATAAGTTTTTATTATAAATTCTCTTTTTAAACATTTTAACTCAAAACTTTTGAACCCGTTCCGGTTCTAATAAAATAGTTCGCGAATCGTCTTTTCTTTGTTCAAAATACTAGTTTGGCATAAGTACAGGGACTACATGCCCAGGTCACATAATGCAACCTAACATAACCGTTGTAACCTGATACGTGGTTGTGAACCGGTGGTTGTTATTGTTTAACTTAACGTTTTTACGTAAGTTTTAGTTTCGAATAGCCTACTTTTAATCAAGAATGTGTTTTGCAGGTTTGATGGAGTTTAAGGAGCTTTTCGGGAGCTTTACGGGTCACCGGGTTGAAAACCGGAGCACCGGGATGCGTTACGGATCAATCGAGAGTGCAAGGAGCGAAAAATGGAGAACTGGGTTTCTAGAGGCCGTCGGCGACGGAGGTATACCCGTCCCGGACGGGCCCCAAAAAGTCCCGTAGGCCAAAAATCCCCGTAACCAGTCATTTAGGCCGTCGGCCAAAGAAGTATTTTTGGGAACCCATCGGCGACGGGGTCAGGCCCGTCGGCGACGGGTAGTGGATTCGCAAAACGGGATTTTTGTTAATTTGAAGTCTAGTTCGATTGTGATTAGGGGATTCTTCATTCAATTTGGGGAGTTACACCTTCTTTTGAGTTTTGAACATCATCTTGGAGCCCAATATCATATTCATTCCATCTCCAATTCCAACAATCACCTACCATTCAATCATCTTCATCTCTACAACCCGGAATCATCAAGAATTGTGACCACCAATCATCAAACCCTAGTTCATCCAATTATTCACCACTTCACCATCATCATTCCATAAACCCTAATTCTCCATCATTCCTCCATCCAATCAAGCTTCAAGATGAATCCTTCCGCATTCCAAACATCCGGTGATCAAGCTTCGTCAACCATGAGCGGCTAATCATCTCGGTTTCACCCCGGTGTAGGTAGTTGTTAATTCTAGGGTTTCGAATTGTTCTTGTTTTAACTTAGTGACAATTTGTATTTGGTTTTTGAAACTCTTGACAATAGTATTACATTTGTTACGAATTCGTGAATTGTCGAGCGATGTTAAAAGTTATGACTTTGCGAAACGGTGGTATGTAATTGTACATTGTCATTGTTAGGATTTACTTGTGTTGATTACAAAGTGTCTTTTTGTCCGTTCTTCGGAGCGTTGATAGTTAGTAGCACCTAAGTCATGGTACACTAAATCCGTTAATCAAATGCATTTGAGTTGAAGCTAGAACTTGTAGAAATCCTAGGTTAATAATTACCGAAACCGGGTGTGATTCCTTTTTATTATTATTGTTCTAGTATCCAAAATTCTTGCAATCGTTAATTAGTAGTTGTTAACTAATTAATCCACTTCCAGTAATTCAAATTCACATCTTTTTATTAAATAAAAATACAAAAACACTTTAGCAAGCTTCATAATTGTGACAATTCTTTATAATTCAGTCAAATCCATACACAAACCACATACTCTTCGTGGATCGACCCCTTACTACCACTAACACATTGTTAAGGGTAATTTGGGCTTATAAATATTATCTTTGACCGGAGCGCGACACTCCGATCAAATTTTGGCGCCGCTGCCGGGGAGTGCGTGCGCTTTGTGTTTGGATATTGTTTGAATTTTTTGTGATTAACTGTTTAACTTGTTTAGCTTTCTTTTTGTATTGTCTTTTTTTCCTTGTTACGCGGGGTGTGTTACTTGTGCAGGTTACAGGTAGTGCATGCGTACACGAAATTCCGAGAGGACTTCACCTTTAGTCTACAAACCGGAAATTGAAAGACTTGCAAGAAGGAACCTAGCAAGCCGGTTAGAAGCAACTCTTGCTTCTAATCAAACCAACCAAACACTACCACTCACACCGACCATTGAAACCGATTCAATGGCAAACCACAACTCCAACCAAGACTTTAACCCCAACCAAAATCCCCATCCAAATCAATTCCAATCCCGAGGAACCTTTTATCCCGCCCAAAACACCCAACCTATACCTCAAGAACAACCGGGTGGTAACACCAACGCAAGACCACCCACTCCACCTTTCCGAAACCAAAATACCAACAACACCCAACGAACACCTCAACAACAACCCCTTCACCGACAAGCATCGTTACCTATCAACCTTGATGATCGGAATGTCAACTCCGATCGTAGAGGTAACCGTGATCGCGGCAATCCCGCAAATGAAGACCCGTTTTTCAACATCGATGATTTAAGGAATGCAATCCCCGATGATGAACCATATAGTGTTCCCGGTTATCAATCGCCGGAACACGTAAGCATTCATACGGAAAATTCGGACGATGGGGGGTATTACGATGATCGAGCTAATGATGATGAAGATTGGGGCTACGTGAATAGGGGAAACATCTACAATGCTAGAAGGTATGACGATGAGGAATTTGGTTACCAAAACGCCAATTATGTTGGGGAAGATGAATACGGTTACGGAGGTGGAAGAAACAATGGTTATGGGAACAACCGTCAACCACAAAACAATAACCAACGGAACCGGAATGATGGGTTTTACAACAACAATAACAACAACAACAATGCAAACCCTAACCGGATTCCTCGTTTCGTGGGAGGTGGTAACCCGAGGGAAAATCGAAGAGAGGATCAAAGAGGTGAAAGACGGGATAATCGAAGACCGGTCGATCAAGAAGTTAATGGTCCACAACGTCGTCAACAACCTCCACGGGGAGTAAATGACCGTTTCCACCCGATAGTGACCGAGAATAATTCTCCGATAGTATGCGAAAGGAGGATGTTTGATTGTAAACCGCATTACATCAACATACTTCCTCACTTCAATGGGAGATCCAATGATGAGCCGTACACACATTTAACGGAGTTCTCTTCCATTTGTGATACTATTGGGGGGCACAATTTCGCACTAGAGGAAGTTAAGCTTCGGTTGTTTCAATTTTCGTTGAAAGACAAGGCAAAATAGTGGTTCCTTACACTTCCAGCCAACAGTATTCGAACTTGGGAACAAATGCAACAAGCATTTTTGGATGAATACTATTCTATGGCAAAGACCGACGATGCTAGGGATGAAATTCGGTCGTTTCGTCAACTTTCGAGTGAGCCTCTACATGAAGCATTCACCCGATTCAAAGAGCTAATGAGGAGATGCCCACATCACCAAATAGAAAAATGGGAGTTGGTGAAATGCTTTGTACGAGGTTTGGATGACGCAACTTGGAATCGTCTCGAGACAACAAGCAATGGTACACTCTTGAGCAATCATGAGGATGATGATTGGGAATTTTTGGAAAGGATGAGCAAACGATCCAAGGAAAAAGAATCAGCCGATAGCGCAAAAAGACATCCAGTTTCCCGGTCACTTCCCGATCTCGATTCTAAAGACCGGATTTCCACCTTAGAACGGGAAATAGCCCAACTGAAAAAGAAGAAAGAGGTAAATGCGGTTCAGTTTGCGGTTTGTGAAGAATGTAGAGATATTGGGCATGCAACCGAGCAATGCTCAATGGGGTCGAGTGGTTACACCGAAGAAGTCAATCAAGTGTATGGAGATAGAAAACAGTATGACATGAACTCCAACACTTACCATCCGGGTTTGAGAAATCACCCCAACTTTCGGTATGGCAATGCTTCGAATCAAATGAACCCGAATTTCCAATCGGGTAATCAAGGAGGAAGTGGGTCATCATACCAAAACCGTCAAGGTGGTAACCAAGGAGGTTACCAACGAAATTACAACCAAGGGTACCAAGGTGGGTACCAAAAGAATTACAATAATCAAGGCGGTAGTGGAAGTGGGTCGAACAATCAAACCGGTGGTGATGACTTGAGTGCCAAGATGGATGCTTTGTTAACATGCAAAAGGAGACTCATAGTGATGTTAAAGAGATAAAGAAGGCAAACGAGATTCGAGACAAAGCACACGAGGCATTGGCAAAACAAGTGGGTCAACTAGCGGAAGAAGTGGCCCAAATAAAGGGAGGCATGGGGAAGCTTCCAAGTGACACCACCATAAATCCTAAGCATCAAGGGTCGAGCTCGAGGAACACACGTGAGGTACCAATTAATAAAATTACCTTACGTAGTGGTCGGGTTGTTGATAGTGGTGTCAAAACACCACCACCCCAATTTGTTGAAGGGGTGGTGGAAGATGCTAGTGATGAGGAGCTTGAGGATGGTCAAATGGGTCAAAATAAAAATGATTTGAAAAAGAATAATGTTACTCCCGTTGCGACCATCCCTGTCCCCAAGGCTAAGGAAAAGGGTGTGGAGGCTAATACCGCCCCTTATCCCGAAGCATTGAAGGGACCCACGAAAAAAGTTGTAAACAAAAGAGGCCCACAACAAGAAGAGTTGTTGGAAATTTTCAAACAAGTAAAAATCAATTTACCTCTTTTGGATGCAATTAAGCAAGTACCGTCGTATGCTAAGTACTTGAAAGATTTGTGTACTAAAAAACGCACTCACAAATTTCCAAAAAAATTAGATTTAACCGAAAATGTGAGTTCGATTCTTTCGGGTGCACTTCCACCTAAGCTCCAAGATCCGGGTGCGCCTATCATTTCAATTCAAGTGGGCGATTTTAAAATCAACCGGGCACTTCTAGATCTTGGAGCTAGCGTAAGCATTCTACCGGGTAGCTTGTATGACCAATACGAGTTTGGTCCACTTCAATCGTCAAACACCACCGTGGTGTTGGCCGATTTGACACCCAAACTACCTCGTGGAATTGTTTCGGATGTGATAGTGAAAATCGAGGATTTTTACTATCCGGTGGACTTTCTTGTGCTTGATTATGTGGCCAAGGATCCAACCAAACAACCTACGGTGATTTTGGGTCGACCGTTCTTAGCAACTGCAAATGCTCAAATTGATTGCAGAACAGGAACGGTTGACATGACATTTGGAAACCGAAGGTTGAGGTTGCATGTTTTTTCCGGACTTATGAGCCCTCCAGTTGATGATGAATGCTATATGGCAGACATTGTTGACACGTGTATACCTCTTTGCGACGCCGTCGTTTATGGGGAAAACACAATGGAGGATTGTTATATGTTTGACAGGTCACAGGTGGAGGTGGAACAAAGCATGGACGAGGAAGTAAGGAGTTTGGAGGTGCTTGCGGTTAGAGAAGGAAAACCGACATGGACGCACCAAGTTGAAAGCTTACCAGAGAGCATTGATACTAAATTGAAGCCGTCTTTAGTGGAGCCTCCGGAAGTGGAGTTGAAAGCATTGCCAAAGCATCTCAAGTATGCTTATGTTGGAGAAGGCAATACTCTCCCGGTTATCATTGCATCAAATTTAACCGGGGAGCAAGAGAAAAAGTTGATGGAAGTGTTGGTCACCAATCGGGCGGCGATTGGATGGACTATCACGGATTTGAAGGGTATTAGTCCCTCGGTGGTGATGCACAAAATCATCACGGAAGAGAATGTGACTCCCGTTCGAGATGCACAAAGGCGGTTAAATCCGAATATGCGGGAGGTCGTGAAGAAAGAGGTGTTGAAGTGGCTTGATGCGGGTATCATTTACCCAATCTCGGATAGCCAATGGGTGAGCCCAACACAGACGGTTCCCAAGAAAGCCGGTATACAAGTCGTCAAAAATGACGCAGGTGAAGAGGTAGCTACCCGGCCGGTAACCGGGTGGCGAATTTGTATTGATTATAGGAAGTTGAATACCGCAACTTCCAAAGATCATTTTCCTTTACCTTTTATTGATCAAATAGTTGAGAAATTATCGGGGCAAAAATTTTATTGCTTCCTAGATGGTTATTCCGGTTATAACCAAATTGCCATCCATCCGGAAGATCAAGCAAATACTACATTTACATGTCCCTACGGTACTTTCGCATTTAGGCGGATGCCGTTCGGATTATGTAATGCTCCCGCCACCTTCCAAAGGTGCATGATGAGTATCTTCTCCGATATGGTGGGAAAGTCTTTGGAAATATTCATGGATGATTTCTCAATTTTTGGATCATCTTTTGAGACTTGTTTGGACCAACTAGATAAAGTGTTAAAAAGATGTGTTGAAACTAGTTTGGTCCTTAGTTGGGAAAAGAGCCATTTTATGGTTCAAGAGGGAATTGTGTTGGGACACGTAGTGTCAAGTCGTGGGATAGAAGTTGATCGTGCTAAGGTACAAGTCATATCTACTTTACCATATCCCACGACTGTTAAAGGTGTTAGGTCTTTTTTGGGTCATGCGGGGTTTTATCGTCGGTTTATTAAGGGTTTTAGTGATATAACAAAGCCTTTATGTAATTTGTTGTTAAAAGACCAACCGTTTGATTTCAATGAAAATTGCCAAAATGCTTTTAACAATTTAAAAGGGAAGTTAGTGGAGGCCCCAATCTTGCAATCGCCAAATTGGTCTTTACCTTTTGAAATCATGTGCGATGCAAGTGATTATGTGGTGGGGGCCGTGTTGGGACAACGGGTTGACAAGAAACCCGTTGCCATATACTACGCAAGTAAGACTCTTTCGGATGCGCAATTGAATTACACAACCACCGAAAAAGAGCTACTTGCGGTGGTATATGCATTGGATAAATTTTGGTCTTATATATGGGGTAGTAAAGTGATTATTTATTCGGATCACACTGCAGTTAGGTACCTCATGGAGAAGAAAGATGCGAAGCCGAGATTGATCCGATGGGTGTTGTTGCTCCAAGAGTTTGATTTGGAGATACGGGACAAGAAAGGCATTGAGAATGTGGTAACGGACCACTTGTCCCGGTTGATGGTGGAAGATGATCCGAAAGCCTTCGAAATCAATGAGTCTTTCCCGGATGAGCACATAATGAAATTAGATAAATTGCCATGGTATGCTAACATTGTCAATTATCTTGTTACAGGTGATATGCCGGCACATTGGGATAGACGGAAAAGGCAACACTTCATGTCCCAAATCAAGTACTATCGGTTGGAAGAACCGCATTTGTGGAAGGAGTGTGCGGATCAAGTTATAAGGAGATGCATTGATGATGAAGAGATTCCGAGCGTGTTGCAACATCTACACTCGTTTGCATGTGGTGGTCACTTTAGTGGTCACAAAACGGGTCATAAAGTGTTGAATAGTGGCCTTTATTGGCCTACTATTTTCAAAGATGCAAACGAGTTTGCCAGAAATTGCATAGAGTGTCAAAAGTTAGGGGGTATCTCAAAAAGGGATGAGATGCCCATGCAACCAATCCTTGTAGTCGATGTTTTCGATGTATGGGGTATTGATTTCATGGGCCCATTCCCCAATTCCTATGGCAATTTGTATATCTTGGTGGCCGTTGACTATGTGTCAAAATGGGTCGAGGCAATAGCCACCAAGACAAACGACCATTCCGTAGTATGTAACTTTTTCCAAACCAATATTTTCTCAAGGTTTGGGATTCCTCGTGTCATCATAAGTGATGGAGGATCTCATTTTAAAAATTTTCGGTTTGGCAAACTCTTAAAACGGTTTGGTGTTGACCATAGGATTGCTACCCCCTATCACCCGCAAACAAGCGGGCAAGTTGAGGTGTCAAATAGGCAAATCAAACAGATTTTGCAAAAGACCGTGCCGGCGGACCGTAAGGATTGGTCAATTAAATTGAACGATGCTTTATGGGCCTACCGAACGGCGCATAAGACACCCATAGGCACTACACCTTACCGGTTAGTCTACGGTAAAAATTGTCATTTACCGGTTGAACTTGTGCACAAATCGTTATGGGCTATTAAAGAGGTTAATGTGCAATATGATGATGCAGGTAAGGAACGGAAGCTCAAGTTGTGTGAATTGGAGGAGCTAAGGGAGATGGCATATGAATACGCATCTCAATACAAGGACGGAATGAAGAGAGCGCATGATGCCAAGTTGAGGAAGAAAGAATTTGAAGTGGGTCAAAAGGTGTGGCTCTACAATTCAAAGCTAAAATTCTTTCCCGGAAAACTCCGAAGCAAATGGATGGGACCCTACGTTGTCACCCGGGTCGGACAATTGGGTGATGTTACTATCGAGGACCCGAAGGACGGGGTACGGCAAACGGTAAATGGTCATCGACTAAAACCGTTTCTCGAGGGTAACGAGAAAGTGGATGCAAACAAGGAATCGGTAAGCTTCGTGGCAAGTTTCCCGGTTTATGAGGTCGAATGAAAAGGACCGGTAACATTTTGTGTAAAGTTATGTATAATTATTTAATTGCTTGTGTGTTTGGATGTGAATCGTTTCCGTTTCATACTAACCTTTCTTGATTGTGTGAAGTTCGAGCACTCCAAACGGGTCATGAAGATACAAGGTATGTTTTAGACGTGTTTTGGTGCATTGAGGACAATACACGAATTTTTGGGGGGTGGTAAGGCCGTTAACGACATATGTTTAAGTTTTGTTTCAACTTATAAAAAAGATCACAAAAAGATTTTTAATAATTTTTTAGGAATTTTTAGTGTACATAGTCCTTTTATTAAAACCTCATAATTTTCCTCATATTTTTCAAAAAAAAAAAAAAAAATTTTTTTGTGAAGCCCGTCGGCGACGGGTGTGGTCCCGTCTGGGACGGGTACGGGATAAGCCAGTCGGGTAATTTCTTCTGTATCCAGGTACACCCGTCGGACCCAAAAGCCAAATTCATTGCCCGTCGCCGACGGCCTGGGACCCGTCGGCGACGGGTTGTTGTTTTGAGTCCGGCACCTGCTCGTTTTTGACGAAAGAAATCGAATTTAAAACCTTTTTCACCTAACCAAACATCACCCAAACTCACTATTGACCACAAATTCGGTCTCACATCACCCCACCTCATTCTCTACCACAAAAATCCCTGCTTACTCTCTCACCTAACTCATTCTCTCTATTCATCTTCTCCATTACCATTCAAGAACCCTAGAAACCTTCAAGCTTTCATAACTTCCTCAATTCTCCACCAAATCCACTGATTTTTGGGTCCATCTTGGGTAATTTTTCAAGAGGAACAAAACCCCCAACACGGTTTTCATCAATTCTTGCTATTGTGCGAGATTTCTGGGCGTGTTATTTAGGGTTTTTGAAAGGGTGTTCATCAAGTTGCTTATTTGCCATCTTTTCTTAGTTCTTCTTGTTTAACAACAACAAAGGTATGGATTCTTCTTAAATTTATGCTTGATTATCATATGCTAGTGTTTTTCTTCCAAAATTTTAAACTTTTTGGTTTAAGAGTAGGTTGTTTAGACAATGTATGTTATGCTAGCATGATTTTGAGTAAGATTAGTTGTTTTGAATGGAATTTGAGGATGTCATAACCATAGTGAAGTGATTACACTGTTATGAACATGATTTGAACATGAAGGTGATGTTGACTTTTGTTGAAATTATAAGAGATTGTAAGATTAACAAGAAAATTAATAAGTCTATGATAAAGTGAGCGACTTTGGAAGTTTAAAGAGGCGATTTTACATTCACTTGTTAATTTAAATGTCAATATCATACCTCATGTTCAAAAGTTGGGAGTTTAATGAAGGTTGAATTTATGTTGATGTTTGCTTGTTTGTGATTGTAGTTATGGCGGGAGGCAAGAGACAAAAGACTACAGGCCAAGCTTCATCATCCGGGGTTGGTTCTTCTTCCGGTTTAATACCGAAGAAGTGGGAGCAACTAAGCTCCGTGGAGGAGAATGATCCGAGGTTGTACAGGCAGGATTGGTAGTGGGCGAAGTTTAGGGATAGCCAAAGTGCTAAAATTTGGGATGACGAGAAGAACAAACCGTTGTCCCATTATCAAGACAGGAAGTTAGAGGCTAAGTTGTGGAAGTGGAAGATGGTGAATGGTGTGAATACCTTAGTGCCAACAAGGGTAATATGTGAAAGGGTGGTGAACGTGGAATAATTTCGTAACATCGGGATTGTGCAAATGTTTGAGCGTTTAGGATGGGAAAGCGTTCTTGATTGGTGCGAAGATAATACTTCCAGGATTTACTTGTCGGAAGTATGTGAATGGTTGTTTACCTTGAAGCTTTTGAACAAGAATGAATCTCCTTCACAGTGGAAGTTAGTGGGGAAGACTACTCGAGGGAACATGACGATGTCTTTCGAGACCATGAATCGTATTGCTCGTTTCGACTCTTTGGGAGTACAAGCTTATGATTACCCATCCATCGAGCAGTTTTTGGATAATCATTTGAACAACAACGATTTCGAGCAACTGTTAGATATTATCTTACCGACCCACCAAGGAGGAGAAATGAAACGAAAACAAATGTCGCTTGAAGGAAAGATTCTCCAAGGGATCTCGGTTGAGAACATCTTGGCAAGGTTTGGTGATCGTGGAGGAGTGAGAGTGAGTGACTGTAGGGTGGTGCACGCCTTACTGTATGGGACCCCAACACTGTCGTGGAGACATATAGTGATGATGAACACATGGGCTACCAGGGAGTCGTCCCAGAGGCGTTTTATTCCATATGCACGCCTCATTAGCGCCATGATTGTGCAACAAAATTGTTTACCCCTGGAATCACTATGGGTTTCTAAGCCGGTGGAGGAGTTTAATTTGGGGTACATGCGGAAGAATTGGAAGATCGAAGTCAAGTTCTCGGGCAACAAGTACGTTGTGACCGATGATTTGGGGAATAAATATGAGATCTGTACTGCTGGAGCACCACCCGTAGCGGAAGAAGATGAGGAAATGGGGGAAGAAGAGGAGGAAGTTGAACCCTCCGGTACACAAAGACCACGACAACAATATATGCGGCCACATAGGGAAATTAACGCAGAGGTGGCAGGTTTTGTGACCAGAAGACGGGTGCCCTCCTATAAAAATTTTGATCGGGGGCAGCAGGAGATATATGACAATGTCTCCGCGTGCATAGGTGAAGGACGGGAATACAGTCAAAGAAGAGAAGCTTGGGAAGGGTCGCATGGATCCGCAATGCAAGAATATTGGGCGGCTCAAGAAGCCCAACGTGAAAGAATGAACAAGTTTATGGAAGAGCAAGAACTGTTCCAAGCCATGCAAAGATCACACATGGAACAGTTGGCAAAGGTGCAGGAGGATGAGGCAGCCCGAAGACGGGCATGGGAAGAAGCAGAGGCAGCGCGTCGACAGGAAGAAGAACAATTGAACCGACGCCGGTGGAGTGCCCTGTACGTCTCTCAACAAATGGCGATTAATAACGCTAAAGTGCTGCATGATCAGGAGCGGCACCAAAGAGACTACCAAGCCGGCCTCCTATACGCCGAGCACTCGGGGTGGACAAATTACCCCGATCTTCCCTACCCGCAAGGCCCACCCGACCCGACTCCACATTGGCCCGAAGCGGTAGGGTCTAGCTTCATTCCGATCCCGTACCAACCGCCACCTCAAGGGGAGCAAAGCCCCCTAGATAACTATAGGGAGATGTTCGAAGCCCTCACTGGTTATCCATACCAACCCAACCCGCCAATGGATCCAAACGAGCGATATCAGCGGTAGAGGTATGGTATGTTTTATGTTGTTGTTGTTGTATTTTTTGTTCCGTTATTTCTTTTTGTTTTTATTTAATTTATGTCTAGTTAAATGAACTTTGTGGGTGTGTTCCCTATATAACCCTCACGAGACCTCTCGTCCTCCCAAGCTATTGGGGGGTTTAAAAGGGCTTGTTGCATAAGCTAAATGCAACCGTGATTCCTACGAAAGTGAGTTAGGTTTGTTGTTGTTGTAAAAATTTTTTTCCACAAAAATCAAAGTAAAATAACGCATGACTTGGTAATATGTTCATAAAAAAGGTAGAACTAAGTAACTAACAAATTTTGATGGTTGTGAGAAGCATGCTTCTACACAAGGATTAGAATTTGTAGGTACAACATGTTTGCGGGACAACCATTTTTTTATGAAGAGACGAAGGATATGAGCATCAAGCGATAAAAATCAGGTGCATGCGTTTCTTTTTACTTTGATTGGTAGTTTAGAATAAGTGGATTGTAATGTGTATTTTAATTTCCGGGGTGAAAATTTGGGAAGGTTAGTCGTGTCACATCCCTTGTGCAATTCTAAAACTCTAGTTCTTACACATTGAGGACAATGTTTACCTCAAGTGTGGGGATGGGGGAGTAGTAGAAATTTTTCGATTTTGACCCGTTCATTTAAACACTATACATTGAGGACAATATTTACCTCAAGTGTGGGGATGGGGGAAAATTTCAAAATTTTTTTTCAAAAATGTCTTGTTTTCAAAGCGATCTTAAAAGCACAAGTAACCAAGTCAACGAGGGATGTCACAACCCATTTGGTCTTTTGTCATGGTCAAGTTCAAATTAATAAGCATAGCGGATATTTATTGGGTGGTTATTTGGGAATAATTCGCCTAAGGAACTAGCAATTTATGCATATCACATATCATACTCTTATACGTGAGGTTTGAGCCACTTATATATCATAGATTTACATTTACATGTTTCTTTGTTTGAGTGGACCATTAGTCGCGTATTGTAGAACTTGCAACTTTTGATACGTTTGAGACTATAGACCAAATACAAGCACGAGAATGATTAAGGCATTAAGTAAACCTTTTCCTCTTAAAACCATTTTTCTATCCTTACCCGAACAAATTCCTTAGTCGCCCATTTTGAGCCTAAACCTTTCGTTTGACCACCATATAACCCATAAACCTTAAACCTTTTCTTTTAAAACCCGTGTGATGAAAATCCGATTATAGGAGTCGCATTTGTATAGTTATTCTTGATTGTTTGCTTTGTTAAAAAAAATGTGTGAAAAAGAATTGAAAATTGTTGAAGAAAAACACAAAAAGAAGCATTAGTAGTTGTCGAATAAAAGGGTGAAAGATTATTGCCCATAGTTGATGTTTATAGTTTACTTTTGTTTAGGATAGTCTTTTGTAATAAAAAGTCGAATTTTCATCACTTTAGCCACTTTAAAAAATATCCTATTTCCTACCCTTCGCCTAGCCCCGTTACAACCCTTCAAAGACCTTTTGACTTGTGCTTAGTATTTGTGTTCGATAGTGGAGAATAATTGAGTTGCAAGCCTATGCGGGTACGTGTTCTAATTGGTTTTGAGCGATTGATTGTTGAAGTGCTAATACATTATACACGTTAGCCAGTTTTAAGCCGAGTGGAGAGCACATTGTGAGGGATATGCATGAGTTATTAGTTTTACGGGCGAGTTAATCTTGGATAACCATTAGTATATGTGATTATTCACTTAACCGGTAAATATGTGAAATTTGTAAAGAGTTTGAACTTTTGTATGACAATAGACCTTAACCTCTGTCTCGGGAATGGGATGTGCATTTGTTGTTCGACCCACGTGAAAGTGAAAAACAGATTTGCTTGAGGGCAAGCAAAAGACAAGTGTGGGGATGTGATACGTGGTTGTAAACCGGTGCTTGTTATTGTTTAACTTAACGTTTTTACGTAAGTTTTAGTTTCGAATAGCCTACTTTTAATCAAGAATGTGTTTTGCAGGTTTGATGGAGTTTAAGGAGCTTTTCGGGAGCTTTACGGGTCACCGGGTCGAAAACCGGAGCACCGGGATGCGTTACGGATCAATCGAGAGTGCAAGGAGCGAAAAATGGAGAACTGGGTTTCTAGAGGCCGTCGGCGACGGAGGTATACCCGTCCCGGACGGGCCCCAGAAAGTCCCGTAGGCCAAAAATCCCCGTAACCAGTCATTTAGGCCGTCGGCCAAAGAAGTATTTTTGGGAACCCGTCGGCGACGGGGTCAGGCCCGTCGGCGACGGGTAGTGGATTCGCAAAACGGGATTTTTGTTAATTTGAAGTCTAGTTCGATTGTGATTGGGGGATTCTTCATTCAATTTGGGGAGTTACACCTTCTTTTGAGTTTTGAACATCATCTTGGAGCCCAATATCATATTCATTCCATCTCCAGTTCCAACAATCACCTACCATTCAATCATCTTCATCTCTACAACCCGGAATCATCAAGAATTGTGACCACCAATCATCAAACCCTAGTTCATCCAATTATTCACCACTTCACCATCATCATTCCATAAACCCTAATTCTCCATCATTCCTCCATCCAATCAAGCTTCAAGATGAATCCTTCCGCGTTCCAAACATCCGGTGATCAAGCTTCGTCAACCATGAGCGGCTAATCATCTCGGTTTCACCCCGGTGTAGGTAGTTGTTAATTCTAGGGTTTCGAATTGTTCTTGTTTTAACTTAGTGACAATTTGTATTTGGTTTTTGAAACTCTTGACAATAGTATTACATTTGTTACGAATTCGTGAATTGTCGAGCGATGTTAAAAGTTATGACTTTGCGAAACGGTGGTATGTAATTGTACATTGTCATTGTTAGGATTTACTTGTGTTGATTACAAAGTGTCTTTTTGTCCGTTCTTCGGAGCGTTGATAGTTAGTAGCACCTAAGTCACGGTACACTAAATCCGTTAATCAAATGCATTTGAGTTGAAGCTAGAACTTGTAGAAATCCTAGTTAATAATTACTGAAACCGGGTGTGATTCCTTTTTATTATTATTGTTCTAGTATCCAAAATTCTTGCAATCGTTAATTAGTAGTTGTTAACTAATTAATCCACTTCCAGTAATTCAAATTCACATCTTTTTATTAAACAAAAATACAAAAACACTTTAGCAAGCTTCATATTTGTGACAATTCTTTATAATTCAGTCAAATCTATACACAAACCACATACTCTTCGTGGATCGACCCCTTACTACCACTAACACATTATTAAGGGTAATTTGGGCTTATAAATATTATCTTTGACCGGAGCGCGACACTCCGATCATAACCCCGAAGGTCACAACAACATCTCGTATAATCCGTCGTCACCCCGAAGGTTACAACAACATCCCACATAATCCGTCGCCACCCCGAAGGTAACGACAATTGGGTCACATCGACTCCACCACTTGGATTGATGTTTCCCATCCCGCATAACCGTCGCCGCCCCGAAAGCAACGACCGAGGACCCGAGGCCCTCAAATAAATAAATAAATAAAATAGTACACGTAGGCAAACAATTGTTTTAAATTGAGCTCTCGCACAAAATACACGTATGCCTACTAAATTTAAAATCACTTAAGCATGCATCTCAGCCCAAAACAAATAAAACATAGAAAAGTGGGCGATAGAACTCACCTTAATATAACTGTCTGAGTTAACTAAAAGCTAGAGAATCCGTAGGAACCAATCAACCTTAAAACGAGTTCAAGTACCTACACAAAATAGTTACTCCCATTACCATTTACCCTCATAAATACAAACCCATCATATAAACATGGTCACAGATTCCATGCAACATGGGCCACCATCCTGATCAAAGCTAATTCCTAAATGCCACCACCAACACGTTTTATCAATTCCCCTCACAAGCTTCTTAAACATTTTAGTTGCCATGCATGCATACACCACCTATTTACTTTGTTTTATAACCTGAGACCATATGACAACCAAAGTCCAATTTCACATATTTAGTTATGGTCTCATAAAACCACACCATTTCCTTTATAAAAAAAAAAGACTATTCTTTTTTTTTCTCATTCTTTTTTTTTTGCAACATATATTTCCAAACAAGTTGCATGCCCACTCATCTAATCATCTTCTACTGTGCGGGTTCGCACAGTTACATGCATGGATATTTTACAATCCTCACACAACAGTAAGGGTTCGGTTCTCCATTATACTCACGGCCTATTTCCCGAACCCAAGGACCCTCCTAAACTACGACATAAAGATGATTAACTTACCGAAAAGGTGGAACGTGATGCCTCGAAACCAACTGATTGCCGATACCCAAGCGACAACTTAACACGAGCGCGACCTTTATTCTATTAGAAAACCATACATTAATGAGCACCAAAATGCCTTCTATACCATCCAACATGCAACTTGAAAGGTTCTGTTCATGAATTAATATGTTGCCCGGTTCGGTCGTTGGTCTCTGGTCTTGCCCATGTCCAGGCAGGATGATCATCGTCAAGATGATGATCATCACGATTACTGATACAGACCCTACTCGGGTGACACGGTTTCTTCGGACAACCAAAACCAAACCGGCAACCTCGCTAAACTGAAAAAGAATCAAGGAGAGCACATACCTGATGTGTGATTGGTGATTGTCCACTTCTAGTTCCACGTTCAAGCAACAATGGCGACCTTAGGAATCCTAGAACAATCGATTCATTAGTTCACCGTTTAAAAAAAACCATCATCATAACCCATACTTAGATAAGAGGATTACCTAGAATCGATACTGGTGATCAGAGATCTTCCTTTCTTTGATGTCGCAGCCGTAGGGTTTCGAGAGGGTGAAAGTGTTGCAGACGGTTTGGCTGAGAGTTGGTTATATTTTGATGATGATTTAATTAAAGTTTCACTATAACCCTCCAAGTTTTTTCTTTATGATGCAACCACTTGATCCCAAATATATAGTACACCAAAGCTTCAACTAATTACAATACAAGTCCTTGTCATCTTATTATACATACTATACACATTTAGTGGAGAAGTTCGGGCGTTACAAATCTACCCCCCTTAAAGGGGTTTCGTCCTCGGAACCCGCATCGCTAGAAAACAACTGCGGATAGTGCTCCCGCATTTCTACTTCAGGCTCCCAGGTAGCTTCAGACCCCTTTCTGTGCATCCATTGTACCTTAACCAAAGGAATAACTTTATTTCTCAGTCGCTTTTCCTTCCGGTCTAGTATTGCTACCGGTTGTTCGATGTAGTTCAATCTCTCGTCAATTTCTATGTCATTCAGCGGTACATGCACATTTTCATCCGCTAAACACTTGCGCAGGTGGGACACATGAAACGTGGGGTGTATGCCTACTAACTCATCTGGCAATTCCAATCTATAGGCAACCTCACCAATGCGCGCCAAAATTCTAAACGGTCCAATATATCGTGGACTCAACTTGCCTCGCTTCCGAAACCTGATTATACCTTTCCATGGGGAGACTTTAAGCATAACCCGGTCCCCGACATTGAATTCTATAAGTCGGCGTCGTTTGTCAGCATAAGACTTTTGCCTATCTTGTGCGGCTTTCATTCTTGCTTTAATCTGATCAAATTTTTCTGATGTGGCCTTAACCACATCTAGACTCCCTAACTCTTTCTGACCAATTTCACCCCAACACACCGGGGTTCTACACTTCCGCCCATAGAGCATCTCGTAAGGCGGCATCCCAATGGTGGCGTGACAACTGTTGTTATAAGAAAATTCTGCCAATGGCAGATGGCTATCCCAACTACCACCAAAATCAATAATACAAGCCCTAAGCATATCTTCAAGTGTTTGTATAGTTCGTTCCGACTGTCCATCAGTCTGAGGATGATATGCAGTGCTAATATGCAAACGAGTCCCCATAGCTTGGTTGAACCTCTTCCAAAATTTAGACGTAAACCGTGTGTCTCTATCCGACACAATTGACACCGGTACCCCGTGTCGAGAAATAATTTCGTTCACAAACAATTCTGATAACTGCTCAGATGAGAATGTTTCACGGATCGGTAGAAAATGAGCGCTCTTTGTTAGTCTATCTACAATCACCCATATAGTGTCATGACGCCTCGATGTCTTTGGTAGTTTTGTGATAAAATCCATAGTAATGTGTTCCCATTTCTATTCGGGAATCTCTAACGGCTGAATCTTCCTATACGGTTTTTGATGCTCTGCTTTCACCTGGAGACACGTCAAACACTTCCCCACATACTGGGTCACGTCATACTTCATACCCGGCCACCAGTAATCCCTTTTCAAATCCTGATACATCTTGGTAGCCCCTGGATGAATCGAATATCTTGACTTATGAGCCTCGTCGAGTATCTTTTCTCTAAACCCACCAAAAACTGGCACCCACATGCGATTACCCATCAATCTAATACCTTGGTTATTTTCGGTCAACATCCCATGCTGGCCAAATACGCATTCGCCCTTCAACCTGTCCTCCTGCAATGCCTCAGTCTGTGCTTCTTTCAACTGTACCAAGAAATCAGGAGTTACAATCAATTGGCATGACCTTACTCGAATGGGTGTGTGTCTCTCCTTACGACTCAACGCGTCAGCGACCACATTCGCTTTCCCAGGGTGATAAAGGATTTCACAGTCGTAGTCCTTAATCAATTCGAGCCATCTCCTTTGTCTCATGTTCAACTCTTGCTGCTCAAAGAAATATTTCAAACTTTTGTGGTCCGTGTAGATAGTGCACTTTATGCCGTACAAATAATGTCTCCAAATCTTAAGGGCAAACACCACTGCCGCCAACTCCAAATCGTGAGCAGGGTAGTTAACCTCATGAGTTTTCAACTGACGTGAAGCGTAGGCTATCACCTTCCCACGCTGCATCAAAACACAACCCAGTCCCTGATATGAAGCATCTGAATACACAACTAAGTCATCTGTTCCCTCCGGTAATGTCAAAACCAGAGCTTCGGTCAATCTCTTCTTTAGCACCTCGAATGCGGTTTCCTGCTCCGCACCCCACACAAATTTTGCCTCTTTCCTTGTTAACCGAGTCAATGGCGATGCTAGCTTGGAGAAATCCTGAATAAATCTCCTATAGTAGCCCGCGAGACCCAAAAAGCTGCGAATTTCTGATGGAGTCTTAGGAGGACTCCAATTCACTATTGCATCTATCTTAGCAGGATCCACCATAATTCCTTCTGAATTAATAATATGCCCCAAAAACTGAACCTCTCCTAACCAAAAAGCACACTTAGAGAACTTAGCATAAAGTTTCTCCTTCCGTAGCATCTCTAACACCTCTCGCAAGTGAACCGTGTGATCCTCTTCACTCTTAGAGTAAATCAAGATGTCGTCAATAAACACAATCACCGACCGATCCAACATCGGGCGACACACCCGATTCATCAAATCCATAAATGCCGCAGGGGCATTTGTTAACCCAAACGACAATACAAGAAACTCATAATGACCATAGCGCGTACGAAAAGCTGTCTTCGGAATGTCTTCCTCTCTTACCCGTAACTGATGATAACCTGACCTCAAATCAATTCGCGAAAACCACTTCGATCCCTATAGCTGATCAAATAAATCGTCAATGCGTGGAAAGGATATTTGTTTTTCACCGTGAGTTTATTCAACTCCCGATAGTCAATGCACATACGCATGCTACCATCTTTTTTCTTCACAAACAACACCGGAGCACCCCACGGAGAGATGCTCGGTCGGATAAATCCTTTATCCAAAAGGTCCTGAAGCTGCTCCATCAACTTTTTCATTTCGGTCAGAGCCAGACGGTAAGGCGCTCTGGCAACTGGCTGAGCTCCTGGCAGTAAATCAATTTGGAACTCAATTTCCCGTTCCGGTGGCACTCCCGTCAAATCATCAGGAAAAACATCAGGGAAGTCACACACCACAGGCACATCAGCCAACTCCTTACATTCCACATCGTCATCGATGACATATGCCAAGTAAGCTCCACACCCGCGCCTCAAGAATTTTTCCGCCTTCATCATAGAAATGATTTTCGGCGAAGAGCACACCTTATCGCCATAAACTGTCACAGGACTCCCTTCTAATGACGTCAATCGTATCATTTTTTCCCGACAAACGATATCTGCATTAAACGCGGACAACCAATCCATTCCCAATACCACATCAAAACCACCCAACGTAATGATAAACAGTCTAGCAGGGAACCTATGACCTTCCAAATCAATAAAACAATCATCTAAAGCATCGGTCACACTAGTAGGTCGACCCACAGCAGTTTCAACACAAAATGGTTCCTCAATCTTCCTAGGCATTCTACGCAATTTACCACAAAAGGAATGGGCCACAAAACTTCTACTGGCCCCAGAGTCAAATAACACGGAAGCAGGAACATCATTAACAAGGAATGTACCTGAAACAACATTCGGATCAGTCTTCGCCTCAGCCTTAGTCATCGTGAAGGCCCGTACATTTGCCTTCGGTTTCACATCCTCTTTCTTGACCTTAGCAGGACCCTGGCTTGACCCCTTGCCCTTTTTGCCCTTGCATTCTCTGGATATGTGCCCAAAACCCCCACATTTGTAACACTTAGGGCCAGCCTTACAATCATTAGCAAAGTGTCCCGTTTGAATGGTCTTCATTGAGCACTCCCCAGAGTGCGTTTTTCCGCACTTCCTGCATGTACCCAAGTTCTCAGTTTTAACCCTCTTATCACCTGTATCCCCATGTTCACCCCTAAACCTCTTATTCGATCCAACCCACTTCTTCTTTTCTGGTTCCTCCAACTTCTCTTCAACTGCTAAAACATCATCGTAAAGAGTCGCACTTAGCTCAACTGCTGCATCAAAATCAAGAGGAGCATGAGTCTTTACCAAGTGCCTAACCCTATCAGGCAACCCCTCAATGTAATGTTTCTTCCACCTTTCATCATTCCCAGACATGTACGGTATGAGACGTGCCATCTCAATGTATTTGGAAGTATACTCCCGGTGTGACAATTTCCCAGCTTTGAAAGTTAGGAACTCTTTCTCAATCTTCTCAATTTCGTTAGGAGCACAAAATTTCTTTTTTACCATATGCTTTAAATCTTCCCATTTCATATCATCCAACTCTTGAGCACTCTTCCTTTCCCGAATAGTGTTCCACCAGTGAAGTGCCTCGGCGATGAACGGATGAGCAGCAAATTTCACCGCCTGATCAGCGCGACACTCACTAATAGAGATTACAGCCTCCATCTCAGACAGCCAGTGACAAGTTGCCACTGCGTCCTTTCGTCCATCAAAACGAGGTGGGTCACACCTCTTAAAAGCTGCATAATTACAACCCCCTTTTCCATTCTTGCCTGTACCATCCCCTTCACCATCGTTATCATCATCAGTTGCCTTCTTTTTCTTAGTCTCAATATCCTTCAACACGTCATCTTTCAATGATTCAAAAGCCCCTTTCACGATATCTGGCAGAAACTCCTGAATCATCCCAAGGATTTCATCCCTAACAGCTTCAGGAACAGCGGGTTCCAACACAAACTTCTCAGTATGCTGTGAGGGCTCTGAGTGCTGAGAGGGCTCTGAGTGCTGAGAGTGAACCAACCCCTCATCAACATGGTCAACAGTATTCTTGTTCTTGCGGGTGTTCTTAGCGCCTCCATCGTTAGTTGGTTTTCTTCCACGAGCCATCTACGAATTACTGAAATGAAACACCAAACAGAGCAGTTCAAGTACAATTTAAAACACTACAAGCAAAACAATTAGTTAATGACAGTGGCCAATTTCCATTACCCTCTCGCCTTGCCTTTCGGGTTTCAAACCATCCCTGTCCTACATTGTTGGCATTTCGCCCCTGCCCTAACCCACTAAATACAATTACACAGTTGGCGATCTTGGCTTTAGGTTACCCGTTTTGGCATTTCCATTCATGGTCCCATTTTCAGTCCAAGTCTAGGCATCAGGGATGCCCAGATCTCTCAAACTATGGCTCTGATACCAACTTGAAAGGCTCCAAACTCGGGAACCCAACTCGTTGGTAATACGATAAGCAAACATAGTTCTAGACCAAAATATCATCAATACGCAGCGGAAAAATTAATTAAAGTACGAACAAACTTCAAAGTACTAAAACGACTAAAATGTGTTAATTGTTCAAAATGCGGGAAAATGCCAAAACATTAAAAGATGTCGGGTAACCGCTGCCAATACCAAAGAGCCGCCAACAATCAAACCTTCTTCTTACCTGAAATACATGCTAAAATCGTCAACTACATTGAGTGAGTTCTATAGTAATAAGTTTTTATTATAAATTCTCTTTTTAAACATTTTAGCTCAAAACTTTTGAACCCGTTCCGGTTCTAATAAAATAGTTCGCGAATCGTCTTTTCTTTGTTCAAAAAACTAGTTTGGCGTAAGTACAGGGATTACATGCCCAGGTCACATAATGCAACCTAACATAACCGTTGTAACCCCGAAGGTCACAACAACATCTCGTATAATCCGTCGTCACCCCGAAGGTTACAACAACATCCCACATAATCCGTCGCCACCCCGAAGGTAATGACAATTGGGTCACATCGACTCCACCATTTGGATTGATGTTTCCCATCCCGCATAACCGTCGCCGCCCCGATAGCGAACAACCGAGAAATGATGTGAAGAGCTAATAGAACAGTACAAAGTACTGTACTATTTATAAGCACTTGCAAACTACTGAGCATCTTTAGCTGACGTCACCATGAAAGTGACATCTAACCTCCTAATAAACTCTAACCTCTGATCTATACAGACACTGCTTGTGTTAACTACTGCTATTACATTCTATTACATAACAGACTATAGAACAACTGCTGCAACCTTCTACTGCTGTGAACCCAGCAGCACTTGTCCGGATCAGCAGTGCTTGACTCAAGGCAGTAGATTGAATCAGCAGGACTTGAGTCTTCATCATATCTTTAATTGAGCAGCAGTTATTGGTCAGCAGTTAGTAAGATCAGCAGATAGGAGGTCATCAGTTGTTGTAATCACTTTCAAGGGGAGAGATATGTATATCAGCATCTGCTTATTTTGAATCCACTGAGCTGACCCAGTTTTGGCTTTACATTATCTGTTCCTCTGATAGGGTTCAATCCCAACAATCTCCCCCTGGAACAGATAATGCCAAAACTCTTCATTATTGTGGATATTTTATTGCCTCATCAATAGCTCCCTTATCTGGCCTTTAAATTGCAATTCAAAGCTAAGGGCATCTGGATCTTCATCATCCCTGCTAAGTGGAAGATCAAAGAGATCCTGCAAATCTTCAAGACTCAGGCCAAGAGCTTGTTCCCTTGATATTTTCTTCACTTCTCCACCAGACCTGAGCAAAGTCAATACGCGGGTTTGTTTGTCAGTTGCCCACTTTTGTATTTTTGAGCCTGGTGGGTTTCTTGGGAGATGCTTATTTGCAGAAGTATTTGGAGAGGCTGGCCGGTTCATCACTGGCTGAGCAGTGGGAGCAGAATTTTCTTGTTCAAGTTCTTCTTTCAACGTTCTTAACAGGCCTTCTTTTACAACAGCATTGCTAGTAAGAATATCTTGAACTGTTTCAGCACCTAGCTGGCTTTGACTCCTTCTTTTGTAAAAGGCAGTACCAGCTGGAGCAGTGGATCTCCTGATTTGCAGCTTTGATGGTCCTTTTGAAACCGCTGCTTCAGGATAGTCAGGTTTTTGAGGGATTTTAGGATCTTTCTTCCTTAATTCCTCCAACCTTCTGTAGGTTGACCTGACCAAATCTTCCTTCCATCTAGCTACTTGTCTTTTGGTGCCAAATTCAGCAAAAACCAATTCTTCTTTCATTCTTTTCAGTTCCAACTGCTTTTCAGGTACATTCTTTTTGAACTTTGCCCAATCAGGAGGAGTGTGAGTGACTTTCCTTTTTATCATAACTTGAATTCTGGCTGATTCAGCTTCAAGCTCTGGGATAGTCCACTCTTTGTACATGTGTCTCTCTCCTTTGTATTTCTTGTAAAACATGATGCTTTCAATGTAGTCTTTCTTCAGAGTTTCAGCTGCTCTTTCAGAAATTTGTTGACTAACATTCTTTGCAAAACGTTCCAGGGAATTGACTTGTGTAAGCAGATATTGGTAGTATCTTGAAACTTCTTTGTCAGATTTCCCTTGTGAGTTTCTTTGTGAGATATCCTCTTGTTTGGCCTTTATTTTCAAATATTCATCAATGCTTTTGGGCCATGGATATCCTTTGATTGAGGGCAAACTCCTTTTGGCAGGGTCATCCTCAGTATAGAAGGATTTTATCTCTTCTCTGACAGCTTCTAGTTCAAGAGGAAATTGAACACCTGCAGGAGATAAAGGTTTGTGCATTGGAACAGAAGAAAGTGGAACTGGTTTTGGTATATTGACAAGGGCTAAAGGTTTTGAAGATGTTTGGGATGGTGAAGTGATATCATCTTTAGGAGTTAGCCTCCTCCTCTTTATTTGAGGAGGGACTGATGATGTTTTGGATGGAAAGGTGGTTGTAGTAGCAGTGGTTTTTGATAGACTAACAGCTGTTGAAACAACTGGTGTTCCAACCACTGTTGTCTTTACAACAGATGTTTTAACATCTGCTGTCTTCTGCCTTTTGACAGGAGGTGATTGTGATTTTGGTGGTGATGGTGGTAAAGCAGTAGATGAAGTGTATGTTGAGGTGGTGTGTGTTGAAGTGGTGTGTGTTGAAGTGGGAGCAGATGTTGAAACTACTGAGGTACCAACAGCAGTTGATACAACAGAGGTTACAACACCTGTTTTGGGAGGTGGTTTTTGAACAGACTTTGAACGCCTGACCGGAATGGATTTGGGTAGCCTTACTTTTCTAGTAGGCTTCTTCTTTTCATCAAAAAGATTTTCATCATCTCTTGACCCTGAAGTACCCTGATCCGGATAATCCACCTTGGCTTTCTTTTTGGCTTCTCTATCCCTTTTTACACAAGCAAGTGCTTCTGCAAGTGCATTTGTAGTCTCATCAATCTTCTTACTACCATCTGGCAAAGGGATCTGCTTGGTCATATTTGAATTTTCTGGTGCAAGGTAAAGACCATCAGTTATTCCCTTTCTTCTCATTCTTGAATTTTCTCCCCCTTTTTGGCATTATCTTCAGGGAGGTGATCAATGAAAAATACTGGTGGAGGAGCAGTGCCAGTGGTGTGCAGGATCTGAGTTTTGAGAGCCTTTAGATCAGCCTGAGTGTCTTTGAACCTAGACTCCATAGCATTTCTCAGCTGTTGAACATATTTTTCATGTTGCTGATCTGCCAGTTGTGCCTGATGATGGAGATAAGGTTGAAAGAGATTCCAGAGCTCATTTGTAGCAGGTGCTTGTTGTAGAGCAGGTGCTTGAGGTGGAACAACAGTGGATTGTACCTTTTGTACCTGTAACAACTGCTGGAGCATATTTTTGAGCTCTGCAACAGAGTTATCAAGTTTTTCAACACGATCCGCTAATTTCTGGTACTTTAAATCATCACCCAATTTAATGGGATCATCTGATTTCCCACTAACAGTGGTTTTATCAGTGGCAGATGTAGGGAATTTATTCCAAACACTAACCACAGATGCCCCTTTTTCTTGGTACTGGGGTCTTCTTCCTTCAACACTTGACAACCTTTTGATGATGCCAGTTGGATATATAAATCCACTGGTGGTTGGCAGAGGTGCTATGTAAGGAATTGCCTCCAAGGAAGTCTTATTAATGAAACCACTGCCCAACTGTAAACCTGTAGGTTCAACAGTTGTAGTGGCTGCTTCACTTGGATTACCACAAAGAGTTACTTGTAACTCGATGAGTGTAACCTCCTCAGGTTTTGTTGGTGGGTTAGCAATGGATGATACAGCAGGCCCAATCATTTGTTGAGGTATATTCTCATTGACAGGTGATTGAGAAGGACTGGATAGTGCCTGGTTCAAGTCAATTGCATCCAACAGTAGTTGTGTTTTTGGGGGAATTGAGGATGTGATGGTGGGTTTAGAAGGCGGAATTGCTCCGGGCATTGAGCTGTGGATGATGGAGACAAGTGTATCCAGAGCATCATGATGTGGTGGCCCTTTGTGTACAACCTGTCCTTTTTGTGAAGAAGCAGGAGGAGTTATGGTTATAGGTTGAGATATTTGTACCAACTGCTGTGAGGAAGAAGCAGCAGTGGTTTCTAGTGACATTTGTGTTGTCACAGGCATTAACTCTGGTATCTCATCTGCCAGAGTTGCCTTTTTGATTGGTTTGGAGGGTTTTTGATTTTTCTTTTTGGATGGCCTTTTTGGTGTGGTAGGTGTGGGTTTCAAAACAGTTGTTCTGCTGCTTTGATCACCTAGAGCAGTAGGCTCAGCAGCAGATACCTGAGGAGCAGTGGTAGCTACTAAAGTCTGCTCAGGTACCCCTGCTTGTGTTTTGCAAGGTGCTAACATACGTGAAAATGTTTCAGATGTTAGACAGTTTATTGCAGTTATTTCACCTTGGTTTATTAGAAGCAATCATCCTTACTGAATTTCTTTTGAAAATAATAGCTTAAAAACCTTGGAAACAGTAAAAATGATTTACTTTCAACATTATTAACCAAATCTTTAAAGATTTCCCGAGAATAGTTATAATTTTCTTCTTGAAGAATCGCATATCCCAGATTTTGAATCTTTATAGGGATCTCATTGAAAGAAGTGGTTTTGTTTGAAACACATACTAGGAGGGTATGAAATAAAAATCTTGTTGCAGGAGGAAAATAACCCTTTTCTAAGGTCAGTTTCGTCATCATTGTGGCTTCATACCCTCTTTCAATGAAGTCAATGTGCAACTCGTTTTTGGTGAAGGAAGTTTTACCTGCCTGGTCATCGAGTTGAAAGACTTCGGAGATGGATTGTGGTTTAATGTGAACAGCTTTACCCTTTATGGAAGATTTGATTTCAGTTGCAATGTCTCCTTGTTTTTCAAGGGTTGCATTCTTCCAAAACTCCCTTTGGGTTGCCAAGTAGATGGATGCGTCGGCGGTGAGCAAAGTTTTGTACTTTGATTTTGCCAAGATGGTGATAATGGAATCGAAAACATCTGTGGTTCCTGGTTTTGTGAGAAGACCCAGGAGATTGTGAGATTTTTTGAATGGAATGTCAGTGATGATTGCCTTTTGAGAGGCTGTTTTCGAGGATTTTGATGTGGGTTTTGCAGATGACTTCGATTTTGTCATTTTTTGAAACGATTTATCGAAGGAATTTTGTGGGAGATGGAAAGAAAAACTGCTTTAAGAAGAGAATTTTTGTGAATTCAATTCGACAGTAAAACCCTGTTTGGATGGTGAGTGGGGAGTTTTATAGGAGAGAGAGTGAATGCTGACGTGGAAGCCGTTACAAAAAGTCTGACTGCTATGTACTGCCCACGTGACAACCACTGGTGAAAATGAAGGACAGTACTTTTGGTGAAAGCAACGGATGAAAGCAATGGAAAGGGGGCAGTGGATGATTTTTACTATCAGTAGATAGCAGATCAGTGGATAAGACACTGCTTTTGAACAACAGTGGTTATCAAGGAATGAGAGAACATAGGTTGCCTTTCAGCAATGGGCAGACTTTTTGATGTAGAGCAGACTTTTGAACAATCAGTGGTTATGGCAGACTTTTAAGGATTTTAATGAAATTTTCATTTTTAAGCTATTTTTAAGGATGGATTTTTGATTTTCTGAAAACATTTTGTTGCTTTTATTCATAGAAAACAAGATGTTGCTTGTTATTCCATGTTCAGCATCCCAATCCTAGAGACCAGACTTTCAAAAGTGGCTGTATCAAGTGCTTTTGTGAGCACATCTGCCAGCTGGTCTTTAGTTGGGACATGATGCAGAGAAATCAAACCTTTTTCATAGCAATCCCTCACAAAGTGATGTCTGATGTCGATGTGTTTGGTGGTAGAATGGGAAACTGGATTTTTGATGATATTTTCTGCTGCCTGGCTATCCAGCATAAGTGGTGTCTTTAAGGCAGTGATACCAAAATCCAGTAACTGATTTTGAAGCCACAGGAGTTGGGCTGTACAGCTTGCAGCAGCAATGTATTCAGCCTCAGCAGTGGATGTTGAAACTGCTGCTTGCTTTTTGCTTTTCCAAGAAACTAAGCAATCACCTAGAAACTGGCACCCTCCTGAAGTGGACTTCCTTGTTGTGTGGCAACCAGCAAAGTCACTGTCTGAGAAACCTGAAAGCTTGATATTCCCATTAGCTGGATACCAGATACCAAGTGTGGGAGCACCTTTTATGTATCTGAGAATCCTTTTTACAGCAATGAGATTAGATTTTCTGGGAGCTGATTGACTTCTTGCACAGACACATGTTGCAAACATGATGTCTGGTCTAGATGCAGTTAGGTACAGTAAAGACCCAATCATGCTTCTATAAAGTGTTTGGTCAATCAGCTCATCCTTTTCATCAGACTTGACCAGCTTATTTGTGGCCATGGGTGTGCTGCATGGTTTACAATCATTCATATCAAATTTGGTTAAAAGTTCTTTAGCATATTTGCTTTGATGAATGAAAGTTCCATTTTGCTTTTGCTGTACTTGGAGACCAAGAAAGCATTGCAGCTCACCCATTGCACTCATTTCAAACTCAGCTGTCATGAGTTCTCTAAACTCTTCACACATTTTGGTACATGTGCTTCCAAAAATAATGTCATCCACATAAATTTGGACAATCATTAAATCTTTCCCTCTCCATTTAAGAAACAGTGTTTTATCAATGGTACCTCTTTTGAAACCATTTGAGTGTAGAAAGTTGGAAAGAGTTTCATACCAGGCCCTTGGTGCTTGTTTCAGGCCATACAAGGCTTTGTTTAGCCTGTAGAGATGATCAGGATAAAATGGATCCTCAAAGCCTGGAGGTTGACATACATATACCTCTTCTTGCAATGTACCATAGAGGAAAGCACTTTTGATATCCATCTGAAACACCTTCATGTTGTGGTTGACAGCAAAGGCCAGGAACAGTCTGATAGCTTCCAATCTTGCAACAGGGGCGAATGTTTCATCATAATCAATCCCCTCTTCCTGTCTGTAATCTTGAACCACAAGCCTAGCTTTGTTCTTGACAACAATGCCCCTTTCATCTGTTTTGTTCTTGAAGACCCACTTTGTGCCAATGGGACTGACCTCTTTTGGCAGTGGTACAAGCTCCCATACTTGTTGTCTCTTGAACTGTTGGAGCTCCTCTTGCATGGCTTCTACCCAGCTGTTGTCTTTCAGTGCCTCTTGGTACTTGACTGGCTGATGGAGTGATAGAAAACCAGCAAAAAGACAAATGTTTTGGGTTTGGCTTCTTGTGAGCACCCCTTCATTGATGTTGCCAATGATTTGATCAGGTGGATGTGATCTCAAGAAGATTAAATCTCCTTGATATGGTATGATGGCATTTGTTGGTGAAGGCTGCAAATGTGTATCATCTGAGCTAACCACTGCTGGTGACTTTGATGACCCAGCAGTGGCTTCAAAAGGTGGTGGAATGGGTGGTAATGGAGTGGACCACTGCTGACTTTTATCCACTGTTTGAGGACTTTTGTCAGCAGTAGTTGAGGATATGGAAGCAGTGGTGGATGGGCTACTTTGATCAACAACTGTTGATGCAGCAGTGGTTGAGCTTTGACAGTTGTTTTGAACAACTGATGCTTTCCCTTTTGTGGCAGACCTTTGAGGGATGATGACTTCATACCCATAGTCTGGTGTTGTATCCTCTGATGGACCTGCACTGTTAGTCTTGACAGTAGTATTTTCAAAAGTGAATTTTTCAAGATCAAACAGTTCAGCAGGATTTGCTGGGATTTTCATTGATGAAAGTTCATTGAACTTTACATCTAAAGTCTCCTCCACTACCTTGGTCCGTGTATTGAACACTTTGTAGGCCTTGGCAGTGGTTGAGTATCCCAGAAAATAACCACAATCAATTTTGGCTGCAAATTTTGAAATGGAATCTTTTAAGTTCAAAATAAAGCATGGACAGCCAAATACCTTGAAGTATGAGATCAGTGGTTTGATTTTATACAGAATTTCATAGGCAGTCTTTTTGTGCCTGGGGTTGATTAAAACTCTGTTCTGGACATAGCAAGCAGTGTTTACTGCCTCTGCCCAGAAAGTTAATGGCAAACCTGAATCTGCAAGCATGGTTCTGGCAGCCTCAATCAAAGTTCTATTCTTTCTTTCAACAACCCCATTTTGCTCTGGTGTTCTAGGGATGCTGTACTGCCTTACAATCCCTTTCTTCACACAGAAGGCATCCAACTCCCTATTTTTAAATTTTGTGCCATTGTCACTCCTAAAGCTTTTCACTGGAAGATCAAATTGCTTTTCAACCTGTGTCACAAAGTCTTGCAAAATGCCTGCAGTTTCATCTTTAGAGTGCAAAAAGAAAGTCCATGTAAACCTAGAAAAGTCATCAACTATAACTAAACAATATCTTTTCTTTTTGAGGCTCATGACTTGAACTGGGCCAAACAAATCCATGTGCAGCATTTGCAAGCACTGGGTTGTTTTGGACTCCTCAATGGACTTGTAGGAACTTTTATGTTGTTTTCCTTTTAAACAGGAAATGCAATGTTCAGGACATGAAAACAATTTTTGTGGTAGGCCTCTCACCAAACCATTTTTTGAAATTTCTGTTATTGTCTTAAGATTTGTGTGTCCCAGTCTTTTGTGCCAAAGTTCTGTCTCTTTGTTAGAGGCAGCTGAGAACAGACAGGCATCAGCTCTGGGACACTCTTTAGACATGTCAACAACATAAACATTGCCACTTCTTTGAGCAACAAGTTTTGTTTGACCATTTTTAATTATTGCTTCAATCTTTTTGACCATTTCTGGTCCAACAATCCTACAACAATCTTTTGTGAAGAATGACCCAAACCCTTTGTCACTCATTTGAGACACACTCAGAAGGTTGAATTTTAGATTGTCTATTAGATTGACATTTTCAAATTTTACATTGCCAGATTGCACTGTTCCAGACCCCAGAACTTTCCCTTTACTATTATTTCCAAAGGATATATCACCCCCACCATGGATTTTAAAGTCTTTGAGGAGGGCTTTACATCCTGTCATGTGCCTGGAGCCTCCACTATCTACATACCATAGACTATCAAAGCATGCACAAGCTCCCTGCACATGAAGTAAAAGGATTAGTTCATTAAGGACTCCAAAGCCAACAGGGCTTTGGATGGGGTCTCAACAGTGTCTGGTATGGATGCAGTGTGATGGGCAGTGGTTAAGTCAGGGGTTTGGACAGTTTTAGTACTATTTCTTGCTAACCACTGTTGGGGGTCTTGCCCAATCAACTGCTGGTAACCGAAAGGATGCCTATTCACTCTGGGTTTAGAGGGCCTTTTGTAGACCTCATAAACGTGTGGAATCCTTTGGTAAGACTGTTTTTCCTTGCCCTTTCTGAATTGATTGGCAGGAGGTGCATCAGTAACCTGAACATCTCTTTTGACAGATGTTTGGTTCAGCTGTTTTGTGACAGCTGTTTGAACTGGCACAAACAGTGGTTGTTTCTTTGTGAACTTGACAGATGGTGAAGGTGCTGATGAACTCAAGGATGTTTTAGCCATGTACTCATTCTTCTTTTCATTTGAAGTTTTTGAGGTACACACATGCCTGAGTTTTATGGTTTGTTTTACCACAAACACTGCAACTTTCAGCAGAAGTAGTGACACTTGTTTTGGTTAAGTCATAAGCTTTTAGATGGAAACAATCTTTTGTTAGATGGTTCCTCTTCTCACAGAATTCACAAAACAAGTTATCAATTTTCTCTTTCTTCTTCCTCGTTTCAGACTCCTTTGTAGCAGAGGTTTTGACCACTGCTGGAATGTCCTTAAGAGGAATGACTTTAGCTTTGGAGCCTTAACACCATCAGTTGATGTAAAGTCCATTGGCTTGAAATTTTCAAGGCACTCATCAGACCATCTTGGTTTAAATTGATGATTTTCAATCTCCTCAAATGCAGAGGGACCCACTGGTCTGTCAAGTGTGATTTTGTTACCAAGTTTGTCAGTGATTTTCACTTCTTGGCCATCCTTGTTTGTTGGGATGAACTCAGTAGTTTCATCAGTGGTTGAAACAGATTTTCCAAAAGCAGTGTTTTCATCATCATGTTTTCTATAACCAACCCCAAATTTTACATTGCTTTTTATCTGTTTCTCAAGCATAACCTCATACCCTTTGCATGATTCCACCCATTTTTCACAAGTGATCTGGGTGGATTCTAACTCCTTTTCGCAAACTTGGTATTTTTCTACCATAGTTTGGAGTTGGGTTTTGGTTATGCTTTGCTCTTCTTTCAAACTGCTAATCTCTTTTTCCTTTTCAGTCAACTTGTTTTTATGTTCTTTTAAAGATCTTTCAAATTTGACTTCATCAGTTAAGATTTTGTTCCTAAGGTTTTCATTCACCTCTTTCATGTTAGCAAAAGCAATAATGCAATTGTCAGAACATAGTTTTTCTAGAACTTGAGGTGATACCTTGGCAGCAGCCATCATTGCACAATCACATTTAGGATTCTCTTCCTCATCAGCTCTCTCTTCTTCCTCACCAGCCTTTTCATCTTTCTTGTCTTCTTCAGACCATAGATCTATCATTGGTTCAATCAGGGCACCTGAACTTTCTCCCAGCAGTATTTCATCAGCCACAGCAGTAACCACTGCTTCAGTCACCTCTTCCACTGTTTCAACCTTCAGCTGTTCCTCCTCAGATTCAACCCCCTCCTGTATTGACTCTAATGCCATCAAACAAAATTCATTGTGAGAAGAATCATTTGAAGCATATAGTGCAAAATTTTCATCATTTAGATTTTCAGGCATACTGCTCCAGTCAACAAACTCTTGACTAAAGAAACTTTGTTGTTCAGGTTGTGTAACTACTAGAGCAGTAGTTTGAGGTGCAGATTGCACTTGTGCCTGGGGAGCAGGGGTTTGAACAAATTGGATTTGTGGAGCAGCTGTTTGGACATAATGCACTGGCATAGGGGCAACAGCATAGTGAGCAGTGTTCACATGTGCTGCTGGGGCATATTGGGCATAGTGCACAGTGTTTTGAGTTTGAGGTCTAGGATTTGAACTAGGGTGAGTAACTATGGGACCAGTTGTTTGACTCCTACATTCCCTAGCAAAGTGTCCCAACCTGTTACACTTGTAACACTTGATTTTCGATTTATCCAACCCAACCCTTAGGTTCCCATGAAGACCTGGAAATTTTCTCCCAGTTCTCTTATAAAACTTTCTAGTTCTAACACTTAGCAAGGCCAGTTGGTGCAGGATGCCCATTTCTTCTAGGTCAGTGGGGTCGAAATGCTGTAAATTATTGAGTTCAAAGCTTAAATTGTCTGACATCTGGTTTTCATTTGCAGTGAATGCATAACCTGTAGAGTGGGGATCAGGGTTGTTGAAGTTTGCACCAGCAGTTATGTCAATGAAGTGATCATAACCCTGATCCTTACCACTACCACCAGATTCTTCTTGACCCAGAAGAGCAGTGTTACTGAATGAATAATCATCAACGGTTTTCCCTGACTCTTGTAACTTCCTTTTCTGGTTCAACTCCCTCTCAAAGGTCAGGAGTCGACCATGGAGTTGGGTCAAGGTCAGATCCTTGAACTCAGGTGTAGTTCTGGTGACAATAGCTATTGTGTCCCATTTTTCTGGCAGTGATCTGAGGAACCTGCTATTTTGAGTCGAGTTTGAAAACGTGACCTTAACAAGCCTCTGTTCACTGATGAGACAACTGAAACGCTCAAATTGTTGAGTCAGTGATTCACCTTTAACATGACAAAATGTTTCATACTGTTGGTTCAGGATTTCCCTATTGTTTTCTATGACCTCTTCGGTACCTCCAAACTGTTCCTTAAGTGCGTCCCACAACTCTTTGGCACTGTTACAATGTAACAGTCCAGCATATATTTCGTTAGGGAGCGCTGATGCAACAATACTAAATGCTTTAGCATCTAGTTCAAATTTTTGATAATCCGTTTCAGTATAATTTTCAACAGGTTTAGGAACAAATTTTTTAGCATCTTCAGCGCTTGGCACTGTAGGAACATGAGGACCAAAGATAACAGACTTCCAACAACCTGTGCTTTGTTGAGCAAGGATGTGACCCATCCTCCTCTGCCAGATGTTGTACTCATTTCTTTTTAGCATAGGTGGTTTAAAGAGCGAGCCAATGTTTTTTTTATCGTCCTGAGATTGTGACGTCATTCTTGTTGTTTTACAGGTACTGAAAAATCAACTATAATGGTGATTAATCCTTACTCTGTTTTTCAACGACGAACAAACGATCAGTATCAACTGTTTTGAGCTGAACTATTTACGTCAAAATGATTGTTAAATCAAATTTGACTGTTCTAGCTCTGATACCAATTGTTGGATCTGAGTTTCCTTTTGATTGTACTTTTGTTTGTAAAATAAGATGGAAATGAATGAGTGTGCAGCGGAAATTAAGATGAACACAAACTTTGTATACAATCAAATGAGAGTAATACTTTTAATCAAACATCTTTACACAAAGAACCGAATGATTGAATTTATTTCAAACACGATTACAATGATGATGTATGAATGCAAACTCCCCCTCAGCCCGAGCTCAGTAGTTTGTTCGTGCAAAGAAGACGAATGATGTGAAGAGCTAATAGAACAGTACAAAGTACTGTACTATTTATAAGCACTTGCAAACTACTGAGCATCTTTAGCTGACGTCACCATGAAAGTGACATCTAACCTCCTAACAAACTCTAACCTCTGATCTATACAGACACTGCTTGTGTTAACTACTGCTATTACATTCTATTACATAACAGACTATAGAACAACTGCTGCAACCTTCTACTGCTGTGAACCCAGCAGCACTTGTCCGGATCAGCAGTGCTTGACTCAAGGCAGTAGATTGAATCAGAAGGACTTGAGTCTTCATCAGATCTTTAATTGAGCAGCAGTTATTGGTCAGCAGTTAGTAAGATCAGCAGATATGAGGTCATCAGTTGTTGTAATCACTTTCAAGGGGAGAGATATGTATATCAGCATCTGCTTATTTTGAATCCACTGAGCTGACCCAGTTTTGGCTTTACATTATCTGTTCCTCTGATAGGGTTCAATCCCAACACCATGCAACATGGGCCACCATCCTGATCAAAGCTAATTCCTAAATGCCACCACCAACACGTTTTATCAATTCCCCTCACAAGCTTCTTAAACATTTTAGTTGCCATGCATGCATACACCACCTATTTACTTTGTTTTATAACCTGAGACCATATGACAACCAAAGTCCAATTTCACATATTTAGTTATGGTCTCATAAAACCACACCATTTCCTTTATATAAAAAAAGACTATTCTTTTTTTTTTCTCATTCTTTTTTTTTTGCAACATATATTTCCAAACAAGTTGCATGCCCACTCATCTAATCATCTTCTACTGTGCGGGTTCGCACCGTTACATGCATGGATATTTTACAATCCTTACACAACAGTAAGGGTTCGGTTCTCCATTATACTCACGGCCTATTTCCCGAACCCAAGGACCCTCCTAAACTACGACATAAAGATGATTAACTTACCGAAAAGGTGGAACGTGATGCCTTGAAACCAACTGATTGCCGATACCCAAGCGACAACTTAACACGAGCGCGACCTTTATTCTATTAGAAAACCATACATTAATGAGCACCAAAATGCCTTCTATACCATCCAACATGCAACTTGAAAGGTTCTGTTCATAAATTAATATGTTGCCCGGTTCGGTCGTTGGTCTCTGGTCTTGCCCATGTCCAGGCAGGATGATCATCGTCAAGATGATGATCATCACGATTACCGATACAGACCCTACTCGGGTGACACGGTTTCTTCGGACAACCAAAACCAAACCGGCAACCTCGCTAAACTGAAAAAGAATCAAGGAGAGCACATACCTGATGTGTGATTGGTGATTGTCCACTTCTAGTTCCACGTTCAAGCAACAATGGCGACCTTAGGAATCCTAGAACAATCGATTCATTAGTTCACCGTTTAAAAAAAACCATCATCATAACCCATACTTAGATAAGAGGATTACCTAGAATCGATACTGGTGTTCAGAGATCTTCCTTTCTTTGATGTCGCAGCCGTAGGGTTTCGAGAGGGTGAAAGTGTTGCAGACGGTTTGGCTGAGAGTTGGTTATATTTTGATGATGATTTAATTAAAGTTTCACTATAACCCTCCAAGTTTTTTCTTTATGATGCAACCACTTGATCCCAAATATATAGTACACCAAAGCTTCAACTAATTACAATACAAGTCCTTGTCATCTTATTATACATACTATACACATTTAGTGGAGAAGTTCGGGCGTTACAAGAGCAGCTTCTTTTGTATTGAATTTCCAACTCGCCGAGCATGGATGAAAACAAACTTTGGTGTAGATAATTCATAACACCATTGTTTAGAAACACATTTGAAACGACAAACTACCTTTGCAGGTAGTCTCGATAAGATCTCTTCAAATATCATGTCATCCCCAACACGTTCCATGATTCGTAATACTCTGAAAAAAAAATTATAAAAAAACGATTGTATAAGCTTTTTCAGGTTTATTAATTATGATATAGTTGTAACAGGAAAATTTGTAATATAAAATACAAGAAAAATAAAGTATCATATTCTGAATTACAATAAAATAGTTAAGCTTCATCTTTTTGTGAGTAATACAAATTGAATCATAAAGCCTCATATACATAAAATTGCTAATTGTATAAAAACTTGAAAATTATCAATGGAACATTGAACATTTATAATACAGTATACAGTAACTAACCATGTAAGTGGAGGTGTTATGTATAAGACTTGAAGAATGAGAATGAATTACAGGAAATATGGGTATTTATAGGACTTTCATCATATAGTGGAAATCTATTATTATTAAAAAAAAGATGTCAACTTTAAATTATAAAATACGTAACATATATATCATCCATAAATAGATTTTTTCCATACACATGACTTCAAACGTATATTCTGTTAATTTGATAATGTTAGTACCGAATAATGCAATAATATTTAACAAATCTTTGAGGAAAATTAAAGGCGGTTGAAAATCTATTTATAGAATGATTTTATATATTTTTAATCAAATAATGCAAAAATTATGTAAGATTCATCGATTTGTTTTTCAAAATTTGTATTACGAATTTTATTGAAAATTTGATTGCAAATCAATTGGAATATTGACTAAAATTGGTTTGGTGATATATCTAAGTATAGATTTAAATGTAAATAAAATGTTGCTATTAAGTGGCCAAAGATTAATCAATCTTTTGGAATGATTATACGGAATAATTGTTTGCTATAATAAATATAAAAATTTGTTAGATATCTTATTATTTTGAAAAGCCTTTAGTGCGGCAAGTTTACAAAATTAATCTTAGATAATGGGTAAATTAAATTGGTTGGTCAATGTGTTTATTTTTGGTTCTATTGGATCAAATGGGTCAATTTACATACCTTGGGCTACAATTCATTATTTTTAGACGTTCTAAATTCAAAAAAAGTGTTTTCATAATGGCCCAACTTCCTTTTGACCCACACAAAAATTGTTATGCATTATTTCTTACTTTATGATAATTATGTATTAGTGAAATAACATATATGTAAAAATCGTTTAAACAAACACTATCACCCGGGAACATCCCGGGTTAGAAGAAGTTAGATTTCGATACTAAAATGTACACAAATAACACAATAAAAGTCGTTAATATCTTCTTTCATTTTGACAATAATTTGGTTTTTTTTTTGTTTTATCAGTCTCCTAATTTTGTTTACATGTGTATTTATATTTTTGATGTAAAATTTATTATCTTTTAATTCATATTGACATCTGAATTAAGAATTGTTCTGTAAACCGATATAAAATCTGAATTAAGAATACCTTTTTATATTATTAATAAGATATTAAAAAAACATATAACGATCAAATAACCACATCAAACATACTAAAAATCCAAAATACCATTGTTAGAAATGTAAAAATCATAAAAACTGATTTAAATTAATAGAAATATGAGCTAATTTAATTTCTTGCTAACTTTCTCCAAAGTCTTGAAAGTACTTGAAGTTGAAGACATGTAGACGTCATCCAATGTACGTTTTTTTATTTTTATTGGTATCACAACTGGTGTTAGCATCATCGTCCTTCACACTTGGGATGTGACTTTTCTTTTTGATAAATTCTTTATCATTTACCTAAAACAAATGTGAAAATAAATTAAATAATAATAGAATTAAAAATTAAGTAAATATTAATTTATTAATATGAATCGTGTATTGAAAAAAAAAATTACCTCAGTAATCTTCATCTTTTCTTTGAGCTCATTAATAATTGACTCATCATCAGTCAAGTTCGTGACAAAATACATCTCATCAAAGTTAGTAAGATTATAAGTTGTTATCTCAATTTTAAAGGCAAACTTCTTTCCAATCAACTTGTTTAAATCCACGGGAAAGATTACTTTTTCAACAACCTATGAATCAAAATATTGTATGATAAAGTTAATAAGAAATTTTTAGAAAATATAATGAAAAAAATTAGACAAAGGAAAAAATGATTTATACATACAGGTGTTGTATTTTCTTGAAACAATTGTTTAGCCGACTTGAGAACAACTTTTTCAATGATTTCATCAACCAGAGGATGAAATAATATTAGTGGAACATCATCACTATTGTCTTCCACTTGAACTTTTATTTTGAATCTAATTAAGTTAAATAGAATCATACATATATAAAAATTTATTATTTTAGAAAACATATAAATATTAAGGAAGAAAACAAATGATCATATTACCTTGGAACTGGATATATAACACTTTCATCACAATTAGGGTTCTTGCACACATGGAAAAATTGTTCCTCCATACTCGGGCAGTCTATAAAATCTGTACCAGCCTCGATTAAACATTTAGGACACTCCATATAGTGCCAACCAAAATGCTTATCGATACCAGTAATAGTACCAAGTATGATAACAAATTGAGGCTGTATAAAATTAAATTTATGAAAATAGTTAATTTAAAGACAATGTTCATCTACTTTTGCCATTATAAAAATATATACAAACCTTCATAATTTGCCAAAGATCATATATATTTCTCAAAGGAGTATTCATGATAAATTCATCAGTTGACATCTACAATAATATAAACGAAAAGTTAATTTTGTATGTACAAAATAAACTAAAGACTGGCATTAATAAATTAATAGAGTTCTTGTAGATTAGAGTAAAAAATAAAAAATTAAACTCATACCTTCTCAAATTCAAGGTCAAATAAAGTTTTTTCTCTTCTAATGTATAAATTTCTAACAACTTTGAACATGTATTTATAAAAACGTTTTAATTTAGGAAGTTGCTTCATTTAAAATGTTATATTACGATTTAAACTAAATCTATATATAAAGTAAATACTAAGATGATTGTATTTATTTTTGGATTTATGAATTTTATATTTAATATATATGTTTTTTTTAGAAATAGTTTGACTATTATGTTTTTGGAATGAATCGATGCCTTGATAATTAATACACTTAATTTAGAAAGTTTAAAACTATTTTAATAATGTTTTAGTATTTTTTTAGAAATTTAAAACAAATATTAAAATTATAATAATTAACAAATGTAACTAAATATTTTTCCACAAACTTAATAAATTCTAAGTTAAATTTAATAGTCATAATATATTTCAAAAAACCAAAATTTACATTTTTTATTAACTAAATTTACGGCCAGAATTTAATTTTATGATATCGCTAACATGTATATGCATATATTTAAATAATGATAATAAACTTTTAATTTTGGAAGTTGTTTAATCTAAAGTGATATGTAAATTGTTTTGGAAGTACTGAAATTAGTTTTGGTAATTAATCCAAGAATATCAAATTCATATTAATTCTGTATTCAAGAATATCAAATTTAAAATTGAAGTAATGAAAGGATTTTATAACACATTAAACTATCTTTTAGTATACATCATAAGTTTAAAACCTATATTATAATAACTAACAAACTATAACTCAATATATATTATTCAAACCGAATAAAAAATTTTGTTAGGAAGGGAAAGAACACACTAATTAGTTTATAAATTTTATTTATGTATTTATTTTTTCAAATATAAATTTTCTTATCCCGGGATATTCCCGGGTGATAGCCTCGTATTTTTATATACTCAGTAATTTTTAACTTAAATTTAATAACTTCCTTATATATTTTGAAAAACGAAATTTATATTTTAGATTAAGTAAAATTTATGGTCAGAATTTACTTTTATGATATCGTCAAATATATATGCGTATATTTAAATAAAACTAATGAGATGATGTAATTAATTGGGTTTTTTTTCCTTTATAAATATAGTGCACGTTTATTCTTATGCTCAATAGGTTGTTTGACCTTCATTGTATCACTGGGTTGAATAATTATTTTTTCAATGATTTGTTGAAAGTATATTACAAATGTTTGTGTTGAAAAACAAAACATGAACACTAAAATTATTAATCAAATAAAGGAAACACTTAATATTCCAAACAAAGAACACATAATTCAATTGTTCGAAAATACTAATTGTATTTAATTTCAAAATAAACATGTTCTTCATGTACTATATTATCCAACGACGGGGTATCTTCCAATAGTTTTTCCTGCGTTCATGAAAGACAAATAATTTAGAATTAATACAAATAATATTTGATAAAAAGTATTTAAAATAAAAGATAACTAAAACACAAAAATACTATATTACCAGATAATTTTCAGAATAGAGTCGCCACACAAACTCCCATGATGATAGCCCATGTCGCCATTCTCTACATACATATCTGCAGAGATCAATAGACCTCTCATTGAGCCTTATTAAAATTTCAAAAAGTATAACATCAAAAGGAAGATAACCCATTATGTAAAAAAATGTAAACAAAGAATTTCATATGCTTTATAGATTATTTATATAGAAGATCAAACTGGGGGAATTATATAATAAATTTGGTAATTATTCTATTAATGGAATATTGATTGTATTTTTATTATTTGATTTTTTTAAATAATCAATTATGTAATTAAAATACCTAAAAACATCCGTTTTAATAATGGCATGTAAAAACATTTTAATAATCCATATGGATTTAAGTTTCACGCGGATCCCTGTTTTATTATACCGACCCGGAAAAGGAATAATGATATAAAATTGTTTTATTATTTTTTGTACAAAATCTTTTAACATCATATGTCTTCTCTATATTCAAATATTTTCTCCCACTTCCCAATAACCTCCATCTTCTTCATCGGTTACATCATCTTCATCTTCTTCACGTAATCAGATTATAAAGGTATGATTCAATAACTTAAATTCTGAATTTTATTGTACTGTTCTTCTTAAATCTTGCAAACCATTGTTAAGTTTGAAGTTCTCTTCTTCCATTGTGGATTTTCTTTTCTATTAATGTTTATAGATCTATTTATCACATTCGGCTGTTTGTTAATGAGATTAGTTGAACGATATGTGTTATTTTGATGTATTACATGTAATATATGATAAAAGACATGTTAAAGGTAAGATTCAAAAATTGTGATGTTGAATTTTGTTTATTATCTTTTGATTAAATGTTGCAATCGATTTGTAGATTTTGATTTGGTTGTTGATGTAGGCCACAGTGTTTTTTATGTCTTATTTTGAAAACTTTTACTTATTACATGCGTTACAGTAAAGGATTATTTTGTATTATACATATGGAAGATGTTATATTTGTAAGTATATGTTAGATTACTGTTATTATATACTGCATGTTTATGGTATCATTATAGATATGTTAATTTGATTAAGTCTTAGTTTCTAGATATGTTAATTTGATTAGATTAGGTATCATCATAATTTTTGCATTATGATTATTGTGAAAATCATTTTATTATGTGAATATGTTATTTAGATTATGTTCATTACATTGATTATGTTTTTTATTCACCGGAAGACCTAATCTAATTAGTTCATCTTTGTTCAAACGCAGATCAGTATGACGTCTTTTTATAAAATATTTTCCTCCGACTCTTCAGAATTTCTAGTAAGATAATTAATCTTATAAGTACAACATTTTTTCCTCATTTATTTATGTTAATACATGTTATCTTTTTCAAGGTAATACCAAATCAATATAGCAACAGATTCCTATTGAATGCTGAACCAAACAATCAAGCCATTATCAAATGTGTGAACGATAAGGAATTTGAAGTTCTTTTGACTAAACATAAAGATGCGTTTGTGTTCATGGATGGTTGGGAACATATTGTAGCCAAACTATTGTTTACGGAGGGTTGTTTTCTGATGTTTAAGCAAATTGACTTGTATTCGTACTTGTTAACACCCTTTAAGAATATGCAAGACCATCCGATCTTCGGATCTAATGTTCCTTTATTTACATCCATGTCTACGAGAAAACGATAAGCAATGTTGAGTACTTCTGTCAACGCTTCACACAAGAGTCCAATGATAATTTGGTAAGTATACAAACAATATTTTTTTATGGTTTTCAATAACAAATTTAAGTTATTTCACCTGCATGAATATTATATGCAGATAATTCCTGCTGATTTCGTTGAAGATACAATACGTTTACCATCTATTAGCAAGTTAACATTCAAGGTCCATGTTAATTTGTGGGACAGTTTTGATGTGATGATTCAGAAAGACCGTCATCTTAAGGTGTATTTTCTTTACGATTCATGGGACAATGTTGTGTCTTACGTACCTATATACGCGGACTATTACATTGTGATGAGGTACATTTTTAAACAAAATTTCCAGCTGATTGTTTATGACATGAATGGTTGTGAGATTCTTGTGCCGAAGCGTGTATATACGCTTGCTGCTGTAAACATACCTAAACTAGGTCCTTTAAATATTGAAATACAAGACACCGATGATGAAACCGATCATGAAAACGATGAGGATGAATCTGATCCAGATTATAATGAATCAGTGGATGATGATTCTGTTGATGTTTCTTCTATCTTAACTAACTCTGATATCGATGGAATGTATGATGAGGAATACGTTGAAGTTTCAGATTCTGAAGAAGATAAAAAGGGTGATCCGGACTACAATCCTATTGAATTTGAATGGAAGTACGACAGGCGTTTTGTAAGTTGAGTTATTGTTCATATTTTATATATATTGAAATAGTAGAAAAACCAAAATTTGTTTTTAGTATTTAATTTTGCAGTGTTATACCACTCATAATCTAATATTTTGTTTTAATCATTTATTGTAGCGTCTTAATGTAAATGTTGCTGAAGCATCCAGAATTGATATGACTAAGGCGATGTACGTCCAGAACTTGGCTGGAGTGGACACGTTGATTTCTTTTCGTGCTGATAAACACGGTGGTGGTTTTCGCTATGAGGCTTTGGAATGGCGTACGAAATTTACGAAACCAAATGGTATCAATTCTCCTGCTAAGTGCACGTTTGTTTATTGCCCAGTTCAAAACAAACTGATTCTGAAGAAGGTTGTCAAGTAGTTCCTTTCAAACTTTTTAAACAATATAACTATAATTTAGGTTTCTTTTAATTTTGTTGGTTGGCTACTCTCTAAATTTCATTTTGCATCTTCATCCTATAATGTGTTTTGAATGTATTAACATATCTTGATGTAGACCTTTCTATACTTCTAAATGGTATATAACTTACTTTATGATGAATCCGTTATATGTTTAATGTTTAATTTTTAATATTTATATCTTGCCAATGGAAATATGATTTACAATATATTTACACACGTGTGATTTAAGATTGTTACATCAACATCCACTTTAATTTCAAACGTGAGAATATTTATAACAATTTACGCATCAGTTACAACAATACTGTTATATTCTGCAATGAAAGATAAATTAAACATATCATTTGTCCAACATTAGATGAAAATACTTTAAAAACACTACAAATTTATCGCTAGGTTTATACATTTCGGGATTCAATGAAGTGTTTAAAAAATAAGTAAATCTATCCGATAACTATATACATATAGATAAGAAATATATGATTAATAATTACTTTGACAAATTAATAAATGGAAAATTAATAAACAAATTTAATAATTAAACAATACTCAAAGTAATATATAAAAATCTCAACCAATAGTTAAAGTTTTATTAAAGTAATTAAAATACAAATTTACATGAAAAATATATCAAAGGTGAGTGAACACTTCTTTATAAACAACATTGGTTGTTGTATTAGTAGGTTTCCCATCCTTATCAAGAATTAATATCTTCACCCCTTGTCTTGATTTAACTCTTGATAATGCTACATATAACTGCCCATGTGTGAAAACTGGTTCTTTTAAATAAAGACCAACCTTAGACAAAGACTGGCCTTGACTCTTGTTGATTGTCATAGCAAAACACACAGCAACAGGAAATTGTCGTCTTTGAAAAGCAAAAGGTACTTTTTTGTCGGATGGAATCATGCTAATTCTTGGAATGAACGTTCTAGTTCCAACATTAGCACCTGATATAATTTCACCTTCCATAACCCTCTTTCCAAGATATGTAACTTTTAACCTTGTACCATTACATAATCCATTCTGTTGGTCAATGTTCCTAAGAAGCATAATAGGAACACCAACTTTTAGAACCAGACAATGATTTGGTAAACCAGATATCTTTAAACCATTCAAAACATCAGGTGAATACAACTCTTGCTGGAAGGAATAAATACCTTTTTCCGTTTCACATATAGTATCAGAGCTTAGGTACTCTACTGGTTCACCAGGAAACAACTCTAACAATCGATCATTTATTTCATGTACGACCTCATTTTTGGGTGTCAGAATCGCTCTTTCAGAAAAATAATCTAGATCCATATATCTTTCTAAAACAGATGGATATACAAATTGAATCAAACTTTCAATGGGATCCGAAGAATCTGTAATTAGAAGATCAGAAGGTATTTCTACAATTGCAACGCCATCGTTGTCACCTCCAACTTTACCCTCCCCAATATCAAGAAGCCATTTGGCAAATTTCTCAGTCTCCACCATTCTGGATTGTAAAGCACCGATAGTCAACCTCATGTTTTTTGTCAAGGTAAGTAATTTACAGTGGGACTATATATAAGATGAACTCAACGAAGCATTAACAATTTCTTGCCTACTTCCGTTTGGAATAACAGGAAGAATTTGCCTAAAATCACCACCAAACACAATTACTTTACCTCCAAATAAAACATCCGAATGAGAATTGCTTTTGTCAACCAAAACATCTTTAAATGTTCGGTCTAAAGCTTCGAACGCATGCCTATGTACCATGGGTGCTTCATCCCATATAATTAACCTAGTATGCTTAAGCAAGTAGGCTACATCACCATCAGCCCTTATGTGACACATCGAACTCTCATCTAAATTTATGGGAATGTGAAATCTAGAATGTGCCGTTCTACCTCTTGACATTAGCAAAGAAGCAATACCACTCGAAGCAACATTTAGTACGATCTGCTCTCTAGACCTAACGGATAAAGCTAACGTCTTCCACAGAAATGTCTTACCTGTTCCACCATATCCATATACAAAAAATACACCTCCTTTTCCACCTTCAACTGCTGTCATAATTTGATTATAAATGGACAGTTGTTCGTCAGTCAATGAAGATTTAAGAGTAAGTAACTCACTCTGAAGCTGCGGAATATCAAAAGATAATTCTTCGTCAACCAAACGATTGTTTCCAACAGCAAAGGAATCGTAATCAGGATAAGGAATTGTCGGCCATCGTGTCAAAGAGGAACCATATCGAATCAAGTACTTTTCAATCTCAACCAATGTCTGATTCTTCAACCTCTCATCAGACATTACAAGTCCTGTAAAGAAAAAAAATAAAATAAAGATAAAGAATGTGAATAAAATGTATCGGAATAATGTTATGGGTAATATATTGAAAACGAACCTTTGTTTTTTGTTGCTCTTCTTCTATTGTATAAGATGTCATCGCCCAATAATTTCCATGTTTGTTCAAATACATATTCAGGTCTTGACAATGTGTTTGACAACAACAAAGTAACAAAAAGTGCACGAGTATAACGACCAACACCCGCAAAATTGGCTTCCTTAATTGCTTCAATGTACTCCATGTCATCATCTAACAAACCCATAGCATAACACGCATCCCTGAAAGTTGGAAACACCTGACCATCAACAGTTCTAATTTCTTCAAACGATTTTGGTCCTTTGACTTTGTTTAGGAGAATTCTAAGAAAATACGGTTCACCCACAGCAGGGGAAACATAATTAATCCGTCTGATCTGTAACAGCTTTCTTTTACAGGGTTTCCATACAAAATCTGTTAATTTCCAACAGAATTTAGTAGGAAACTCAACATAGGTAAGTTTCCGTGCATCTTCATTATTTCTATTCATCTCAAACCACTTTAGAAAAATCGAAGAAGAAACTGATGGCTTATCCAAAACTTCTTGTATATCGTCCTCGGCTCCAAATACAACATTTTGTTGACCTTCAAGATGAAAAGGAAGTCTCATAACTGGAGGAAACCTGAAGTGAACTTCATTTGCAAATATCCTCCAAGAAGCTTCACATGCGGAAACGTACCTACAATCATAATACGCTTTGATCTCATCCTTTGTTGTTTGTTCATTTTCTGTACCATCTCGGTTTGACACTACAAGAGAAGCTCCATCTGCGCCTTTATTAATGTACTTGAACAAATATTTGATAGAACCAGCTTGATTGCACCATTCAACATTAATGTGAGCTTGGTATCTTTTCAAAAGAACCGGACTATAAGGAACAACACTTCTGTTGTCTAATTGAACGTTGGACTTTATAACAGTGTTTCCATTGTCTCTTCTTCTATATACAGGGAAACCGTCAGCATCAGTGGTGGTCTCAGGGTTGAATTTTTTCGGATAGTTTTTTGAACATCTACTATCAACCATACAAGGACAACTCGGATTTGCATTTCCACATGGACCATGAATCATGAAATCAGTCACAAGTGCATATAGGCTTGGATCTTCTCTCTTATCCGGTATCTCAGCAGAAATGAATTTGTCAAGATGATCAACGGACAAAATTTTGGATTCCGGTTTCAAAAAAATGCAAATGTGAGCATGAGGCAATCCACGTTTTTGAAATTCCACAGTATAAACGGCTACATTAAAAAATGATATTTAGTAAATGGTTAAAAAATACATTATAAATATTTATGGTATTATAAAAAAAATATAAAAAGTATAGTTATACCTGCACTTAATTCTCCAAATATTTTTTTGTCCTTCAGATCCTTTGTAAGTGAATCGAGCTTTATTTTAAACAATCTACACAAAATGTCTGGCCTGTCTTCAGGCTTAATTGAAGTATTTCTCAGGTATCGTTTAATCTCTGGCCACTTCGGATTACATGTAACGGTAACAAAAAATCGGGATATCCAAACCATTTACATATAGCCATAGTATCTAAATAGTTTTGTTGCATATAGCGAGATCCACCGGTAAAAGAATATGGTAATAAAACACGTATACCAATATTTGATAGATCATCTTTCCTTCGTTTTTCAAGTTTTGAAGATTTGAATATGTTTCAGACCTAAGATGTTTCTGTTGAAAACGAATATAATTAAGCCTTTCACTCTCAATCATGGTATATGCATCTACCAAAAATTGTTGAAACAATCTCCGAGCATTTAAAATTAGAGAAAAGGCAGATGATCGATCTTGAATTCTATAAGCAAAGAATTCTCTCATTGTACACTTGGGTCGAATTTTCTTTAACGTACGTATACCATCCCTATGAGGAATGTCTATTCTATATCCATCATCACCATTAGGAAAAAGGATTGGATACTGAAGTGCTAGATATGATGGATGAAGTTCACTGATTCGTTGAAGACCTTCAGTGTGAGACTCAACAACAATATCACGATGATCAATTATTTTATGTAGATCACCAACTATCAATGCAGCAACTTCTGAAGTTGAGGGCAAGTTGTAAGTACGACCGTCAAGATCTCTTTTGTAAATGAGACGAAGCTTGAAATTTTCATTAGGATTCTCATTGAAGTGGTTTCTTGCAATTCTATAACTTTTAACCAACTCATTATTATGATCCAGGAAGTCTTTTAAAAACTTAATGAGCTGAATATCTAACTGCTTTAAATGCGAATCCGACTTATTTGTAGATTCACTGAAAAAATAGAAACGTATAAAGTAAATATGTGATAATATGTAACATCAAAATATTGGTATATTAAAAATACTAAATTACTATAAACTTTGGTGTAATATTACCTGAACAACCTTTTCCGATTTGAAACTTCATTATCAGTATCGTAAATATAAAGCTGGGAGAACTTTGGATCTTTTCCAGGTGCAGGTACCAAACCACCTAATGTGTGGAAATTCTGTCCACTAATACGAAATACATATGGTGCCTTACCACTGTTGATGCTCGAATCTACCTTTCCACCCATTGATGTGAAGGAGAACATAGAATTGTATCGACGGATATTCTTTAAAAAGTACTTACTGTTTTCATTAGAATTTCCAAATAGATCCTTGTATACTGAAGTAGGTTCTTACAAATCTGGAAGCTCCACTTTGCCATAACCACAACATAAACTATAAGTTAACTTACCCAATGTAATTCTACCTTTACCACCTTCGTCAGACCATAATAATGAATCACACATCTCACATCTAAGGCTTTGATTACCATGATCCAAGTAATCTGAAAACATAAGATTCATTGTCAATTACGATTTTCATAAATTAATAAAAAAATATTATTTAACTTAAAACATATGTAACATTATTATTACCTGTGGATACACCTTTAAAAGGGTCTTCAATGGAATGTAAATTTTCATTATCGTCATCAGAAGTAAGATCTACCATTGGAATAGGTTCGATAATACATTTCTTAGGTAAAACCTTTTGTTTACCAGATTTAAGCTTAGTCAACGTAGACGAAGATCGAAGAATGGTGTTACTGTTTTGTGTAACAATGTTTGAAACAATAGAAAACTGAGAACTGCTAGGCGTATGGGTTAATTGGTTATTCAAAGTAATAGCACCTGTGAATGTCACAAATAAATGTTAGTAAAATAAACTTTTGATTGTACTTAAAATATATATATATATATCTATATATATATATATATTTTGAGATGAGATATTCTTTTAAAATATTATGAGATTACGTACCAGTTGTTATGCCACTTAAGGGTGTTGTCGTGGTTAAAGATGTAAAGTTACGCACTGTCTGAAAACTATTAGATGAAGAAGGAAGATTCGGATTATAATTTTCTTCGTCGATGAATTGGGAGTTGTTAACAATTTTAGAGGATCCTCTACCACTTGGTGCACTACTTCTTTTATTTGACTTTCTTCGCCTATTATCAAGATAAATCTTGCGCATTTTTCTTCTATGAGCAGCAAGAATGCTGAAATGTTCATATTAATAATTTTTTAGGTTGAAACAAACAGTTTTTTATATCAAATTAAAAAAACAAAAAACAATTTATAAACAATTTTCATTAAAAAAACGTTACATTAAAATATGACATACCATTTGAGTTACATAATAATGGAACTGCATCATTTGTACCTAAATATATTAAAAAAATACATTTTATCAGTACAATACAAAAAATATTAAAGCAAAAATGCTATAGGAAGACTTATACAATGTAAAATTTTACCATTGGTAATGTTCGACAATGGTGTCCTTCCAAGTGTACCTAAATAATTATATCATAATAAAAGGGAATAAAAAGAAATTTAATAAAAAAATCAAATTTATTTAACCGTTAACGGAAAAGATAATGTTAAGACAAAACTTACTGTTAATTGATTCCGGAACTAAAGTGATATCACTCAACGGGGTCTTTTCTAATCTTCTCTTATTTGACATCTCCTAAATTATATAATTGAAAACATATATAATAATTAATAAAAAAAAAACATTTGTAATCATCTCATAGCCGTTTCTTTTCTAAACCATCAATCAATATCTTCTCCCAATAACATCTCATTATTACCATCTACACATCATTTCTCTAACTAAAACACAAAAATTCGTCTTCTTCAACATCTAGGGTTTTGAAAAAGCTGTATACATAAATTGGAAGATAATCAAAGGGATTGCAACATACCTTCTCGGATAATTTTAAACAAAAAGGTATGATTCTTATCATCGATATACTACTCATTGACTACTCTTTGAATCATAATAATCTGTGAAATGTATAAGTAACTTTAATTCGGATGGAGTTAGAACAGAGTTACATTCTGAAATCATATATCAGTAGTATTTATAGGTTGCATGTTTTGAGTATCAATGATTTAGTGGGTTGCTATAAATTTTAAACTATCTAACTAAGAATAGGATTGAATACATGTTTAAATAACATTGACTCTGTTTTAAGTTATTAATTTTGGCCAAAATTAGGTAACCGAATATGAGATTAACTTACAAAATACATTTAGGGGTCGGATAACTTAATAGGGAATGTCTCAAAAGAAATACTTAATTTTTTGAATAATTCATGCTTAAGTTGTATTTGTACTACACATTTTGTTGAAATACTTAGCTTTATAAGTAAGTATTGTTTAATTATTAAATGTTCATAATATTGTCAAGTATGATTTTTAGTCAGAAAATGATATTTATTTGGAATAATTGTCTTTTATATGTTCTTGATGTTTTAAATTAACTTTATAATTCCAAAACAAACCATAAAAATTATGAAAAATAAAAATATGTCACTACATTGCAGTTTAGAAGATGGTATTATCATTTGTTCAACTGATGGAAGAACCTAAAGATCTATCATTGGTATGTGTACTTTCATCTCTAATTTGATGGATCTAAACATCGTATGAAATATGTAATATTGACATAAGCCTATTTTTTTATGTTTCATACAATGTTAATCCAGCTGGTACCTGTTGAATTTGTGATCAAAAAATGGGGAAAAGATTGGCAACACATGAAGATAGAGGTTCATCATCAAGACGGTAGACATTGGACTGTACGACTTAGACACATGAATAAGCTACCAGTGTTAACAGATGGTTGGAGGGCTGTTGTTAACAATCTTAATTTGTTAAAAAACACTTGGCTGCTCTTTAGAAGCTTAGGGGACAAAGAGTTGGAGGTTTATCCTTTCTTAAAGAATGTGTGTGGTGAATCATACATAACAATGAACAACTTCGCAAAGTTGGGTCTTACGGTAAGCATACTATTTAATAATTAATAGTTACTCAAACTTTATAAATAATTGATTTGAAATAGATATGTTAATAGTAATATTTATATACTTACTTTAATAACTTGCAGGTAATTCTAAGTGAGTTTGTTAGCATGTTTTACAAAAATCACGAGCTAAACGGCATTTACCAACTATATGCAGCTGGTATGTACTGGGATGTGATGGCATCCAAGATTCATGTTACCTATGCTTTTACGGACGGATGGCCGAAACTGTGTGAGAGGTTGGAAATTATGGATGGTGACACAATGATCTTTGAAAAGATTGATAATGTTGTGTTTCAATTGAGGGTATTCAGGAATGGAATTGAAGTTGAATTGGGTTTTCACGAAAAATCCGAAGATAATGATTTTTGTGAAATAATATCTAAAAGAACATTCCAAGAAAGTGTTTGCTATGTAAGTATTTTATTGTTACACACAACATATATCAGATAATTCAGATTGCTTATATTTTAATTTTTTTTGTCCAACAGAAGTTTAGTGAATCTAAAAGTGAAAGGGATACAAGTGGAGATTTAGTGATGAATGAGGTACTGGATTATAATTTACATCAAGTATATGATAATAGATTGATTAATGAAATACTATAGTATTGTTGCATTTGTTTGGTATATAAATGAAATTGAACATTCATTAAATATGAGGATAACATTTTTGGAATTGAAAATTAGCAGATGTTGAATAGGACACAAGGCATTCTAGATTGTGACCAGTTTACATCACAAAAAATTAATGCTTCTACTTCTGAGGTTAACGTCAAAGATGAGGTAATAAACATTTAGTATACATTAGTACAGCTTTACATATGATTAGTATAAATTAAATATTTATACTTTTGATCCCAAACATTATATATTTAAAAGGTTTACAAAAAAGACAAAAACGTTGTAAAGGTGATTGAATCAACATCACAAAAAGGAAAGGAGATTGACAAAACTCCAGAAGTGGTGACACCCAAAGTTCCAAACTATCGCCGATCATCAATCAAAAGAGAGGTAAACTTTATTTTAATCACATGTAAAATACAATTATCAGTTATTGTTGAATATCATCTTTCACAAGTATTTAATGAATTTCATTAATAAAAATATTTAAATTGACAGAGTATAAACTACAATGAGAAGGTATCAAAAATTGGAAAAGAAAAGAAAAGGAAGCTTAGTAGTGGAATTGCATCAAAGGCTGAAGTTGATACTGAAAATTATGAGTTTACTCGAAAAGGAGAAAACAGATTGGTATAAAAATTTAAAATCTAATGTAAATTATAATGAAAGTAGTTAATAGGGTAAATTATATTAATGATATGTAACATATTTTATGTAGCGACTTCCTGTTGAGGTTGCAAGGAGATCAGGCCTTACAGAAGAACTTCATGAATTGAAGATTCAGACTTTAGAAGGAAAAATCATGTTTAATGAAGTGGAAACAGAACAAAATGGTGGCAAACCGCGTTACAAAATGGTCAAGTGGGATAAATTTATGTCTGCAAACAGTTTGAAGAATGGTGACATTCTACACTTCAACTTTGTTACTTCTACACAGGTGCTCGAGTTAAAAAGTGTGGATCGAAAATAGTAATATGTGAAAGGATGGTAGTAGTGTTATATTTTGTTGGCTTATGGATTGTTAATGATAAGGGTTTTTGGGGGTAACCATATACTTGGTTATGAAGACACTGGTGGTAGTTTTTTTGCCAAATGATTATGTAACATGTAGATGTAAAGCCAAACTATTCTCGGTTAGTAGAACAATATATAAGAATATATATGAATGTTAATCATCTTGTTTCTGTGTTGCATTAAACTAAAGAAAACATTGAATTTAAAAAATAACATGTAATAAACCATTGTCTATTCGTTTAGCAGGTAAGATAATAAGAGTCGTAAACATACCTGAAGAATAATATTAAGCAGAAGGATTGACTTTCAAAGTAAATTCTTTTAGTCAAAGAAACGGTAAATGGATGCAAACTTACTTGTTATAAGGAATGACAAGCAAAAACACAAAATTAAAGTGAACAGGCAAATGCCACTAAAAAAGTGAATAAACAAAATGATTGATGACACAAACTTATACACAATTCTTCGATCATTTATAGAAAGTCGATAGACAAATTAGGCAAATTGATTATAAATTATAGCACGAAATTTAAGTACATAATTAATTGATACTAATTATGATTACGTAAGTTTTTAATGACCGATATTTGTTACTCTAAATTGATATTTTATAATTCTATAATTAAGCAATATATTTGATAAAATATTTTAAGAAATATCCATAAGTTGAATAAAACCGAAATCTCTAATAGTAAGAACCATAATAAGATTTTCCATTAACCCAAAAACATATTATTTTAACCGAACAAATTTGCTAAGTGTCATCATCATAAACTTGATAAATAGTAGTATAGTACGTTCACCATTTTCAATAACCACCATTTCCTCTATAACGTTTAAGTTTTCTTCACTTGCATGTTGATCATGAAGGCCATAAAGTTCAATGAGTTCACGCGGCCACAACTCCATCAAAACAGACGAAGAAATGAACAAACCTTGGTCTTGGAGCGTTTCCTAAAAAAAATAGATTTCAAACATATGAGTTTATTGCATCATGAAAGTTGGTAAAATAAGTCATTGTTGGTACTGTAAATAATATAACACAATAAATATTACAAGATAATCTTCAACATAACAACCACGTTTAAAAGCAAATTCACGTGATGATAATCCATCACGCCATTGTTTAGAGACCAACTTGAATCGATGTATTGATTTCGTATCGATCCTTATTAAAATCTGGAAAAGTATCAAGTGAAAAGGAAGCTCAACCATTGTATTATTCAAACCGATTACAAAAACAATGATTTCATGATGCTATATATAAGCGTACAAAATTTCAAATATGGAAGTGATAATGTCAAAATGGGAGTTTTCCATAAGTAAGATATCTTGTAAATTTCAAATATGGAATTGATCACATATGTTTTCATATATAGATTTTTTTTATTATTTATTAAAATGATAGGTATGTATATATCTAATCATGAAGATTTGAAATACATAATTAAAAAAGTTAATTTTATATGAGTAATTATTAACACATTTAAATATTGTACAAAAATAAACGATATAGTGATATATTTATAGTTTATTGTTAGAAGTTATAAATCATTTACAAATCTATGAAATTAACAGTAAGTATTTTGGGTTACCGTATTAGGGTTTGGGTGAAAACAATAAATAAGAATAAAAGCTTAAATTTATTATATATTTATTGCTTAGAACCAATAAATAAGAAACCATTATTTTGGGTAATCATTACTATTGTTATAACATTTGCTAATCATTAAAATACATTAAAGCAATCTTTTTGTATTTAACTGGAGAATAGTTAAGTACTATTGACAAATAAAAAGTTCAAATACATAATATTAGGATTATACTTGTACATTAAAAATTTCTAATCTTACAATACACAATAAATATTTTAAATTTTTATATGAGATTTTATTCAACACTAATATATATATTTGACCTTCTCCGTAAATTCACATTTTGCAGCATGAAAATAATAAATACCAATTATCTTTTAACCTCTTTAAATTAAACTCAAAATATACCAAAGGAAATGACAATGTCATAAAGATTCACCAAATAACAATATCCATTAAAACACAATAATAATAGTCAAAGTAATAAGTTTGTCTTCATAAAAAGCATAATACTTAAAAATAATAAAAGTGCAAATCATGCAAATCCATTTGTAGACCATTCTTCAAAATCTTTATTTCTCAATCTTTGGGGTGATGAGGTCCAAATTGTCAGAATTGTTTATTTCAACATTCCCAGGACTGTTACGACGTTTAGTAGAAGAGCTATCAACAGCATCAACATCATAAACATCTTCAAGGTTACGTTTAATGTTTTCGAACTTTGACGGATCTTGATCATTACCATCTAGAGGATCTGGCGTAACGCTGTCACCCATCACAGATTGAGATTCCTGAAACTTAGTCAAACAAAACTATCAGTTTGCTAACAATATATTCATAGTAGAGTTAAAAAATGTGTAGCACAACAAAAATTTATACCTTTGATAAACCTTTGACATTACCAACTGAATTGGACAAACATTGAACATTTGACTCAGACACGTCAGACTACAATAATTCAGAACAGCCTCATTTTATGAATACAGAAATGTAAATATAATAACTGAAATATTATTATCTTTGGAAGAAAAAAATAACCTCATTAACTTTCCATTTTTTCTCCAGAGCAGAAAGTAGATCCTCATCGGAAGATAACATTGAAATTCCATAGTTTTCAATCTGGTTGGTAATGTTAAAACTGGAAATTTTGATTTGGAAGGCAAACTTTTTGTTCAACAACACATCAAACTCAGATGGAAGTGACTGAAACGATCCTTCGGTGGAAGTGTCAACCTGTATAATGAGAAAGAAATAATAACATATATATAGATTGTTTAAAAAAATTAGTAACTTTTATTAGAATGATAACTAAGTGTACCTTCGAGTAAATATCAAGTAGTTCTTTCGAGGTTTTCTTCAAAAGCTTAATAGCTTCATAATCAAACAACGTACAGGAAATGGTTCCAGTGGAATCCTGAACCCTTAGAGGTATTTTGTATCTATTATATGATAAAATGTTAATAATTGTTAAAAATGACATTTGAAAGTAATTAAAAAAATGTATAGATACCGATGAACAGGAACAATGTCAACAGCATCACAATCTGGGTTTATACACTCAAAAGACTTGTCATCCAACACGTCAAAGCTGCCATCATCTCTTTCAACCAACTCAGATTTCTCTTCAATTTGCTTCTTACAATGATTGCATGATAAATAATACCAAGGCTTATCATTTGAAATTGCTATAACAGTACCAACAATGATAACCTTTTTCTCCTAATAAGTAGATAAAGATTATAGTGAGAGATAAATATGATAGAATATATAAGATACGTTAAGCTTTTAATTTTTGATATACATACCACATCAATTGAAGCAATAAAACCGGTCAACACAAAATCTTCAGCATTTAGAAACTCATCTTCTGTATTCGATATCACTTGAGAGCATGATTGTTTACTTGAAGATGATTTAGATAACTCCTTCTCAAGATACCTATAAAAGTATAATAAATTAATAAAAAATTAAATAATTTTAAAACGAATAATAAGTTATTAAGGATATACCTGTCTTTGAATTCTTTGATCTCATGAATATCATAATTTATGAAGACACGACTTGCTTCAAACATGTTAGTCAGGCCAACTTTACCTGATTATAACACACATGTATTTTGAATGATACGTAAAAAAAATTGATTTGATCATTGTAAAAATTAATATACATAATTAAAAGACATTGTTAGAATACTTTGTCCTAAAATATAATTAATACCTTGATATATGTTCACTGTTCCAAAATGGACAACTATAACCACATGAGCAGGGCGGTTTTTATCATTCATGTAGTTTAACAAAGTGATTGCATAATTTTCCCACAACGTTACACTAATCTTCTGATCTCTGTAAATTTACAAAGTCATTGCATAATTTAATAGCAAAAGAATAGATTAATACATATATTGACTTAAAAACATATATATTGACTTGTTGTTTATAACATTATTTCTTGAGATCCTTTAGGGTAATGCTCATTCGTTTTGTTTTAGATCCATCCTTCCTATTTGCATCTTCAATAGGATATGAGACAACCAAATAAGCGATGAAATCTGTATATTAAAACAGTATGATAATATATAAACAAATAATATATAAACAACTGAACTTAATCAAAAATTAAAAAAAAAATTTAAAAGTAGTTACCTATTGGTGTATTCACTTCAATTTTTTTACTCAACACAGATTTAAAATCAGTGAATTTAAATAAGTACCGAGGACCAGACCAGTTATCAGTTTTCAGAACAGACGTGAAAGCATACAACGATAGCTTCTGATCTTTTCCGGTAACCTTAATCTTGGTTGTATCTTTGGCTAGAGATGGTTTATGAATCAATAAATAGTCATCAACTACCAAAAACTTAAGGAACCGTTTGAAAAGCTTATGTAAACAGCTACATTGAATGAAGGAACCCTGAAATATAAATTATAGATAACGAATTTTAGAACATGAACACGTAAAACTATTGTTAAAAAAAGGATATTAATAAATATATAAGAACATTAAAATATGTTACCTCTTCATCCATCAACAACATGTCAACACGATAGATCTTGTTATCATAACCATTCATTTTTTTATCCCACATAGATATGATCTTAGCTTTGATGGTATAGTTGGTGGAATGAGCATTAAGTGACCTGAACATAGTAATCTGATTGTTCTCCATTTCACTGGTAAACAAAGAAAGTTTTAGTACATGATTCTCATTCTGATTTATCTATTATGTATATTAAAACAATACATTTTGGTGCCACTTGGCATAATTTTAATCCACTCATTGCCACTTGGCATTCTCTTAACCATTATTGAAACAAATTGAGCGGGATTGCACCACACCATTCATCCCTCTTTTTACTTGACCGTGATTGATAAGAGATTGATGGACTTTCCATATTTTTGAAATCAGTTTCCTTCCAATCTTAATTGCAATCACAATAACCACGCTCTTTGTAATAGGCCATTCAGAAAACCCTAAATCTCAAACACAAAAATTGTCATCAGGTATGTTTATCTTTATCTTTGATGTTGTAATCGACAATTTTTTGATTCATTCGCTTTAATCGATCTCTAATCTATTATTTAAAATCTCCAGATCCCAAGATTTCTTCATCTTCAATCGCGATCGAAAGCAACCAGTTTTTATGGAGAAATTGATTGAAAACCAAATTGAATGCCGAAGACGAGTTGCAGTGATCAGGTAAGTCGTGTATATCTATGATCTAATCTTAATTCCTCTCTTTCCTGTAACAACACATCATTGTTGTGATCTCTGCTCGATTTCAAATAACAGAGCTCTTAAACCGTTTGATATCGGTGCTTTCAAAACTAGAAGATTATATGGTTTTGCTATTCTTAGATGAACACAAACGGATCAATTTGACTGTCATCTGCTCTGCTGCATCTTTTGTTATTGACTGCGATGTTACAGGGATCTTCATACTCGATATTGTTGATCTTCGTAGTGATAATGGCCACCGCCATGAGACAACCGAGGAATGATATGCTGCCATTCGTTCTGGCATCAATTTTGATATGGTTCTTCACATGATGGAAGGTATTTTTTTTTTGTTTGATTGTTTACGCTTTGTAATACCTATATTGAATTAGTGATGGAGTCACAGAGACATGGACAGTATTATCATCCATTGATTTGTAATGCTTGGGGATAGATTTTGATGTTAGTTGTTATGTATTGTTGTTTGAAAAGGAGATGATGATTCACAACCATTCAACTGATATAATTAGTGGCAGAACTAACTGTTGGATGATGTGAATTAACTGCAGAGGATTCCATTAATGTACAGGGAGAAGCATGGCTAATCTACTCCTCTTAGCGATTTGCTGGTAATTGTCTCTACTGTTGTAATCTAGAAAGCCATACATACTCCTGTTAGCTATTTTACTATATTTAGTTAGGCTCACATGCTTTTAAAATTCGCTATTTACATCGGTAACAAGACATTAAAATTAGGCAAATTCTAAAGAAAAAAAATTGTAACTTTACTATTTAAACAATTCACAAGCCCTTGAAGTTTTTTCCTTTTATATGAAGAACATAATTAGTTTACGAAATAATATTGATGATAATAACTATAAGAATCATATATGTAGTAGGCTGAAACACTCTTGAATGCTAAGATACATGAGTTGATATTTCGTCGAGATAGAGATGTTGCTCCAAATAAGGTAAACTTCGATATTAAGTATTCTAAAATGATTTCATGTTTTCACAAGATTCATACATTAGAAATTTAAGAGGTTAATACAGGGAGAGGAACGCTTTCACACAACATTAGCAGTCCTACCACAGTTGGCGTTTGGATTCGCATTATAAAACTGATTTACGTGATAAATTAGGTGTCAAACAACGAACGTTGGATTGCCAGTTACATACTATTATTTGTTTCCAAACTACCCTTTTTAAATGAAAATAATGTGGGTGAAAGTCATCCAAACATTCAAATGACTAACATCAAGTGTATTTGATATTGAATCTCAATGGAAAAGGGTATGAAGATTTTACATTTTATTGGTTGTTAAAAACAGGGAGCTAACGGAAAGTTCAATAACAGATACTAAGGGAACAAGGGATATTATGTTATTTATTGCTATCGATAAATTATTGCAGAAAATGAGTCGACTCAAGCATTTAATATAGAAGGTACAATATACATAGTATTTCTATTAATGGAAATAAGTTAAAATTTCAACTAAATTGCACTATCTTAATTAGCGAAACTTTTCTTATTAGGGTATCCGGGGCACCCTTCGGTGACCCCTTAGGGGACTCAACTCACCTATTAGGTGTGTGCTGCCAACAATTAGGTGAGTTAGAGAGAGAGAGGGTGAAATAGGTGGGGAGTTGCCGAAGAGAGGGGAGGAGAGAGGGAGGAGAGAGGGAGAGCTTGACCAATCAATGCTTTTCTTCTTCTTTTTTAAAAAAAAAAAAAAACCAATTCACCTAAGAGGGGAGTGCCGCCATCAAAAAGGGGTATTAGGGGAGTGTTAGAGGGGAGTTGACGTGGCATTTTATGGTTGGTTATGTGTAAGAGGGGGGACTCACCTAAGAGGTGAGCACCCCTTACACTCTTATGCTTTCTGAAGAGGGTTATGTAACCAAAAGTGAAACTTGTGTTGGTGCTAAATAATTCCAGATATGTTGGAGGACGAAGATGAGGAAGAAGAATTTGTTTTGATGATGAAGCCGATGTTCATCTAAAACCAGTTGAATTAAGCTTTTTTACTCTTCTGAGATGATATGTAACCCAAATCGACCCATTATAATAATGAAATGGGTCAAAATGGTCACTTTTACATATGTTCAATTAACAACCACTTTTGCGTTTATTGTATCAGTGGTAAAGAATTTAATTGGTCTTGGTTCAAGCTACCGTCAATTAATGGCAAACATGGATGGCTCTTGGCTGGGGAACGAAACCCGAGAATGTAACCAAGACAGTGTATAACTGAAACTAGATAGAGTTTATGTCAGCAGCGGTATATGTGCTTCGTCATGCTCGACTTTGACTTGGTTTCGTCTTGCAAATGGTTACGCAGCCTAAAAATGGAAGCTTAAGGCCCATATGCAAGACCGTGAAGTTGTGAAGTGCAAGGTATCCCATTTAGTATTCTTTTTCTCTTATACACGACCTCTCATCCAGTTTCGATCTCTACCAAGTTTTGACCTGTATTAATCCTTAGACGTGAAGCCTAAGTTTCGAAAGGCCTAGAACAAAAATGATGATCTACATGGGCTTCAATGCCAGTTGATATTATATGTTTGTGTTAAGCCACCCGCGAAACTCGCGGGATCTTAAACTAGTATAAGAATGAAGAAAATAATTCAAAACAGGGAAAATGGTTTAACCTCAGATTTCGAAAACAAAGCACAAGAAAGAAAAACAATTTGAATGTGAAGTGCAACTCTTTAACTTCTGGTCTTATTTATACAATAAAAAATGAGAAAATTATGGAATATTTGGAACATATTTTAGGAAGTTATAAATCATTTACAAAAATATAAATTTGAGAGATAGTATTTTCGGTTACGGTATTAATTTCCTAATATGTTAGTATTCATTTGCTATTAAATCTAATCAATTCAAAAAAAAAAAAAAAAAACACATTTACACTTACCAAAGAATCTATTTCTATAAACCATGTATACATTTTTTAGGATATTGCACTCCCCAAAATAATTTATTGTACACATAAAGAAATTTTAATAGTACATTTTACTCATATTAGAGGTAAAACAAAATTCTACCTAGACAGAGTTTTCAAAACATCACCTTACACTATGACATTTGATCATTTCAGCCAAAACCAAATCCGGATACATGAGGCAAAATCTGAGGATGAAATGTAAAGACAAACAATGTTAATAATCTAGGTAAAGACGGACGAATCTTTGATTTACAAATATACGTGCATCCATTACCAAACATCAGATGAACAATATTGCAAACAAATATAAATTAAACAGAACAGAAAAAAACGACATAAATTACTCTTTTTTTATTGTTATTAACATAAAAACAGACAGATTCGTTGGATTATCAAAAATTACATTGTTAATACCTAATAAACCTCATATTAGTTATGAATTTTAAAAAAGATTGATAGTAAATGAATGCAAATTGCGTATCTTTAACTTCTTAAACTATCCTTTAACTTCCGATGCTGAATCCGAACATCAATCTTGGACTGAGAAGAGCAGGGCTGGGAAGAAGATGGAACGATTTAGGGTTTGTAATTGGGAGACTGAATGATTTAGGTAATTTAGGTATCTTATATACCCGGGTCAAAATAAAGGGCATGGGTAACCAAATCCGGATCCCGTGCATGAACCTTACATATCCCACAACTTTCCCGCCAAAAATCACAAATGGTTGCATCATATAGGGACACGTGTCCCACACTTTATTCATATATTATATATATAGATATAGACAACGACAAAAGGGCCTCAGAACCACGGATGACCAACAAAATTTTGGGATATTTTGCCATCATAATCTTTAGCGCTTGATTGTTTCCATTTGCGGCTGCTTCCCAAAAGGCAGTGTTGGAATGTGTATTTTTAAGCTCAAGTTCCTCACTTGTTATCAAATTTACTAAATTCTTCACAAAATATATGGTCTGCATGGTCTCTTTTGTTGTTGTTGCCACATGTAGTTCTGTGTCAAGATTCCTAGGTGGTGTTTGTTTTAAAGAGGTAAAAGGCCTGCAGTTTGCGGACCACATCTGCAGGCATCTGTAGGAGAAGAGGTGGACCAAATGTCTGCAGTCTGCAAGGAGAAGAGAGTTTTTTTTACATAAAAACCTCTTCAACACACACACAACACACACTGCAGACCTCTCCTCTCTCTTGTCTCTCTCTCTCTGCCTTCATCTACCACAACCACAACCATCCGCCACCACTACGTCAGCTACCACCACCACCATCAACACCGCCATCAAAACCCACCACCACCGCTGATCTCTCTCTCTCTCTTCTTTCCCTCTCTCTATCTCCGGTCGCCCCCCCCTCTCTCTCTTCGTTCCACCACCGCCATCAAACCCACCACCACCGTCATCAAAACTCACCACCACCGCCGATCTCTCTCTCTTCTTTCCCTCTCTCTCTCTCTCTCTTGCCGCCCCCTCTCTCTACGGTCTCTCTCTAAAAAAACCCTAAATTCATACCTGGAGATGTGCGGGAGACGGTGGAGTTCTCGAGGTGGTGGGGGTGCGGCTGGAGATGTGCAGGAGACGTCGGAGGTGGCGGCGGTCTGTGGAGGTGGCGGCGGTCTGTGGAGCAGGAGAAGGGTGGAGGAGGAGAAGGGCTCTCTGTGTTTTCAAAATGTGGAGGAGAAGAGGTTGTGCAGACCTTAGAAGACATTGATTCATGTCTGTATGAAGAAGAGGTCTCGCAGACCTTTTTAATGAAAGGTCTGCGAGAAAACAAACAAGCTGCAGACCCTTATGTCTGCGCGTGGTCTGCGCGGCGCAGACATAAGAGGTTCTAAAGTGCTTCTAGCAAAAAACAAACGCCACCCTAGTGAGACCAAACTGTACCGAATCTGGTCGTTTGTCAATGACCATCTTTATCCTTTCCCACTCAACCATAATCAAAGCTTCTATAATGGAACAACCAAATAAAAGTAAAGTTCTTTATTTCCTTCAACATAAACATAACGTTAATTAGTATGTAACCCTTGAAATACTACTTTCGAATAATGATTTCCATATTTGATATGAAAACATATTTGGTCAAACTTTTTCAGAAGCATGAAAAAATATATAATTAAGTTGGTTTTCATGCTACCAACTGCTATAAGACCATGTGTAGTGGGGCGTTTTCTTTAAAAAAATTTCAAAAAAAACGCCCTATAACGCCCAAAAGACCATTACACCCGGCGTTATTTTTAAAAAAAAATTCAAAAAAGTTGATTTCGCGTTATGAGGAAAACGCCGAAAATGGCTTGAAGTCTTGCAGGTTGCTTTTTCTTTTGCTGACAAGTTGACAAGTGCTCGCTGACAATTGGTTAGTTGCTTTTCTTTTTTTTTTTTTTTTTTTTTTAAATGATTGAATGGGGCGTTATTATGGGGCATTATACCACTACACCACTTTTGCTATAATGCCCCCTTGCTGACTAGGACGCCACATGGCGCAAAACGCCCCATGGTGGGGGCATTATAGTGTATAACCACTACACATGGAGGAGTGATGTTAAAACATGTATAAAATATATACGGCAGATGGAAGAAGATATATACATTACCTAAAACATAAAGAAGCATAAAAGATTAGTCAAATATGAAAACACACTACACAAAGTGGTGTCAGAATTTTGTGCCGACTTGTTCTGCATATAAGGTAGTGTTTAGTTGATATATCTATACATAGATTCATCCTATAACTAACATAATATGTCAATGACGAACAATAAGTCTATAAAAATACCTTCAATTCGACGCCAAGCACACCTATGAAGCATTAAATTTTCAAGACCTTTCCCTTTGGGTGCATAACCATGAGCTGACATGTAGAGTATCCCGTCCCAAATTGTCATATCGATATGCTTAATAAATTAGTACTAGAATAAAAAATAAAGCATACAAAATATTTACTTAATGTGATAGAATTTACAATATGCCATCTAGCAAGTATAGGATGGGGCATAAACATGTAACGTAATGCAAGAAATATTTATTGTTAACTTAACAAAACTATTTATAAGATTAAGCTTCACACCCTGGTAGAGGTCTCCTAGCACTCTCGCCCTGCATCACATAACATTCATCTTTTCTACATTACTGATTTATATAAATTGGCATAGATTTGAAGATATATAAATACTATTAAGTTATGTTACCATATGGAAGTTTATGCTGAGGTGGCAACATTAACGGGTTTGAATTCCTGCAATTCTTTGAAGTTTTCCCATGGCTTAACCCAAACCTTGGCTTCATAATATATTTTACCAGCAGGGTATTCTACATAGATAACCCATCATTTTCTTAGTATTTAGTACTTACAAACTCTAAATGAAATCATAATCCTCAAAGTCACACACGCGTAGACTAACATATGAAAGGATGTCCACTTTCAGATTTATTAAAAGCTCCTTAAAACTATGAGGTTAGGTTTTTGTTTCAAAAACAATCTATAAAAAGTGGCCATGTAGCACGTACCTAGTTTGTGGGCAACGGAGTCACTTAATGACCCCTTAGATTATCGACGATAAGCCCTATGAATAAGTAGCGGCTGGACTTATATTAATGTTTTATCATTAAAAAAACCATTATTCATATTGAGGTCTTGGCTCTAACCGATCCAAACCGATTTAGGTTGTCCAGAATAGATTTTTTACTGCCTAACCATTATGCCAAACAGTGGCGGAACTAGAAGAAAAATTCAGGGGTATCCTAATTTTTTATTGTACATTCATAAAACAGATCAATTTTTTTTACGGTACAATAAGTGGCAGATCCATGATTTTATTTGTATAAAGTCACTATATATAGATGTTTCAGTTTCATAAAAGCGCACATAAAAAATTCTAGCTCAGTTCAGATCGAGCTCTAACATAAGTTTTTGTATCTTTTAATATGTACTAATAATTCATCATTAACTTTAATTAGTATATTTCTTAAAGTGTTTGCTGTTTTTTAATATTAAATAATCTTGAAAATAAAGCATTTTTATATCACAAAAAGTTGTTATATGGTATTTACTTAGTTTAAAAAATAGATAACTTATATTAAAGGTTTGTTATAAATAGTAAGCTCTATACAAAATAAAAAATTAATAAACTAATAAATAATAAGTTTCTTAAATACTATACAAGTTTTTTTGAAAGGCGTGAATTATTCGCGAATATTGGGAGGTCTAACATACGTTATCTTATCCGGTTCCGTGCTAGAGAGCGCCTCGCACAATAGATCCCCCATTTAAATCTCTTAATGAGAAACCCCTATCACTAGACTCGAATTTAAGACTTAGAGAGAAAAGCTCACCCGAACTCACTAAAAGTGCAACTTAAATACATGTGATCACCACTAAATCATAAATGATGTTTACTATATACAAGTAATTGAATAATAACTTAAGCTAACTTCTTAGAATAGACATTAACTTTTAGAAATAGGGAAATTGGCCTTTAATAATCCCACCTAGACCTTATTGGCCATTAATAATCCCACCTCAGAATATTCCCCCCACCAGTCCCACCTTTCACGTATTTTTCTTACAATGGTCCCCCGTTAAAAAAACTTAACGGAGTTAAGCTTTATTCCAAATTACAAACAATTTTTTTAGGGCTTTTGATTAGAACGACGATACGAGTCCATTGATGTAAAACTTTCTTCGAAACGGTGCTCCAAATGATAAAAACGGCGCTTCAATTCGGGTGTTTAAATTTCCAATTAACCAAAATCAAGTCACTTGGAGCACCATTTCGAAGTAAATTTTACATCAATGGACTCGTATCATCGTTCTGATCAAAAGCCCTAAAAAATCTGTTTGTAATTTGGAAAAAAGCTTAACTCCGTTAAGTTTTTTTTAACGGGGGACCATTGTAGGAAAAATAGGTGAAAGGTGGGACTGGTGGGGGGAATATTCTGAGGTGGGATTATTAATGGCCAATAAGGTCTAGCTGGAATTATTACAGGCTAATTCCCCTTAGAAATAAATGAATTTTAGCTTAACAATGCAATTGTAAATAATAAAATAGAAAAGAAAGATAGTCTGCTGGCCACGTGGGTTACAGCTTTCCATATTTCAATGAAGAAAATAAATCTAAGAGTGAATTGCAAGTTTTGTCCTTTATCTTTAGGCCATTTTGCAAGTTTTGTCCTTTATGTTTAAATTTGACGAGTTTTGTCCTTTATGTTTAAAAATCAAGCACGTTTTACCCTTTGGGCCTTAAAAATCAAGCACGTTTTGTCCTTTATGTTTAAAAATCAAGCATGTTTTGTCCTTTATGTTTAAAAAATCAAGCACGTTTTATCCTTAAAAATCAAGCACGTTTTGCCCCAAAGGGTAAAACGTGCTTGATTTTCAAACATAAAGGACAAAACTCGTCAAATTTAAACATAAAGGACAAAACTTGCAAAATGGACTAAAGATAAAGGACAAAACTTGCAATTCACTCTAAATCTAAATAATAATAAGAATATCTTTTGTTTTAAAACACAAAGGTCGTCTTCTTCGTCAAGCTCTAGCTCTGCAACGCCGGAGATCTCATTTTTCTTCAAAAATATTTCATATTTCTTCTCCATCTTATATCTAGGGGTATCCTAATATTTGTTCAAAGGTATCCGAATACATCAAACCGAAAAACAAAGTTTTTTTTGTATTTGGTCGATAAAGTTGAGGGGTATCCCGGGCAACCCCTGGCTCCTACATAGATCCGCCTCTGATGCCAAAATCAGTAGACTCATCATCTTAATCCATGTTCTGGCCAAAACCTTCATAGATTAATGTTATTTTTACACAAATCAACTATCGGGGTTGGTTCCGGTACAAACCATATTTATCCTACAAACTGTAAGAACAGGTCCTAGCACTTAAAAAAAAGTTAAATTAGCACATACTAAAACAATACATACATAAAAATAGCACTTTTGAATTATATTAGCACATGAAAATTAATCAAGATAATTGATTTTAGCACATATTTAAACGATATCATCACTTTTCTTAATCGGCACATTGAAAACAAAAGGAAGATCCAAATAAAGAATTAATTGCTTGTTAGCATATTTATATAGAATTCAATATAATTGATATTATTTAGAATATTATTTTTATCATTTCTTCATAATTGGTTGGATGTCACGTGACACTTTTTAAATGGTTCTTACAGTTTGTATACGAAATATGGTTTGTATTTGATCCTACTCCAACAACTATCCATATACACACACAAACACACACACACATATATAGGTAAAGGATCAAATAAAAACAAAATTAAGGTACGAAACGTACGAATTGAGGGAAAAAGCAAAAAGTGGCAGTGTCATTTTGGTAATTATCAGCAACTTCAAATTACTGGGGAAAAAGCAAAAAGTGGCGGTGGCAATCTGGTAATTATCAGCAACTTCAAAATTTTGAGCATCTGTAGAGTAATTTTGAAACACATGTACCAGAAATATGGTGAAAGACCCGAAATATCTGACTCGAAACACATGTACCCGAAATATTGCACAGAAGAACAGGGACCCGAAACATTGTGTTGTGATACCCGAAATATATCACAGGGACCCGAAACATTGAGCATGAAGAACAGGGACTCGAAACATTGAGTAGACCCGAAACATGTAGGGTAATTATCAAATTACTCTAGTAGAGTAATTTTGACTTTCTGTAGAGTAATTTTGGAAAATGTCTTGTAGAGTAATTTTGTTAGCATTTAGTTATGGGGTTTAGCTTTATGATTTAGTTTTTAGCTTTTCGTTTAGGTTTTTTTTTTTTGGGGGGGGGGGGTTTAGGTTTTTGGGGGTGTGGGAGGGTGGTTAGTGTAATTTTGATAATTACCCAACAATTTTGATAATTACCCTACACGACCAAAATTACTCTACGTGAACATTTACAAAATTACTCTACAGAAGCTCAAAATTACTCTACTCGAGTAATTTTGAAGTTGCTGATAATTACCAAAATGACACCGCCACTTTTTTGACTTTTCTTTCAATTCGTACGTTTCGTTCGTTTATTTTATTTTTACGTGAACTTAACTCCACACACGCACACACACACACACACACACACACACATATATATATATATACACACACACAGAGAGAGAGAGTGTGTGTGGAGCTCTAGAGTGAACACTAGTGTATTTATGAACTGAGTGAGTAAATCCTTGCCATCGATTTACATCATCAAATCATAAAATACACTAGTGTATTTTCATCATCAAATTCTAACCATTGATTTACACTTGTATATTGATAATCAAGAGCCAGGATTAGTTCACACAGTTCACTATCAAGGGGCTTGTTCACAAATGAACCTAACCCTATATATATAGGGTAGGGATCTTAAGAGAAGTCCACCCTATTTGAGAAACTTGAGAAGCATTCGGGACCACACATTTCCCTAAGCTTTTCAGAATATACACATATGTATAGTTTAAAATTGACTATATACATATATGTATATTGTCAAATCTTGAATTATACACATATTTATATAGTCAATTTTAAACTATTCATAATTGTATATTACGAAAAGCTCAGAGAAAATGTGTGGTCCACAATGCTTCTTAAGTTTCTCAATTAGCCTAATATTTTTCACACGATCCTGATCCTATATATATACATATATATATATATATATATATATATATATATATATATATATATATATATATATATATATATAGGAAAAGGATCATGTGAGAAGTGATAGGCTAGTTGAGAAACTTGAGAAGCATTCTGGACCACACATTTTTCTAAGCCTTTCGTAATATACACATATGTATAGTTTAAAAATTGACTATATACATATGTGTATAATGAGTTATACACATATGTATGTGTATAATGAGTTATACACATATGTATATAGTCAATTTTAAACTATACATATGTGTATATTACGAAAGGCTTAGAAAAATGTGTGGTCCAGAATGCTTCTCAAGTTTCTCATATAGGGTGGACTTCTCTTAGGATCCCTACCCTATATATATATATATATATATATATATATATATATATATATATATATATATAGGGGGAGCTAAAATGAAAACCGCCCCCAGTTGTAAGAACCGAGAGAACCACTTTTCAACCATTAGATCTTCAAGATCAATGGATGAGATTAAAAGTAATTAAAAAGTATTATTAAATATTTTTGTCTTATTTGTCTTTAATATTTTAATTGAAAAGGTTAGTTTAGTAAATTTACTCAATTTTGTCTTTTTGTGTTTATTGTTTTTTATTACTATTTTTGTATTATTATATTAATTGTAATTTTTTAAACATAATTTTTTATTAAAAATCCATTTTAAATTCAGATTTTTTAACAAAACAAAGTTTTTTTGCGCGCCGTTTTTTACACGCCATTTTTCCGCCTGTCTTTTTCACGCATCGTTTTTTAACACGCCGTTTTTTATATTTTACGATTTACATAAAAAAAGTTTTACGTTTTACATTAAAAAGTTTACGTTTTACTTTAAAAAGTTTACGTTTTGCGTTAAAAATTTACGTTTTACGTTAAAAATTTTACATTTTACGTTTTACGTTAAAAAGTTTACGTTTTACGTTAAAAAATTTACGTTTTACGTTAAAAAGTTTACGTTTTATGTTAAAAAGTTTACGTTTAACGTTTAACGTTTTACGTTTTACGTTAAACTTTTTAAACTTTTTAAGTTTTACGTTTTATGTTAAACTTTTTACGTTTTACGTTAAAATTTTTACGTTTTACGTTAAAATTTTTACGTTTTACGTTAAAATTTACGTTTTACGTTAAAAACTTTACATTTTACGTTTTACGTTAAAAAGTTTACGTTTTACGTTAAAAAGTTTACGTTTTACGTTAAACTTTTTAAACTTTTTACGTTTTACGTTAAACCTTTACGTTGTACGTTTTACGTTAAACTTTTTACGTTTTACGTTTTACGTTAAAATTTTTACGTTTTACGTTAAACTATTTACATTTTACGTTTTTACGGAAAACGGACAGAGTTTCCTCTGTTTTTGGAATAAGCCGACAACTCAAGTTGTCGTTATCTTTTCAAAACTCAACAATTTTCAACAATATAAACACAATATATAAAATTTCTATCAAAATGCCAAACGTAACAAGTCACTAAAGTATCGGTTCGAGCTCGGTGTACGTTAACTAAATAAAATCTAAACTAACATAATAATAACTCGCTACGTTTAAACTTTACCGGTCCTCAGTTGACCATCTTTGACTTGTTTGACTGCTGCTGACCCGAACCGGGTCCGTTGACTGCTTTCGGCCCAAACCAAAACCCGAAACTGACCCGAGTTGCACCGCGTTGAGCCGAAACCCGAGCCGCTACTAAACTGTGTCACCGCCAATCTCAGCTGAAACCCGAATCTCCCGAACCTGCTGAGCCGAAACACGAGACGTAGCCCGAACCAAGCTTTGACCCATGCCTGATGTCAAACGAACCCCAAACCATGACCCGAACTGGAACCACATACCTGAAGTTAAAAACTCAAACCGAAGCTTGACCAGATCTGAACAACATTAACCACACCGTCGTCGCGGCAGACGGCGGCGTCGCTGCCGTGAACCTCCACTGCCACCGCCGTGAGTGGCGGCGCCTTCGTCGTCGGGCTCCCTCCACAACCCCGATTCTTCCTTCTCTCTCTGTTTTTATCCGTCTCTCTGTTCGTCATCGCCGCCGCCGTGGTGGCGGTGTTTGTTTCAGGTTGTTGACAGGTGAAACTGAACCAAAAAAGACGGTATCGATGTCTACAACTTCCTTCACCTTGTCAGGGGTGGTGCTGAGGAAGCTGATAGTGGGTCTCTAAGTGGGGATGTTGACAGTTACGATATGGAAATGATGGAAACGGGGTCTCCTGAGATAGATTCTGGGTTTGCTAAACCTGTTTTTAAAGATGGAATGGATGTAAAACAATCAACTTGGGGAACAGGTCCCACCCCAGAAGATGGGACGTCTAGTGGTGGTGGTTGGGGAGGTGCTGTCAAGACTACACCGACAACTAGCGCTGGTTGGGGGGCAGCGAAATCTCAGAAAGACGTTGAACCATCGAGATCATGGAGTTTTGAGTTCTGATTTGGGTTTCTCATTGTGCAGAGGATTTTTGAAGAAGATGAGCGATGGTGGTAAATGAGAGATGAAAGAGGAGAGAGAAGAGAGGTATATAAAGAGTGAGTGACTTTAAATGAAGAGAGATGGAAGATTTGACATTTTGGGTAAATGACCAACATACCCTTTATGTTGGCATAATCTAATTAGTTGAGAGTGGTTCTCGCGGTTCTTACAACTGGAGGTGGTTTTCATTTTAGCGCTCCGCTATATATATATATATATATATATATATATATATATATATATATATATATATATATACATAGGGGAAGGTTGAAATGAAAACCACTAGTTATTGTGAAAACTCGAAAACTAATTAGAAAAGCCAAAAAACATACCAATTTTTTTTTTTGCATAATAATTTTTGCTACTTTTAGTATATAAAAAAATTTTCAAAAAAACAAAAAAAAAATCTTTTTTGTAGTGCACATGTGTAATACTACACATGTGTAGTATTACCCATGTGTAATACAATTTTTTTTTTTGAAAAAAAGTTTTTTTATATATACAAAAACCTGTGATTTTTTATAAAAAATTGAAAAAAAAAATTTGGTGTGTTTTTTAGGATTTTTTAGTTAGTTTTCGAGTTTTCACAATAAAAGTGGTTTTCATTTGAACCATCCCTTATATATATATATATATATATATATATATATATATATATATATATATATATATATATATATATATATATATATATATATATATAGAGAGAGAGAGAGAGAGAGAAAGTATAATGTACTTCAAGGCTTAACCTACATTAACATACATGACAAAAAATATAACGTGCGTTATTATCATAGAACGTGCGTGATTATAGTCCCATGCATGATTATGTGGTCACATGCGTGATTATGTGGTCCCATGCGTGATTATACCCCTGATCCAACGGTTACCATTGTCTCCTACGTGATGTATGATAAGGCTTTTTGTATGTTAACCTTACTATATATATATATATATATATATATATATATATATATATATATATATATATATAAGATAAAACGAAAACCCACTTATTTGAGAAAACTCAAGAAAATCCTATGTAATGACCAGGGAATATAACATAAATATACTTGAACATTTTTATTAAAAAAAATGTAAAAAGCGCCAACTAGTTTTTTTAAATGTTCAAAAATTGTATGTTACATTTTTTTGGACATATATATTATGTAGCATGAAATTTTTAACATTTTTTTAAAAATAAACTACTCGGCGCTTTTTTGTTTTTCTTTTGTAAAAATGTTCAAAATATATGTATGTTACGTTTCCTACTTTTTTTAGGAAAAAATAAAAATGTTACATGGAGTTTTTACAAAGGTTTTTGAGTTTTCTCAACTCAAGTAGGTTTTCGTTTTATCTTTCCTCTCTCTCTCTCTCACTATATATATATATATATATATATATATATATATAGGGTAAGAATCATTTTAGAGATTGCAAAACTTTCAGATTCCTAATACACAATCTTTTTATTTATACATATTTATATTTATGGTACTTTATCATTTATTACGGGGCAAATTCCATAAAAACCAACATATTTTTTAATTTTTCTTATAAAAATCCTTCCACTTTTTTTTGAACATTAAAAACCAGCATATTTTTTTGTCTCATAAAAGTCCCCACACAACTTTTGCATATAAAAGTCCCTCCAAACGTTAAATTTGAACACAATTTTGAATATTTATATTTTTACTTATTAATATTACGTTAGAAAAGAATTGAGATGAATTAAAATTTTAAATTGAATATATGCCAAACCAAAGCATGTTCAGTGTTTGCCTTTTCTTTTCCATTTTAAATTCAATAAATTGATAACAATAAATATTATTTGGAAAACAATATAATAAAATTCAAGAGCATGGATGCCATAAGGTAAAAAAAATAAAATAACAAACATATAAAAATGGTACATATAAATTTAAAAGCGTTAAAAAATATAACATAATTTGGCAAATAATGTTTTCTTGATTTCCTCCGATCATAATTAAGAGTTTTTTTGCTGTTAAAGTTTAACATTTTTGGGGTTGATTTTGCATTTTTCACTGTTAAGCATACAAAGTTATTTAGTCATTAAAATTACATTCTTCCTCCTAAATCCTTTGTTTTAGTGATCGCAAAGAGCTATGATAACTTGTAGTTGCAAAACTACTCATTACCCCTAGGATTTGGTTCACATTTTCCTTGTGGGTGTCACATATTCTAGTTTATTATCTAGGGTTAAGTTATTGTACAACATACAAAATACTTTTAACACGAGAAGTAAAGAAGATATATTTTTTTTTTGTTTTTCCCCGTCTTGTTATATACGTACTCTAGTACTATGCTTCAAAAAAAAATAAATAAATTCGTGATTTTATAATTAATATCATTCTTAAGTAGATGGGCAAACAATTAATATATATATGTATATCTGTATATATATATATATATATATATATATTCTTCACTTCTCAAGTTAAAAGGTTATTTCGTATCTTAAGACTAATTTGTATTTGATCTTTACACTTATTATCTTACGTGATTAAAAATAAAAAATAAATAAATAAAATTAAGAATGCATTAAATGCATGAATAAATTGTGCTTGCATAATTAAAATTTATTGTAATTTGTAGTTTTGTCATGGACTCCCCCTCACTACGATAAAAGCTGGAAGAACTCATGCTTTTCACATACTTCCTCTTCTTCTAATCTTCACCACCTCCACATCCGGTCATCCAACCACCGCAAGGTCTCTGTTCAATCACCCAACCCGCTCCATGGAAAATTCGAGAACTCGCTGTTTCAGAACCAGTCATCAATCGGCCGCAGTTGATTGCTTTTTTTTTGTTTATTTCGGGACATGTAGCTTTGGTGATTATTGCATGTTCAACCACCCGGATCCCATCCCCGTGCATCATTCGGTATACTAGTAATCTTTTGTTTTCGGTTTTGTTTCATAATAATGGTTTACATCAACTAATTTGAGGTTTTCATGGTTTGAATTTACTTATGATATATGTTTATTTGTGTTTATGTGAATGCTGATCAGGAAGCAATCAGGGAAAATATGCCTGCAAGATATGCTCGTGTCCCATGCAAGGTATAATTGATTGGATTATTTTAAATTATTTTTTAGTATGTACATCAAAGTTGGTATAGCAATATATAGTATAAACAATTAAAATTGGTACAAAGGGTTCATTGACAACGATAGATCTAGGATTTCAAAATAAGAATGTGTTATTTTTATTTTATTTTCATACTAATCATGGTTTAAAAGTGCTTTTCTCTTAGGTATGGGAATTAAATATAATAAAATTATATTTTGTTTGTGATATTATTAATGGTTGTAATAATAAAGTTTATTGCATTTAAGTTGTTTAATTAATAAATTTTTGGTTTGTTGACTGAATATCATTATGTGGGTTTGTGGTAATTTATGGTCAACAACTGTAAATGTGTATTTTTGTTTTGATGTTTATGGCTTAAAAAGTATTCAGTGTTGTGAGGTTTATGGCTTAAAAAGTATTTATAAATAATAGTTCATATAAAATATCTAAATGGTAGCAAACTGTTAAAAATTTAGGGGATTATTGTAATTACTTTTCTATAGAGATTAACGAAAATAATTAACACTGAAATGTGTAAGCTTTCTCCCAATTTTAGTGGTAACATGACAAGTTTGTTGGTATAATAAGTAATTGTGCATCTTTAGATGGTAAGACAAACACATAGCGTAAATGTAATAAATAGGATAACCATAAAATTGTGTAAATTTAAACTTGCTAATCTATCAACTAAACTATTGTACTGTAATTATCATACTGTAATTAATATGTGAAACATGTTTTCATTCTACTACTGTTACCATAACCCTAATACACGATCAGGGGCGGCTCAACGGTGTTAACAAACCAAGCTAGAGGTAAAAATTAAAAAAATGGCTCCCCATTTAAAATAAAGTTATATATGGTAATTAATGTTTTCTAAAATGTAGCTTATGAATATTTTTCTTTTTTCTAAAAGTGGGAGAGGCAAATCAGGGTCTTCAAAGGTATTTCACTAATCTTGCTATCAACTCAGTAACCTGTCCATCTAGTAATATTGATAAGTTATTATTACGGTCGCAAGAAAAGTAATAATTTATTTTCTTCAAACGTGTCTTGTTTTTGGAATTCGTTTTAGCCCCAAAAAAGGCCAGGTCCTCCATGTACACAATATAGGTCTCTAATGATTATACTTTATGCAGACGAAGATTCATATTACACAAAGATGATACAAATAGCTTTTTTAATCACCTTGTTAGATATTTTTATATATATCATTTTAGAAGTATAATGATTATAGATACTTGTTGCAGTTTTTTCTCCGAGGTTACTGTAGGTTTGGAAACTCTTGCAAATTTGATCACTCGCTAATGGTGCCTCTAGCTAGTTACTCGCTTCATTTCAATGCCTTTGGATTTCCCAAACGTTGGGTAACTTTTTCCTTCGTATCTTTTTGTAATGTAACTTACTGTTTTCCTAGCAACAATCAAAGTGGAAGAACACAAATTGTAAAAATCAAATACACCCCTCTCATAAAGATTAAGACCTAAACATACAACTATTAGCTTTATGGATGTATTAAACTCTATTAATTATCTTAGATGTAAAAAGGCAATGCAATTCATGTTTTCTTCTTAAACAGGGAAAGCCAGATTGCTATCATTATATGACTACCGGAATCTGTGGTCATGGATTAGCATGTATGTTTCATCACCCCGAGCCTATTTTCTATTATCCTTATCAAGGGAATGGTTACAGTGTTGGATGTGAGGTCGTTGGGTATCAAAATAGATATGCACAACTTAGTAATCGATGGAATCAAAGACATGTAACTATAACTATAAAGGAGCCATGTGTAACACTCAATGATATTGGTCTGCCGTTGAGACCGGTATGTATTGGAATACTTATATGGCTTATAAACTTTAATTTGTATGTTGTTCTTGTTTCTTTGTTTATTGTGTGTTCGATAATCATTATACAGTTTGAATATGAAATACTTATGAGTGTTAAAATAGTTTGTGTTTCATGATTGTCACAGGAAAAAGAGGCGTGCCGCTACTATGAAAACACCGGATATTGTAGATATGGACGGGGTTGCAAATTTGACCATCCATTAAAATAGTATTAAAATGACAAGAAGTATTTCCCAACAACCGATAAAGATGAGTAGTGTTAAAAATAAGTTTGGGTCCTATTGTAGTTCTTTTGTTCTAGTGGTTTCTTATAGCAATTTACATACCTAAACGGGTTTATAACTATCTATTCTCGTTGAATGTTGCCCGAGTTGAAATAGTGTTGAGGTTGTGTTTCATATGGATGTATTAATGTTAAAACATGATGCATATGATGATAGAGGTGTACTTATTTCCGTATATGTTGATTTCCTTGTTACAAGAAGATACAATGCGTTTGTGTCCCCCACATTTTGGAATATAATGCATCAAACAAAACGAAAACTTACTCTAAATATCAAATAAAGCAAATGTGTATCTATATTGTCATTTTTAGATTTTTTTAATATTCTAGTATTTTTAAAAGGGTGTGGAGTATTCGACTAATGCACTATTCAAATGGGTTTGTTCAAAAAAATTTTAAAGTATCCTACAATCAAGAGCGAAACTTGTATAGGGTGCGGAGGGGCATGACCCCTCTATTTTTTTCTTTAAAGTTTAGGTATTAGCCGCACAAGTTTTGTGTTTTAGCTTAGAAGTGTAGGAATTGAAGCAAAACAAGTTTTGCATTTTTACAAGTTGGTGTAGCTTTCCGATTGACGAGGTTGATTTTGTTTCGGATAAGCCCTACTGGGTAAGTGAAGCTGAAAGTGAACTTTAGATGGTAAGCTTAATGAATGACTAAGGTGGTGACGAAATTGAAGCACATGTTTTTGAACTAGAAAGATATGTAAGTGTTCCACTACGATCATGCCATATTAGACCTCATCTCTTAAATAACCGCTTTTGGATATTTTTTGTACATATTAGAAGTTTAAGTTCCGCCATTATTAATGTTAAATGTTTTTGGCTCTCCAAGTTTATATGTTTAAGTTTCGCCACTGCCTACAATAACATAAAATAACATAACTACCCTAAATTTTAAGAAGAAACATTCAAACAAAAGTTATTAAATGCGTCTTTAGATGCATATACGAACAACAGGAATAGTTACTTATGTAAGCTCTATGACAATAATTTATGACATAATTATATGCCCATTTAAGTATGGAAATTATAATAAGAAATCACTAGAACAAAAGAACTACAATAGAACGAAAACTTATTTTTAACACTACTCATCCTATTATTGGTTGATGGGAAGTACTTCTCGTCATTTTAATACTATTTCATTGGATGAGTAAATTTGCAACCATGTCCATATTTACAACATTCAATGTTTTCATAGTAAGGACACACCTTTTTTTCCTATGTCACACCATCAAACACACACCATGTTAGCTATTGTAAGTATTTCATATTCAAATTGTATAATGATTGTGGGCATAAACACACACTAAATACAGAAACAAAAACATATATAAATCAAATTTTATGAATCATATAAGTATTTGAATACATACTGGTCTCAACGGTAGGACAACATCATTAAGTGTTACACATTGACATGACAAGTTTTTTGTTATACTAAGTAATTGTGCATCTTTAGATGGTAAAATAAGCACATAGCGTAAATGTAACTAATAGGATAACCATAAAATTGTCTAAATTTAACATTGCTAATCTATTGACTAAATTATCATATAGTAATTAGTAAGTGAAACATGTTTTCATTCTACTGCTATTACTATAACCCCTAATACACAAACAAATATAGGTCTCTAATGATTATACTTTATGCAGGCCAAACATCATATTACACAAAGATGATACAAACAACTTTTTATCACCTTATTAGATATTTTTATACATATCATTTTTGAAGTATAGCGATTATAGATACTTTTTGTAGTGTTCTCTCTGGGGAAACTGTAGATTTGGAAACTCTTGCAAATTTGATCTCTTGCTAACGGTGCCTCTAGTTAGTTACTCGTTGCATTTCAATGCCTTCGAATTTCCCAAACATTGGGTAACTTAATCCTTCATACGCCATTTTGTAATATCGCTAACTGTTTTCCTAACAACATTCAAAGTGGAAGAACTCATATTGTAAAATACAAATACACCCCCTCTCATAAGTATTAAGACTTAAACATACAACTATTAGATTTATGGATGTATTAAATTCTTTAAATTATCTTAGATGTAAAAAAAGGAAATGCAATTCATGTTATCTTCCTAAACAGGGAAAGCCAGATTGCTATCATTATATGAGTACCGAAATCTATGGTCGTGGATTAGCCTGTATGTTTCATCACCCTGAGCCTATTTTCTATTATCCTTATCAATTGAATGGTTAAAGTGTTGGATGTGAGGTTGTTGAGTATCGAAATAGATATGTACAACTTAGTAATTGATGGAATCAAAGATGTGTAACTATAACTATAAAGGAGTCATGTGTAACACTCAATGATATTGGCATGCTGTTGAGACCAGTATGTATTTAAATACCTATATGATTTATAAACTTTAATTTATATGTTGTTGTTTCTTTATTTATTATGATGTGTCTATGATCAAAATTATTTTACAGTTTGAATATGAAATACTTACGAGAGCTAACATAGTGTGTGTTTCATGGTGTGTCACAAGAAAAAAAAGGTTTGTCGTTACTATGAAAACACGGGATATTGTAGGTATGGACGGGGCTGCAAATTTGATCATCCGTTAAAATAGTATTTAAATGACGAGACGTACTTCCCATCAGCCGATAATAGGATTAGTAGTGTTAAAAATAAGTTTCGGTCCTATTGTGGTTCTTTTGTTCTAGTGGTTTCTTATAGAAATTTCCATACCTAAACGGGTTTATAACTATGTCTTATATTATTGTAATAGATTTTATCATGAGTAACTATCTATTCTCATTGACTGTTGCCCGAGTTGAAATAGTGTTGAGGTTGTATTTCATATGGATATGTTAATGTTTATACGATAATGCATATGATGACAGAGTTTTACTTATTTCTGTATATGTTGATTTCCTTGTTCCAAGACGATACATTGTGTTTGTGTCCCCCACATTTTGGAATATAATGCATCAAACTTAATGAAAACTTACTCTAACTATTGAATAAAACAAATATGCATCTACAATGTCATTTTTAGATTTTTTTAGTATTTTAGTATTTTTTTTTATAGGGTGTCAAGTATTCGAGTAATGCGCTATTCAAATGGGTGATGACAATAGGCTTTCTAATCGGAATATATAATACTCAGCTATACAATAATTTATAGGGTGGAACTTGTATTGGGCGGGGAGGGGCCTGGGCCCCTCTATTTTTTTCCTTTGAAGTTTAGGTATTACCCCTACAAGTTTTACATTTTTTTCTTAGAAGTGTAGGAATAGAAGCAAAACAAGTTTTGCATTTTTACAAGTTAGTGTAGGTTTCCGATTTAAGATGTTTATTTTGGTTGAGATAAGCCCTACTAGGTAAGTAAAGCTGAAAGTGAACATGAGATGGTAAGCTTAATGGATGATAAAGGTTATTAGGGAATTGAAGCACATGTTTTTGAACCAGAAAGAAATGCATGTGTTCCAACGTGATCATGACATCTTAGACTTCATCTCCTAAATAATTGCTTTTGGATACTTTTTTTTTATCCATATTAGAAGTTTAAGTTCTGCCATTGTTATTTTTTAAATGTGTTTGCCCTCTCAATTAATATGTTTAAGTTTCGTCAATGCCTATAGTAACCTAGCTATCCTAAATTCTAAGAAAGAACATTCAAACATAAGTTATTAGGTGTGTCATTAAAATACGGAGCATTTTTAGTCTTAATTATTGTTGTTATAAAGTTATTAGGCCGCACAAATTTTGTTTAAATGTACATGATCATACTATATATAATCAAGATTTTATGTATCTTATTGGTTTCCATTCTTAATGTATTTTATTTGTGGATTTGTAATAGAAAGCATAAGACTAGCAATAGATAGGTCTAGTGACTACAAAATCCACTGTTGCTTTTGTAATGTTTGATTTTTGGCCCGGCTAGTTGCTTACTAGTCAGAGTTGGTTTCTAATATAGTCGTCTTTTTCTAAAAAAAAGGTTTTATGTATCTTTGTTTTGAGTTTTCATGCATTACGTAACATTTTATTATTTGTATATAAAAAATCATTTCTGTTAACTATATCATTTTTATCTCGTAGGCTCATAAAGCACCACTCGATATAAATCACACACAATGCATCAATAAATTAAAAGTTGCATGTCTTTTATAAAAACATAACTTCCCAATTAAATCTTTTATCACAAGTTGTTATAATATTTTATAACTTAAAATTTACATTCTACGAGTATATAGTTATGAGATGAATATTATAGTTCTTCCAAAGATAAACGAACAATTTTATATTTTCAAAAACATATGTACTAATAATTTTGATTGGGATTGCATATATATTACGTATTCATATTGAAATATTAATCATTAAAAAGAGATTGTCTATGAATATTGGGACTTAGAATGTCATTAATATTGGGACTTAGAAAGTAGTATCCATAGCAATACACGAGTAAACTATATATTAGTGCCACAATTGATTTTTATTGCTATTTTTTATGAGTCGCTCAGATTTTTTTATTGCTCTAGTTTCTAATGGTTATAAGAAACTGGAATATACAGATTTTGATATGAAACTTGAGTTTAAAAAATTGTGTTGATATAATAAATATAAATTTAATTACGTATCACACCTATTTTGTTTTGCAAATCAAAGGAAAAATCTTGTTTCATACTGGTTGGTACCAACTTGCTCATTACACACGTTGGATTGGGTTCACATTTTCCTCACCGATTTAGATATCCCTTTAATTACCTTGATTAAAAAGCATTTAATAAAAGTGAGTATACAATGAATGTACCTATAAAATGGAATCGATTCAATAAAGTTGATTTTTAAAAACTGTACAAATTAATTTAAATATCTTTAAGTGGTACGACCACATAAAACATCCAACATATATTCGAATTTTAGAAAATAAAACATTGTCATATCGTTGACTAATAAAATTCGGATTGAAAGAAAAAAACACTAATAAAACCAAAAAGTTAGTAGCCTAGCCTTCTAGCAATTCCAAAGTGTTTAGAAATATGTCTTATCTATGAGATTGAAGGTTTAAGTCCCATAGTGTGTCAAATATAAAAAATAAAAATAAAGAAACCACAAAAATCAACGTAATTAATGTTGTCTCCTTAACCAGGAGCACTAGAAAGAGTGGTTATGAAACATGTAGGTTTCACCACCCTGAGCTTGTAACTATAACTAACTATGAAGGGGTCATGTATAACTCTCAATGATATTGCTTATAAACTTCGATTTATATGTTCTTGTTCTTTTATTTATTGTGGTTCTACGCCCATAACCGTTATACAGTTTGAATAATACCTAAAGAAGCTAACATAGTGTGTGTTTCATGGTGTGTCATAAGGAAAAAGGGTGGTCGTATCAAAGCACTGGTTTTTGCAAGTTTGGTCGGGCCGTAAACTAAACATAGTGTGTGTTTCATGGTGTGTCATAAGAAAATGTTTGTTAAATGACGAAAACTACTTCCTCGACAACCAAAAATAGAATGAGCATTATCGAGTATAAGTTTAGTTCTGTTATAGCATTTTTATTATAGCGGTTTCTTATAACTATTTCTATATTTAAACATATGTATAAGTGTCTTATATAACACTCTTTCATATGGCTGTTTTGATTTTTAAACCATTATGTATATAATGATGGAGGTGTACTCCTTTTTGTATATGTTGATTTCCTTGTTAACAAGAAGATACATCGTGTTTGTCACGCTCGAACAATTGAGTGGCCACCAGCCTTCCGTACACAGATATAGATTCATATTTTCCATACAATGTTTGTTCTCTTACTTTCATTTCTATTGCAAATAGTAGTCAACGGCTCGCTCAAAGGAAAATCTAATAACCCGCCAGTGGGAGCGAGAAGTTTAGGGTTGTCCCCAATATTTAAGAGATATAATCCATCAAACTTAATGAAGAAAATACTCAATCAATGAATTGTACATCTATGAGGTCATCTTTGGATTTTATTCAATAGTTCTCATAGGGTGTGGAGTGTTTGAGTAACGCATAATCAAATGTGTGATAAGTTCCGAGTCGGAAGCTATCACATTGGAACAAAAGTTACTACGTATGTCTTTAAAGTAACCTACAATGTCAATAACATAGTTATTTTTGTTTTTAAAATATTGGAACAAAGTTACTACGTATGTCTTTAAACGCAATATATAGATTGAATGTAGTCGGGGCATTTTTAATTAGCTTTTTTGTGTGTGTGTTCTTATAAGGTTACCATGTTATGTAATGTATCTTTTTATTGTATACTAGGTTATCCTCTGTGAATACATACGGGGTTGACCATTTAAATTACGTAAACAACAAACGTAAAAAATTAATTTTAAATTTATTTTAAATGTATGATTGTGAGAATGGAAAATGTGAAAAAACCATTTACGTGAAATTGTAATATACCTCTATTCGTAATGATGCAATTCCCATACATGTTACAATTAAGTTGGTTCCCAAGTCACAAACATATTATACCCTTATTATTATACATCAAAATCCAAAAAAAAATCCGCTCTTTCTTAGAAACATTTATAGGATTCAATAATCAATCCCAAGAATCCAGATCATTTCAAATATAAGAAATCCAACAAAGAAAAGACAATGTATTTGATAAAGTTGGTGCCCAACTATGAAAAATCAGACATTAAAACCCCCAAGATAAATCCAGTTTTTTTTTTATAAAAAATGACGACATATATTAAAATTTAACCAAAAAGAAGTAAAGCTTGTTCGATTATTTTGCATCCAAACTGTCAAATAGATTGTGACCCAATTTAAAAGCCACTAAGTTATTCAAACAAAAACCTAACGAATTTAATTAAATATATTTACTTTTCTAGAAGATTTACAATTTCAAACTACTAACCGTTCCTGTAGCAATACTACCTGTCCTAGCAAAGTCATAGTCTTCATACTTATTTAAGATTCTACAAACACAGAGAAACAATAACAAATATATATATATATATATATATATATATATTGTGGAATAGATGTGTGTGTGTGAGCATGACGACATACAAATTGGCATGTCAGTAACACATTCATGTTGAAACATATCATCTATTTGTACATATTGAAGCGAAGTTAGGTTTTATTCAACATTTCAACTACAAGCACTTGTTATGTATGTAAATAATTTGAATGTTGGTAAAACAATTACCTTGGGACTAAAATGTTTTGAACTATTTTCTTGGTCTCTCCTTTGGGACTGATATCCAATCTCACTTGCTTTACAGAAAAGTCCACTGATGTACCCTTAGAAACCTATTTCCATGTTACAAAGAAAATTAATGAAAAAAAGATGGCTAAAATCAGAGCTAAGCAATAGAAATAAGTTTTGATTTGAAATAAATTGTATTTTCATGCCCATACTTGCTAACAACAAACGGGTCAAAAGATACCTGTTATTGAAAAGGGAGCTTGGTCATTCATCTATTATCAATTTGCTTAACCCATTTAGATAAAGAGGTGTATGGTATCTCAACAATAAGATACCAGAAAAACTTTTTTCTATTGTTTATCTTATCGTACATATGAAATAAAACAGTTGATAATATATAACATAAATATAAAATTCATAAAACATACAACAGCCTGCGGATATGAGCGATAGATATTCACCTACATTCTCTGAAGATATTCACCTGCATTCTACCCAAAAAAAACTTGCTCTTAGAGTAGCAACTTGAATATTTAAGGCTTTAAAGAGAGTGCATGCATAGTAAATCTTTTGCTCACTAATTAATCATTTGAGAAGTTTGTTGCTTGTGTATGCTTCAACAAAATTTTGGGCCTTGTTCACACTTGTTCTCAGTAGGGATATAACTTAAGCCAGTTCTGGAGCTCTAAATACGGAACTGCCAGCAACAATGCAGTTTGTACTTGTAGCCGTTGTGTCAATTGTTGAAGGCCCTAACCCTCCATCTACATGCATCCCAAATTAAACAGATTTTAATGTAAATGCCCCAGATAATTGTTCTGTGTGTACCTTGCAAATTTATTTGGATGAGACTCAAACTAAAAGATATTAAACATATTTTCACAAAATATAGATGTGCTCACACGAACTAAAAGATGTACAATTATAAATATGTTCAAGCATGTAGATACAACAATAAAGGTTGCAGGTGAAATAACTAACCTCTATATTAAGTGTTGGGTACTTCTTTCTCAGCGTGCGTACCTAAAACCAAATTGAGAAATAACTTGGCAAGTATGTTATAAAATGAAATTCATTATTAAAAAAAAAACAAAAACTAATTAAAAAATTCAAATAAGAAACTCAGAAAAGGTCCCATAAACACAGCTTGTGTAACTTGTTCATCATATCAAATTGCCTCCTTTCTACACCTACAAATCAATAATTTCTTTCCTCATTCAAACAAAAGCATTGTTTGATAATTAAACCATAACAATTTAACCTCAAATCACCAAACAACGATTGAGATGTAATCTACCTTTAGTGTTGCGAAGGAGTGTGACCGGCGCAGGGTATCAATTACCAATTCACGAAACAGATAAAAACAAAAGATTATTCACTAAAATTTAATTGTCTGGAAAAAGAATTTCCATGTTTATCACATAAACCGTACATCAAAACTCAATAATAGTGTGCCTGGAAGAATGGATCGAATCCATGGATAGTTTCGCGTGCGATGATTAATAATTTCATTCTTGCCTATTAGAGAGAATGTTTTCCGCTGAACCATTAATCAAAAAAATATTGTAACAAAAGAATATGTGATGATTATGGAACCCTAATAAAATAAACACATATGAAACATTGATGAATTGAATTCAATGAATCTGACCTAAAGTACGTACGATATTGAAGATCTTCAAAGCCAACAACAAATTAGTGGTGTCCTTAACCTAATCACCAATAAGAAGAAACGAACGAACCAACGAAAATTGAAAAAACAAAGATTTGATTCATGATGCTTGAATCATTTTGATTAACAATAAATATGAAAGACGATTTAATCTAAACCATACCTTGGGTAATCAAACTTAAACATAAGAAGATGGATTGAATAAAAAATCACGTTTATGGATTTATGGAAGATGAATTTCATAGAAACGGCCGGAGGAATTTAGGTTTCGAGAGAATTTTGGTAGGTTGAATTGAGAAAAACAATGAATACATTAATATTTTCCGATAACAAATTTTCCAAAAATAAACATTCTAAAGAGAGTTGCTCATATGAATTCCCTCCTAAATCACCTTGAGGTTACACCACAACATGCCAAATGTCTCATATCCATCTCATTTATTATATTATATAGATACAGATATTGTTAAACCGTAATCAGATTTTACGTGTCTTTTGAGTTTATGTGCACCATTACATCTTATTATTTGTGTACAAAAATATTTTATATCTTTTTTATCTAGTAGGGATATCACAGAGTACCACTCAAAACAAATCACACGCAATACATCAATCAAGTAAAAGTCACATGTATGTAATAGAAACACAGACTATATGAATCATAAAAAAAAGATTATATATTTTATAATAGTAAGTTGTTAGAACATTTTATATAGTATAATATACATTCCACAACTATATGGTTATCATGAAATGAATAATAGTTTTCTTTTAAATTTATATGTACAACGTAATATTAAAAAAAACATACCTACTAATTAATTTTGATTCGAATTGCATTTATAAAGTTTGGTTGGGTTAGGTTGCAATTGAGAGTTGTCGAGTTGAAGGCTTTCTAGCGCAAGGTTGACGTCTACAACCCATTCATGTTTAGATACAGATAGATATAGATGAGAGCATATTTGCTCTTTTCTCATTCGTCTCATGCACCATGTTTGTAGAGGTACATGTTATAAATGTTGTAGTCATAGACCCTCTATGGCATGCTCTTATGTATTACACGAATATTATTTGTGAGGAGTTTTGTTAAATTGTTTTAAAACTATCATTTTCCTTCCAATGCAAAACTCTTTACAAACATGATATAATTCCCAATATTCCTTCCAATGCAAAACTCTTTACAAACATGATATAATCCCCAATAAATATATCTTAAACGAATACAACGTATAACTATTTTTAGCGCCAATCTATTCTACACTTAATACTACACTAATGTTCAATTGTCTACCACCGGACTTGAACCCCCACTTTGATTGGAAATTTTATTATTAGGTTCTTGATTGTCTTTGGTGTTTATGATATGCGATCTTAATAGATTTGTTGGTAATTAATCCAAAGGTTATTAATGTGTTATTAATAATATATGACCCGTTTTTGCCGTGAAAAGAATATTAAAAAATAAGAGTTCATTAGTGTTATGGGTCATTTTCTGAGTATACATATCCTGGCTAATATCCCGCTTTTAATTGTTTATTTATGACCAGGATGCTGGACGAGGATATTGCTAACATCCTGGGCGATATCCTGAGATTGAGTAAATTGAACACGTGCAGGTTAATGGCTGCAAACTACTAACGGTCATCAGGACTTCTTCTCCTTAAGACTCGGGCGAATTTGTTATGAAGAAGCCGTTGAAGCCGAAAGACTTGGTCCTCAACGTTCGAGTGGGAATATTCACTGGATCCCGGGAGTTTAGGATAGTTTGTTATATTATCTTTACTATAAATAGATGGGGGCGGATCAGTTTAAGGCACATAATTTTTCACGAACACTCTCGTACACTTTCACTCTCTAGCTTACTGCAATCACCACACTTGTATCCAAATCATATTGTAACACTTAGTCGATCCGCACCACATCCTGCACTGTATCCTGAAGTTTGAAGTAATAACAAGAACAAGGCAGCTGCGATTGTCAGCTCCCGAGGTTTTATGCCGGAGATCTAGATTGATCAAGGGCTTTCCTCGTACATCTCGTGTCACCCCTTTACTTTTTGCTCATTGTTTGATCATAGATACAGCTCAATATCCTGAGCCGTATCCTGAAACTGTTTTTGCAAATAACTCAATTAACATATTTTTGAACACATTCTCTTAGCATACTACCTCACAAAACTAATTTGATCACTTAATTACTTAGGTAATTTTTGACCAAAAACAATTTGGCGCCCACCGTGGGGCAAGTGGTGCTCTCTTTACTAAAAATTTTTGTGAAATCGCTAATCGGCTTTCTGTTTTCAAAACTTTTTGCCACGTTGTTTACAATGGCCTCGAGATCAAACATGAGCTGCTCCACTGTGTCTGCTACAACTTCTGCTACTACTGGTCCGGTGCTTCCGCCACCTCCTCCAAGGATGCAATCTTCTTCGCAACCTCAGGACATTATCCCTACTCGGAATGTTCAGGGATCTGCTCCGATTTTGGCTTCTAATGATGAAATTCTAACCTTATTTGGGAGTGTGTAGGAACAAATGAGGCAGCAACAGGAAACAAACCAGATGTTGTTGAGGGAGATACAACTCCTGAAGTCCGGCTCGAGCAGACCTGCTGAGGATATCGTCACTCCACTACAGCCCAGAACTTTGAACTTTAGTTCAGCTGTGTACACTGAGGATAATAGGGGGAATATTGTGCCCAGCCTTCCTTAGAATCATACTCCTGAAATACCTTCCTCGGTTAGGATGTCAACCGTGAGGAGCTCAGGATATGCTTCAGGATATGGGCAGAATCCTCCGACTGGTAACGTATCTAATAATAATGTTATTGCCACTAACAGTGTTGGATCTTTGCAGGATACAGCTGTAACGTCAGAATTATCCAGGGAGCTTCAGAAGCTAAACGATATGATATCCAGTGTACCTGGGGTGGTGCAGCCAATTCCTGAAGTATCCCAGGATAGCCACAGGATATCTCGGTTCGTACGTCCTATATGTGATGCTGAAATCCCAAAAAGATTTCAGACTCCGAACATGAAGCTTTACGATGGAACCACAGATCCTGAAGAGCATATTGCCCAATATAGGGAAAGGATGGAGATCAACCCTATCCCTCCGGATCTCAAGGAAGCTTGCCTGTGCAAGGGTTTCGGTTCTACTCTGACAGGATCAGCCTTAAAATGGCTGTTAAATGTTCCTCCGCATTCGATTACATCATTTGCCCACTTAGTGAATTTATTTAATAGTCAATTTTCTTGCAGTCGGAGTTTTGAAAAACTAACCAGTGATCTTTACAGGATAACTCAAGGACCTCAGGAATCCTTGAGGGATTATCTGAACAAATTCAGTCGAGAATCCTTGGATATCCCACATCTTGATGTTGCAACAGCTGTGCAAGCTTTTAAGATGGGGTTGCAAAAGGACTCTCAGTTTTATCAGGATCTTGTAATGAATCCCTGCAGGAATCTCGACGAGGCTCGTAACAGGGCTCTAAGATATATTCGATTGGAGGACGACAAGAAAATGCAAGAAAGGATGAATGCATCCTCAACATACGAATCGACTAACAGGAAGTCAGAATCCTCATATAAGCCATATCGCTCCAAGCCATATGGGAGAAGTGATAACAAGAGAGTGAATGCTGTTGAAGACGAGGATCCTGAAGAATATCCTGAATTATCCGAATATTGTTTTTCTGTTAATATACCTGAACTAATGTATGCTATGCAGGGTCTGGGAGATAAAGCCAGGTGGCCTCGGAAGAATCAACAAAAAGCTGATTGGAAGGATAAATCCAAATGGTGTGCCTTCCATGAGGATTTTGGACATGTTACGGAGGATTGCATTGCCTTGAGGAAGGAAATAAGCTATCTTCTGAGCAAGGGATATCTAAAAGATCTCTTGGGAAGAAAGAAGAATAAAGGACATGATACTGAAAAGGATCCTGAACGAGCAGCCTCACCTCCCGCGGATGCCAAGATAATCAACTTTATTTCGGGAGGATCCGACATTTGTGGGACTTCGTATTCGGCGGCGAAGAGACATGCAAAAGAAGCTAAGGCTGAGAGGGGAGACAAACCTGTCAGGATGACTACCCTCACAACTGACAAAATGATCACGTTTGACGCTGATGACAAGGATACTGTCCAGGATCCTCACCATGATGCTCTGGTAATAACTTTATATGTAGCTAACCATTTTGTACGCAGGATACTGGTTGATAATGGCAGTTCCGTCAACATAATCCAACTGGAGACTCTGAAGAGAATGAATGTGTCTCCGATGGATATCACTTCGAAGTCTACTGTGCTCGTTGGTTTCAGTGGAGAAGCTAGGAACACAGTGGGAGAGATAAAGCTGCCTGTATATGTTGAAGGAGTCAACAAGATACAACGTTTCTGTGTGATGGATTCTCTATCCTGCTATAACATCATCCTGGGAAGACCGTGGATCCACGATATGAAGGTCCTACCATCAACATATCATCAATGCATCAAGATCCCTACCCCTTGGGGAGTTGTCAAAATCAATAGTGATCAGCAAGAGGCGAAAGAATGTTACTCATCCTCAATGAAACCCTCGACCAAACCAAGTGCAGCATAGCAATTAAAGATGCGGGCCCAGGATATCGTGGAGAATCCGGAGCAGGATGTGAAGAAAGTTATCCTGGATCAGGATAATCCTGATATCTCGGTGCTCGTAGGGACCAATATCCCTCAGGATATTAAACAGCAATTAACTAACTTTCTGAAATGCAGGATGTCAACATTCGCATGGAAGCATGAGGACATGACAGGTATATCCAAAGACATTATTACTCACAAGCTTGGAATTGACAGGTCATTCAAGCCTATACAACAAAAGAGAAGGAAATTCGCCCCTGAGCGGAATGCAATTATCCAAGAGGAAGTTGAAAGATTATTGAAGTCCAGGATGATTAGAGAAGTCAAATTCCCTAGATGGCTAGCAAATGTGGTAGTGGTTCAAAAGAAGAATGGGAAGTGGAGAGTCTGTGTAGACTACACAGACCTGAACAAAGCTTGTCCAAAAGACCCATTCCCTCTGCCTCATATAGACTCGATGGTGGATGCCACTGCCGGTCATGAAATGTTGACCTTCATGGATGCATCCTCAGGATTCCAGCAGATTCAAGTGGAACCTTCAGACCAGGAGGATACTGCTTTCATGACACCAACAGGTATTTACTGTTATACTGCTATGCCTTTCGGTTTGAAAAATGCAGGTGCAACGTACCAGAGATTGGTGAACATGATGTTTAAAGACAAACTGGGGGACACCATGGAGGTATACATTGACGATATGGTGATCAAATCCAAGAAAGCTGAGGATCATCTCCGGGATATTAAAGGAGCATTCGATATCCTGGACCAGTATAATATGAAACTTAATCCTGCAAAGTGCCATTTTGGAGTGGGGGCAGGAAAGTTTTTAGGATACATGGTGACAAAAAGAGGGATAGAGGCAAGCCCGGAGCAGATCAAAGCTATCTTGGATATAAAGTCACCCTCGAATATGAAGGATGTTCAACGGTTAACAGGACGAGTGGCAGCCTTGAATAGATTTATTTCAAGATCCTCGGAAAAATGTAAAGAATTCTATGATATCCTGAAAAAGAACAAAAACTTTGAATGGGGTGAAAAGCATGAAGCAGCCCTACAGGATTTGAAGCAGTATCTCTCAACCGCGCCTCTATTGATGAAGCCTGAGGATGGCGAACCATTATCCCTGTATCTTGCAGTATCAGGGAACGCAGTAAGTGCAGTACTCGTAAAGGATCACGAAGGTCAGCAGTATCCTGTTTATTATGTTAGCAAAAGTTTGTTAAATGCTGAAACTAGATATTCTCACCTAGAAAAGTTAATACTGGCTCTGGTAATGGCATCAACAAAGCTTAGACATTATTTTGAAACACATAGGATTCATGTTAAAACTAATTATCCTGTTAAGAATGTGCTTAGGAAACCGGAGATGTCGGGTAGAATGGCTAAGTGGTCGGTAAAATTAAGTGCCTATGATTTAATATATGAACCTAGAAATGCAATAAAGTCTCAGGCTCTAGCAGACTTTGTGGCTGATTTCAGTAGTGATATTCAGAATGAAGTAGACCTAGAAGTGCAACAACTACGAGAAAACTTAGAATCCTGGATATTATATACTGATGGTGCATCTAATGTAAGGAGTGTAGGTTTAGGTATACTACTAAAATCGCCACAGGGGGACATAATACCCCAGGCTGTTAGATGTGAATTCCCTGCTACCAACAATGAGGCAGAATATGAAGCTTTAATTGCAGGATTAGAATTGGCTAAGAATATGAATATCAAGAATTTGCAAGTATATGTTGATTCCTTGTTAATTACTAATCATTTTAATGGATCCTATGCAGTCAAGGGTGAGAAACTAATTGAATACCTCAGTATTCTTAAAAAATTAGCAAGATATTTCGATATTTTTACACTTGAACAGGTACCAAGAGAGGATAACGCCGAAGCAGACGCATTGGCAAACTTGGGATCATCAATCAGGATACCAGAAGGGACCCCAATACCGATATTACATATCCTGTATCCTGCAACGAATCCTCAGGATAAAGAGGTAGCAGGTATTTAGGATCCTGGAGCGATGTATCCTAAAGGGGATCCTAAATCCTGGACGACCCCAATCATGAGATATCTCAAGGAAGGACATATCCCCGGAGATGAAAATCTTAAGGCGTTTAGGATGAAGGTATCACGGTTCACTATTATAAATAATATTTTATACAAGAAATCTCTTGCAGGACCATACTTGAGATGCTTGGAGGATCCTGAAGCCAAAGAAGTACTTCAGGATATACATGAAGGGGATTGTGGTAACCATACTGGGGGCAGGTCATTATTCTCAAAAGTATTGAGGACAGGATATTATTAGCCAACAATGAGAAAAGATGCCGCGGAGTATGCTCGAAGATGTGATGCGTGTCAAAGACATAGTAACATATTGCATCAGCCCGCTGAACCGTTATATCCTATTGTTTCCCCTTGGCCATTTATGAAGTGGGGCATGGATATAGTAGGAAAATTACCAAAGGCCCCGGGAGGAAAAGTCTTTATGCTAGCAATGACGGATTATTTCTCTAAGTGGGTTGAAGCTGAAGCATTTGTCCAAGTTAGAGACCAAGAAGCAGTATCCTTCATAAAGAGGAATATCCTGACCAGGTTTGGGGTACCAGCTGAAATCATCTGTGATAATGGGTCCCAGTTTATAAGCAAGAGGACTACTGATTTCTGCAAGAGTTGGGGGATCAAAATGATAACATCTACTCCAGTACACCCTCAAGCGAATGGACAAGCAGAATCCTCAAACAAGATAATTGTCAACAATTTGAAGAAAAGACTTGGGGCTAAGAAGGGAAGATGGGCAGAAGAATTACCATTTGTCCTATGGGCTGACAGGACAACTGTGAAGAATGCTACTGGGCAAACCCCATTTTCCTTAGTATTTGGAGTAGAGGCAGTAATTCCAACAGAGATGGCGATACCTACAGCAAGATCCAACCTCCGGGATCCTGAGAAGAATCCTGAAGCCCTATGTCAAGAATTGGATACTGTTGATGAGGCAAGGGATGTGGCAAAGATGAGAATGGCAGCATATCAACAAAGAATGTCCAGAGCATATAATAAGAATATCAGGACCAGAAGATTTAAGGTTGGAGATTGGGTGTTAAGAAAGGCTTTTCAGAATACTACGAATCCTGCTGATGGAAAGTTGGCCCCAAAATGGGAAGGACCCTATGAGATTGAATCAGAATCCGGAAAAGGAGCATACGAGCTCAAGAATATGGAGGGGGATATACTACCAAGATCCTGGAATGCTATACATCTCAAAGCCTATTTCAAGTGAGTTTAGAATTTAATTCTTAACTCAAGATGGTATGAATTCTGTCTCTTTTGAATATACTTTATTTTATTTAGACCCAATACTAACTTAAGCATCGGAGGGGTGTTAGCCAAGCTAACACCCACCTTAGTTTTGGAATGTTTTGCAGTATTTGCTTCGGGATATAGTTCCAGGATGCACACTCAGGATGTTTCGGAAGATTAGAGGATTGGCCCCCTTCTCTCACGTATAAGGGATCCTGATCCCTTCATAGGTTTAAAGGTATTCACCTTTCATCCGAATTGGGTTTAAACACCCCTCCTGGAGCGCAAGTTGTTCGGGAATAGTTCAAGGTGGCGGGACCAGTTCATGTAAAAGTGGCTGACAATTTCGTTACTATTGGCTATATCCTGAATTCTAAAGGTAAATGAGGATTGATCACCCTCTCTCACGAAAGGGTATTTTCATACTCTCTAAGGTTTAAAGGTTTTCACCTTTCTAAGTCTTGGAGTTTATACACTCCCGCCTGTAGCGCATGAAAATTTGGGATTATCCCCAGGATACTAAGGATTTATCTCCAGAATGTGCTCGGGATTTATCTCAGTAACACAAAAACTGTCTACGCAGTTGAGTATGAATCTAAGCAGTTTTTTTCTAAGTGTTGGAAGATTTCATGCACAGGGGACATTTCTCCTAAGGCGATTATGTAAGACACAAAGAGTCAAGTCAGAACCAGGTGTACAAAGACCGGGGACATCTTGGTACAAGGAATTGCAAAGGAGGATTGAAGTTTGAAACTAGGGTTACCCTCTACTCCTGGTATGATCTTTCCTTTGAGAATCTTACGCAACTTGATTGAACTTTTGGAACCATGTCTAAAGTTTAATTATCCTGACTAGGATATATCTTCAGGATATATTCTCAGAATATATTCTCAGGATATAATACAGTATATTTGTTTGGAATATTTGGGGTACGGTACTCAAGTTTAAAAATCAGAATAGAATTTGTTTCTAAATGCTAAGTAAACCATCTTATTCCTTTGAACACTTTAAAATATTTGAGGTTTAACAAGGGCAAATTATTTTGAAACTCTATCCAAGATATGAGGATTTTGAGAAGATCTATTTGCTAAAGTTTGTTTTTGCAAAATATTGCTAAAAATGTGGATTAAAGTATTTGAATGATTATACTAGTTGATATTAAAACAGTATGTAAAGACTAAAGCATTAACAAAGGCAAGTAAGTCAAAGGTAGGTTATATTATTAATATGTCAAAAGTTGTGCTTTTGGTTTCGCCTTAAACCAAGGCCCATCCACCAAAAGCACGAGGGATTCATAACCATATTTACACAACGATTGAAGGTTTCGTTTCAAACTGAAACCCATCCACCTCCAACCGTTGTATTGTCCAAAACAAAATATACTAACTGATAACCAAGGGCTTCATCCTGAAACCCAGGACCCATCCACCTTTGGTTATCAAGTTGTTCTAATGCAGGAAAGGTAAATTGTTCAAAAGACATGGAAAATAAATTGTTCAACAGATCACAACCATCAAGCTTAAAAAAGTGGGCTCCGGCCTCGGCATAAACATCCATCATCGCCCACTTCGCTGCTTTCAAGGGGCAGCACCCTCTTCAACCATCGCTTCAACAGCACCTGCACCAGCATCACCATCGGGATTCTTCTCAGCATCACCACCAGCATCGGCCGTCGCATCCGTCGTCTTGGGAGGATCCTCACCAGCATGCTTTGCAGGACGTTCCACAGGGGTGCCTTTGAGATCCGCTAGTTTCGTTTCCCAGGCCTTGACATTCTAGGAAGGGCATTCAAAGCCCAAGGCCTCGGCTTCATAGGCCATCCTTAGCCTGGCTTGAAGAAGGGAAACAACAACGGATCCTTTAAGGCCATCCCGGTAAGAACTCATATCCTGCTGGTATTGAAGATGGGCAGCATCCAGCTTGGCTTGGGCGTCCTCGTTGGCCTTGTGTATAGCGGCTTGGTGCTCCTGAGTCATCGCCTTGAATTTATCTTCATAATGCTTAGACTTAGCGGCGGCGATCATCCCTTGGTCAGCAATGGTTTCTTCAGCTTTCTTGAGCTTGGTCTCCAACACCTTGTTAAGCCCACACGCATCCTCATAGAGGAACATGAGACGTTCCAGGCCCTACAACCAAAAGTACAGGTATCAACATATGTATAAAATATCCAGGATAATAGTTAACATACATGTGCAGGATACCAGATGAGGATTTTTACCTGATTGAGAAATGAAGTCATAAACCCACTGGCTTCATTGAATCCATAGTTCTTGTATGGGAAAGTCTCGGAGGTAGCCGGAGAATCTGTTTCTTTCCTCTTCCGGGCGCTGAGAGCACGGGTCCTGGTGGCTGGAGGAGGCTTGGGAGTGGTAACGGCTTTCGAGCTGCTGGGTCTGGAAGACGTGGGAGCCTTAGGGCTTGGTTCTTTCTTCACCGGGATGGGAGCAGAGTAGCTATCCAGTTCATCGAGATCGAAGACTTCTGGAGCTTTGACTGGTGCTGCATAAAAAGGAAAAACATCTAACTCTTGAATATTCGTAAGTTATTATATTTGTTTCATATGTATTAATGTGCTTACCAGACATGTCGGAGCTGGATCTTTGGCTTGAACTTGCAAATGATAGAGAAAAAGTTCTCTCGCTTTCTGGGAGTTGATAAATGCTTTTGATTCTCGAATCTGATTCAGTGCTTGGGGGTGCTAGATCTTTGATATTTGCTGCATAAGAAATAAAGATGTCAGTTCAGGATATAACTTTAGGATACGGTTGGGGATATTCCTAAAACCCTAAATCCTACCAGAAGTTAACCACTTCACTGGAAGATCAAAACCTCCAGTGATGGAATCCCTTTTTACAAAAAAGAACTTTCATTGCCATTTTTCCTCATTCTTTGTGGCTTTAAGAATGAGAGGGTTTTTGGAGGTTGAGAAAAGGAGAAAACGACTGTTGCCATGAGAACGAATGCGGTAGGCCATCGGGAGGTCTTCAATGCAAAGGTTGGGGATAAATCGAGATCTGATCTGGTCCAAAGTCACCAACACGCGCCAAACCATGGGCATGGTTTGGGCATAACTGAGACCGGTAAGTTCGAAGAAACGGGATATAAAAGCCGGAAAGGGGTATCGGAGTCCGATAGAGAAAGGGTAGGCCAAGAAGCACACCCATTTGTTGGAAGAAAAGTCTGATCGGACTTCTCTGTCGAAAGGGCGGATGATCGTACCAACAGGGAAAGCACCGGAGGCTTGCAAGGCAGCAATGTCAGCATTGTCGAAGGAGCAGACCTCTTTCTCGGGTTCTTTGAGAAGGTTTTGGGCTTCGAAAGTTGGGATTGAATCGCCTGTGTGGGATCTAGTTCCGCTAGCCATGAGGGATTTCCGTGGAGAGAAAAAGAAACAGAGAAGAGGAAAAGAAAGGAATTTACCTGAGATTCCGGTGGAGATGATGGTTTATCAAACGAAAAGAGAGAAGATATAGGGGCTAAATGGATAGCCATCGAGTAAAAAATGCGTGGGAAGTTGCACACTGTCACTTCAAATGTCCAATCGTATTAATTGCCTTGATTCATGAGATAAGCTTTAAAATATATTCGTTGGATTGGTATACCAACCGATATATTTTGGGGACAATTGTTATGGGTCATTTTCTGAGTATACATATCCTGGCTAATATCCCGCTTTTAATTGTTTATTTATGACCAGGATGCTGGACGAGGATATTGCTAACATCCTGGGCGATATCCTGAGATTGAGTAAATTGAACACGTGCAGGTTAATGGCTGCAAACTACTAACGGTCATAAGGACTTCTTCTCCTTAAGACTCGGGCGAATTTGTTATGAGGAAGCCGTTGAAGCCGAAAGACTTGGTCCTCAACGTTCGAGTGGGAATATTCGCTAGATCCCGGGAGTTTAGGATAGTTTGTTATATTATCTTTACTATAAATAGATGGGGGCGGATCAGTTTAAGGCACATAATTTTTCACGAACACTCTCATACACTTTCACTCTCTAGCTTACTGCAATCACCACACTTGTATCCAAATCATATTGTAACACTTAGTCGATCCACACCACATCCTGCACTGTATCCTGAAGTTTGAAGTAATAACAAGAACAAGGCAGTTGCGATTGTCAGCTCCCGAGGTTTTATGCCGGAGATCTAGATTGATCAAGGGCTTTCCTCGTACATCTCGTGTCACCCCTTTACTTTTTGCTCATTGTTTGATCATAGATACAGCTCGATATCCTGAGCCGTATCCTGAAACTGTTTTTGAAAATAACTCAATTAACATATTTTTGAACACATTCTCTTAGCACACTACCTCACAAAACTAATTTGATCACTTAATTACTTAGGTAATTTTTGACCAAAACAATTAGCATTAAATATTAATGAAATCTTACATTTTGAAAATAAAAATGTGTTGTTATTATTATTATTATTATTGTTTTGGTCAAAAATCACACAAGGATAATGTAACCAAACTTTATGTAAATGGGGTATGATGCTTGGTTAATTATAAAAGTAAAGGATCACTTCTATGAGAAATATGCAAAGACACAATGATTTATACGAGGAAAAAGCCCTTGATCAATGTATGATCTCCGGCATAAAAAACCTCGGGTGATGGCAACTACCGATCACCAACTTCAATATAAGAAAAATATAGTTACAACTTCGGATGATAATGAGCTGAGTACAAGGATCACTATAGTTTCGAGTGTCTAAGCGTGTGAGAGTTGTGTCGTGTGTCGTCGTGTGTCTTTTTCCGAATGAGGAAGGGTGATTTATATACAAGTGTAGGTGACCTATTTTAGGTAAAAGGACTAATAATCAGCTCATTACCCCTTTAGAAATAAAAGACAATCTAGCCTAAATTGCCGCCCTTAAATCAAGCTAAATTTCCATATCCTTTGCAACGTCTATCTTTGATTAAGCTCGTGCTATAATTGTGAAGACGCGTCCCTTGATTATGATGCTAAGAGCGTATCCTGCTAGATGTTCCTGCAAAATAATGTTGTATTACACGAAGGTAACTGTTAGCATGAGGATCCTTTAACAGTCCATGATCCTGATCCTGAAGTCCTGCTGAGGATCACTGTCTGCCAAAGAAACAAGGATCACTGGTTAGGATCACGTATAAGGATCACGTATGATAAAAATCCAGCCCAAACAATTGCCCCCAAAATATAAGGAGTTTATTGTAAATAAATGAGTTATATTTTGCTTTGATCTTATCTGCAACGAATGACTCGGATAACTAGCCGTTAATATCGAACTAGTCGTTGCAACCCTTACGTCATAGATGTGACAATCCCTGCAAATCATGATTATAAATAGGAGATAGGGTTAGGATCACTCTGCATTTAAATTCGAGATATCTTCCCTTTATAATCGCTACCGAAGATCGATCAGGTATTCTCTTCCTTTCTTTCTTCCTTTTTCTGCTTTGTTTTTTCTGTTCTTGCTCTGTTTTTGTTTTGCCGCAAATATGTTGCTCCGAAATTCTCCTCATAAGGATCCCAAGAAGAGTAGTCCGTTGAAAAGCCAAGGGATCATCAAGGATTCTCCTACCGAGAGATGCTGTTATACCGATGCTCTCATTGATAGGATCCGTCACTGTTTTCCGGCGGATACCGTTTTTAAATCTTTTTCTTCTACCGCTTTAAGTGATTTTATCTCCGACACCTGGGTGGCTTTCCCTGCAACTCCGTTCACCATAGGATATTCGTATCCTTTTCCAGCCTTCACCCAATCATTCTTTTCTTTAACCGGCATCTCTTTCATCTAAGCTATGCCGATGATCTGGAGAGTTCTGTATACCTTCGAGAGGATCATCGAGCAGGAAGGGATTGACCTAGGGATGGCGGAGTTGGCTGAGCTTTATGATCTCACCACGTTTGGTTCTCATCGATACTTGCTGAAACGGAAAGCTGGGGAGGATCACCCTGTCTTCAAGGTTACTAAGAATGACACAAACTGGAAGCGTCGCTTTTTCTTTGTTAGAAGGGATACCATCCCAGATGGGAAGGATCTGCCCAAGGAATGGGCCACTCATGGTAGGGTAGAGGATCCTGGAAGGATCACTATCGGACTTGTCTCATATGATGAGGATCACTAATGTCCTTTTTATTTTTTGTGCAGCTATATCCATTGCTCATCTTAAGTTAACCCCTGCTGCAAGAGAAAGAGTCTTAGCTTTTAAAAAGCTTGATCCTGAGGTTAGAAGTTTCCGAGTCACCGTCCAAGATTCACAAGAAGTATCTTCCGCATCTGCCACTATGTCAAGTAAGTATCCTTATAAAAAGTAAGTTATATGCTAGATTGTTTAATTAGTAAGGGAACTTATCTTGTTTTGATTGTGTAGGTGTTGGGAAGTCTGCCAAATCTGCCAAGTCTGCCTACAAGTTCGGGATAGATGATCTCACCAACGTCAAGTCTTCGAGGAGAAAGACTTTTGCTGCCAGTCCCTCCGCTTCAGCCCCTAAAGCATCCATTAGGGGTAAGGGAAAGAAGAGGAAGACTTCTGAGGATCTCCAAGGATTTCCCCTGATCCGCCAACAGTTCCTTGACTATGTCAATGAGGTAAGGATCATTGCCCCTGTTGGTTATACTTCTCTAATATCCTGCTTGTATATTCTGCCTGTATATCCTGCTTGTATATTCTGCCTGTATATCCTGCTTGTATATTCTGCCTGTATATCCTGCTTTTTTGAGGATCACTTGATCCTGAAGTTACCTTTTTTCTCTTTTACAGAAACTTGCTGAGATTGAGACCTACCTTGGCCACGTCGAGGATCAGGAGAGCCAAATCGCCGACCTCCAACAAATGGGCGTGTTAAAGGATCTCAAGATAGCCGATCTTGAGAAGGAACTCCGGGCTACAAAGGATGAGGCTGCTCAAAGGCTAATTGACATGGATGGCGAGAAGCAGGAGATCATCCAGGATGCCAAGGTCTCTGCCGCAACTGCTATGTACAAGATACAACTACAAATGGCTGCGGAGGCTCAGGATCCTGCCTTTGACAAGAGCTCATGGGACGTGGAGGGTTGGAAGGCAAGATTGGCAGAGCTGGAGGATGAGGACGAAGCAGAGGAGATCCCAATGCTGGAGGGCGGTGATGCTGACAAGGATCAGGGTGGAGAAGCTGGTGGTGATGGAGCAGCAAAGGTGTAAGCTGCTGGATTGGGCGATGATGGATATTTCGAGACTAGGCCAGAGCCCAATTTTTTGAGTTTGGTAGTGGTTTGTTTGTGGTTTGAAACAATTATGGTTTGTAATCTTTGAACACTAGTTTTTAGGGTTAAGGATCCTGGATCCTTTGGACAATAGGTAGGATTACAAAAGGTGGAGGGATCCTCTGTTTGGGGGATGAAGCCTTTGTGATCCTGCCGCTTTTAATTTTCTGCACCTGCTAAGACCGCAAAGACAATGGACACCCTTTGCTAACCCATGTGGACGGGCCACGTTTTGCTGGTAGAAATGTGGGTTAGCAATTTTGACAACTTTTTGCAAGGGTTAAAGATCCTTTTGTTAATAATATAACCTTAATCTTTCTGGCTTATCCTGTGTTGTTATCCTCTATTTATCTTTTTGGTTTCCAATTGTTTTAGAAATATATTTGTAACAATAGTTAAGCAAACCATGTTCAAGAAATTTAGGATATGATCCTGGATCAAATATCCTATAATCGAAAATTTTCAAGGTAGTTTATTTTAAGGATCATAGGTTCAGTTGTCAAGGTCTAAAGGTTATTCAAATGAATAATGAAATTGAAAATAGTTAAGGATCATACCTGAGGATCCAAGTTAGGACCCTAACCTTTAATCGGGATAACCATAAGTAAAACTTTAGTGGATAATAAGGATTAAGGATCCTTAATTGTTTAACTTCGAAAACCTGAAAAAATGGAGTATAACTTGGGACTAAGCCAACATAAAAGATAAGTTAGTGACTGGGGACAAGCCCAAAGGACAACTGGGGATGATCCCAAAGGATCACTGGGGACAAGCCCAAAGGATAGCTGGGGACGAGCCCAAAGGATAACTGGGGACAAGCCCAAAGGATCGTATGTAAACTGGAGTATGGCCCTTACTGGCGACTATCCAAACTTAGTGACATGAAAATGTCAAAACCTTAGCTAACGTGAAAACGTTAGAAACCTTATGAACGGATGTATGGTACGTCTACCATTATACGTAGGATCCTGGGTATAGCCAGTACGATGAGGTTGTCAGCCCCGGAAGTGGGTACTGGTCCCAAAGACGTGAACTATATCAGGATCATCGTGCGCTGCTGGCGGAAACTGGGGATAATCCCAAGGATAACTGGGGTTAGACCCAAGGATCTGCATGGCTTCTGAAGATCTTTGACGATATGCTGTGGATACCTGAACTATCATAACTCAAATGGTTCGTGAGAAGAGGATGAAGGATACAGGATCCTTATCCTTTGGTAAAAAGTAAGAAAATGTAATAGTTTTAAGATAAGGACGTTACCAGAGTAAGGATCACTGACATCACCGGGATCCTTCGAGGATACTTCAATATAAGGATCACATGCTTGAAGGATCATGTTCACATAAAGTATCTCTTTAAGTGAACAGCATTCCAGGCTCGTGGTAACAAGTTTCCTTCCATAGTTAGCAATCTGTATGCCCCCTTTCCTGCTTCAGCTTCAATTAAGTAAGGGCCTTCCCACTTTGGTGCTAACTTCCCGTCAGCAGGATTAATAGTGTTTTGGAATGTTTTCCTCAACACCATATCTCCGACTTGGAACTTCCTTATCCTAACATTTTTGTTGTAAGCACCAGCCATTCTTTGTTGGTAGCTTGCCATCCTTATCCTAGCCAGATCCCTGATTTCCTCAATAGTATCCAAATCCTGAGCCAGGATTGCAGCATTTTCTTCAGGATCACGAGCACTTGTTCTAGCAGTTGGGATCACCATCTCTGTTGGGATCACTGCTTCTGCCCCAAATACTAAAGAAAAAGGTGTTTGACCAGTGGCATTCTTGGGAGTTGTTCTATCGGCCCATAGCACATAAGGTAACTCCTCTGCCCATTTTCCCTTCTTGGATCCTAGCTTCTTCTTCAGATTGTTGATGATGATCTTATTGGATGATTCTGCTTGGCCATTGGCTTGTGGATGAACTGGTGTTGAAGTTATCATCTTAATTCCCCAACTGTCACAAAAGCTAGTGGTTCTGCTTCCAATGAATTGGGAACCATTATCACATACAATTTCAGAGGGAATGCCAAATCTAGTTATAATGTTTCTTTTGATAAAGGATATAACTTCTTTTTCTCTGACTTGAGCAAAGGCTTCAGCTTCTATCCACTTAGAGAAGTAATCAGTCATGGCAAGCATAAATACTTTTCCACCAGGTGCTTTAGGGAGCTTGCCAACTATATCCATCCCCCATCTCATGAATGGCCAAAAGGATGGTATAGGGTGTAGCAACTCAGCTGGTTGATGAAGGATATTGCTGTGTCTTTGACAAGGATCACATTTCCTAGCATATTCTACAGCATCCCTTTTCATGGTTGGCCAGTAGTATCCTGTTCTAAGGATCCTTGAGAACAATGCCCTGCCCCCAGTGTGGTTTCCACAATCTCCTTCATGGAAGTCTCTCAACACTTCTTCAATTTCAGGATCCTCGATACATCTTAAATATGGTCCTGCAAGAGATCGTTTATACAATGCATTATTTAAGATTGTGAATTGAGATACCTTAATCCTGAAAGCTTTAGGATTTTCTCTCATCGGAATCTCTCCGTATTGCAAGTATCTCATAATTGGCGAGATCCATGATCCTGAATAAGATTGAGTTTCTTCACTAGGGACCACTGCAGTATCCTCTTCTATTTCCATGGCCACCTGATTTTCAATGGCAGGAGCCAGGATATGGATGATAGGGATACTTATATCTTCTGGAATCTTTAAGGATGATCCTAAGTTGGCCAATGCATCAGCTTCCGTGTTATCCTCCCTTGGTACCTGTGTTAAGCTGAAAGAGACAAAAGAGAGTGCCAATTCCTTGACTATCTCTAAATATTTGGTTAGTTTTTCACCTTTAACAGCATAGGATCCATTAAAGTGATTGGTGATCAATAATGAGTCTACATATACTTTAAGATACTTTACCCCCATATCCTTAGCAATTTGCAAGCCAGCAATTAAGGCTTCATATTCAGCCTCATTGTTAGTTGCTTGGAACTCACAGGCTATGGAGTGGGGTATTATGTCCCCCTGTGGCGATTTTAGTAGTATCCCGAGCCCTGTGCCCTTGACATTTGAGGATCCATCTGTGTGTAGTATCCAAGGATCCTTGGTCTCATCCAGCTGTTGGACCTCCAATTCTGCTTCTTTTTGTAGATCACTACTGAAATCAGCCACAGAGTCAGCTAGTGCTTGGGATTTAATGGCTGTTCTTGGCTCATATCTTATATCATGGGCACTAAGCTTTACTGCCCACTTAGCCATTCTTCCTGACATCTCTAGTTTCCTGAGGACATTCTTAATTGGAAAGTTAGTTCTAACAACAATAGTATGGGTTTCAAAATAATGCCTTAACTTAGTTGATGCCATGATTAATGCAAGAATAAGTTTTTCGAGGTGTGAGTACCTGGATTCGGCATCAAGTAAACTCTTACTTACATAGTAGATAGGATATTGTGTACCTTCGTGATCCTTAACAAGGACAGCACTTACAGCGGTTGAGGATACCGCCAAATATAAGGATAACACATCTCCTTTTTCGGGCTTTGATAATGCTGGTGCTGAGGACATATATTCTTTAAGGGCTTGTAAAGCATTCTCATGTTTCTCAGTCCATTCAAACTTTTTGTTCTTCCTTAGGATATCGTAAAATTCTTTACATTTTTCTGAGGATTTTGATATGAACCTGTTCAGAGCTGCTATCCTGCCTGTTAGCCTTTGCACATCCTTAGCATTGGCAGGAGACTTGATGTTTACTAGTGCTTTAATTTGCTCCGGACTTGCCTCAATGCCCCTCTGAGTTACCATATATCCTAGGAATTTACCTGCCTTAACACCAAAGTGGCACTTTGAAGGATTAAGCTTCATGTTATAATTATCAAGGATATCAAATGCTTCTTCCAAATCCCTTAGGTGATCCTCAGCTTTCTTTGATTTGACTACCATATCATCTATGTATACTTCCATAGTTTGTCCAATTTGATCTTTGAACATCATATTCACCAGCCTTTGATATGTTGCACCTGCATTTCTCAATCCAAAAGGCATGGCAATATAACAATACAAACCTGTTGGGGTCATAAAGGCTGTATCCTCTTGGTCAGATGGTTCCATCTGAATTTGTTGGAATCCAGATGATGCATCCATAAAGGTCAACAGTTCATGCCCCGCTATTGCATCCACCATGGAGTCAATGTGGGGTAATGGGAAAGGATCCTTGGGACATGCCTTATTTAAATCAGTGAAATCGACACATACCCTCCACTTTCCGTTTTTCTTTTGGACAACGACCACATTGGCTAACCATTTTGGATACTTTACCTCTCTGATCATACCTGCTCGAAGTAGTCTCTCTACTTCTTCTTGGATAATGGCATTCCTTTCTGGTGCAAACTTCCTCCTTTTTTGATGGATTGGTTTGATAGACCTGTCAATGCCAAGTTTGTGAGTAATAATATCCTTAGATATACCTGTCATATCTTCATGTTTCCAAGCAAAGGTAGATTTTCTTCTTTTGAGGAAGGATATTAAGTCTTCTTTCATCTTGCCAAGGATCCCTGATCCGATATAGATTTTTGATTCAGGATCACTAGGATCCAAGAGGATTTCGTCCACATCTCGTTCCCTTGCCTCCAAGACATTCCTCGGAGGATACTGTAATTGCTATTGCTCCCTTGGCTTCGAGGTTGGCTTCATGGATGAGGTATAACAATCCTTAGCCTCCTGCTGATCACTGTCGATCTTGATTATCCCCCATGGGCTAGGGAGCTTCACACATTGATGGTAGGTGGATGGGACTGCTTTCATATCATGTATCCAAGGCCTGCCAAGGATAACATTGCAACAAGACAAACAGTCAATAACACAAAATTTCTGATAATTATGTAATCCTTCCACGTAGATTGGGAGTTTGATGTCCCCCAGAGTTTTCTTCGTTTCTCCACTGAATCCTACAAGCACGGAGGATCTTGGTGTGATGTCTGATTCTGGGATTCCCATTTTCTTCAGAACATCAAGCTGGATAATGTTCACTGAGCTTCCTCCATCGATAAGGATCCTGCGGACAAAATGGTTAGAGATAAAGAGAGTGATAACTAAACTATCATGATGAGGATCCTGAATGTTAATGCGATCATCCTCATCAAACGTTATCATCTTCCCTTCTGAGACACTTGATGTTCTAATAGGCCTTTCTCCATTATCCATTTTTGACTCCTTTGCATGTCTTTTGGCCGCCGAGAAGGATGTACCACAGATGTCTGATCCTCCGGAAATAAAGTTGATCACTTGTGCGTTTGCCGGAGGTGCTGGAGCCTTTTCCGGGATCCTTTCAGGATCCTGAGTCCTTTGCTTTTTTCTTCCCAATAATTCTTTTAGGTGCCCCTTGCTTAACAGATATCCAATCTCTTTTCTTAAAGCTATGCATTCTTCAGTTAGATGCCCGAAATCCTCATGGTATGCACACCATTTTGACTTGTCTTTAGTCCCGGATGGTTTATCATTCTTCCTGGGCCACCTAGCTTTTTCACCTAGATTCTGCATTGCAAGGATTAGTTCATGATTATCAACGGAAAAACAATATTCTGAGATTGGAGGATAATCTTCATCATCCTCTTCTTGGTCAACAGCATGCACATTCTGGTTCTCATTTCTATGGTAGGATTTGAATTTGTTGTTCTTGAAGGAGGATCCTTGCTTCTCCTGTTTTGAGGATCCTACTTGTCTCTCCTGGATCCTCTTGTCATCCTCTAGCCGGATGAACCTGAGTGCCCGAGTTCTTACTTCATCTAAATTCCTGCATGGTGTCATAACAAGATCATCATAGAATAATGAATCCTTAAGCAGTCCCATTTTGAAGGCTTCAACAGCCGTAGCCATATCCAGGTTGGGAATGTCCAAGGATTCTTTACTAAATTTAGTTATGTAATCCCTTAATGATTCATTATGACCTTGGGTTACCCTATATAAATCACTGGTTAATCTTTTAAATTTTCTACTACAAGAGAATTGGTTATTGAATAAATTAACTAAATTAGCAAATGAAGTAATAGAGTAAGGGGGAAGACTTAGCAGCCACTTAAGAGCTGATCCAGTAAGAGTGGATCCAAATCCTTTACATAGGCATGCTTCCTTCAGCTTTTCTGGGATAGGATTGATCTCCATCCTCTCCCTGTATTGTGCTATGTGCTCCTCTGGATCCGTTGTACCATCATACAGCTTCATAGTAGGGATATGGAACCTTTTGGGTACCTCTGCATCACAAATTGGTGGTGCAAAGCGAGATACCTTGTGGCTTCCATCTGCAATCTCCGGGATAGGCTTGACTACCCCCGGAACACTTGAGATCATATCTTTTAGTTTCTGTAATTCCCTGGCCATAGCATGATTGACACCTGTATCCTGCATGAACCCATGGTTAGTGGTAAGATAATTATTTAAAGTGTTACCTCCCATTGAGTTTAAGTTAGTGAATCCATGTTGCTGGGATTTGGGGATAACGGAGGGACCAGTGGAAGCAATGGTCTGCATTGGAATGAAGTCCCCTTGATGGACATCTGGACTTCCTGTTTGCAAACTTTTTAGGGATCCTGGCATCTGGAAGGATCCTGGTATTTGGAAGGATCCTGGTATCTGGGATGATCCTGGAACGAAGGAGGATCCTTGAACCTGGGATGATCCTGGAACAAAGGAGGATCCTTGAACCTGGGATGATCCTGGAACGAAGGAGGATCCTTGACCCTGGGATGATCCTGGAATAAAGTAGGATCCTTGAAACTGCTGTGCTCCCGGATAGGCTCCCGAATTCATGAAGGATCCCATATGCTGGGGATAGGATCCTGCCGGCTGAAAGTGTGAGCCAGATGCCTGAGTCATTGCTGTCGATCCGAGGTGCAATCCTCTTGATTCTCCCATAATTTGCACGTCTGGAATTCCTGATGGCTGAGAAGTAATCATTGGAGTATCAAAGCTCAAGGATTTGGGCATCAGTGGGGAATGATCCTCTGCCGTTTTCTTTTGTCTTTTGAGATCTCCAATTTCCCTGAGGATCCTTTCATTAGTTTCATCCTGCCGCTGCATACGATCCTTCATCTGCAAAATCAAAGTAAATACATCACTAGTACTGGGAATATAAGAATTCATAGCAGAAGGAGGTGGAGTTTTAGAATTAGTAGGAGTTTGTCTCTTCTCAGCATTCTTCTGGGATCCTGCCGGTGGAGGTGGCAGAATGTTCTGGGACGAGGTGACTGCAGACATTGCCGTGGACATGTTTTTCAATGATGAAGCCATGTAATTCTTTGAAATGATTTCGAACAAAAGGTTTTCTTATGAATGAAGCACCAATTGCCCCACGGTGGGCGCCAAACTGTTTTGGTCAAAAATCACACAAGGATAATGTAACCAAACTTTATGTAAATGGGGTATGATGTTTGGTTAATTATAAAAGTAAAGGATCACTTCTATGAGAAATATGCAAAGACACAATGATTTATACGAGGAAAAAGCCCTTGATCAATGTATGATCTCCGGCATAAAAAACCTCGGGTGATGGCAACTACCGATCACCAACTTCAATATAAGAAAAATATAGTTACAACTTCGGATGATAATGAGCTGAGTACAAGGATCACTATAGTTTCGAGTGTCTAAGCGTGTGAGAGTTGTGTCGTGTGTCGTCGTGTGTCTTTTTCCGAATGAGGAAGGGTGATTTATATACAAGTGTAGGTGACCTATTTTAGGTAAAAGGACTAATAATCAGCTCATTACCCCTTTAGAAATAAAAGACAATCTAGCCTAAATTGCCGCCCTTAAATCAAGCTAAATTTCCATATCTTTTGCAACGTCTATCTTTGATTAAGCTCGTGCTATAATTGTGAAGACGCGTCCCTTGATTATGATGCTAAGAGCGTATCCTGCTAGATGTTCCTGCAAAATAATGTTGTATTACACGAAGGTAACTGTTAGCATGAGGATCCTTTAACAGTCCATGATCCTGATCCTGAAGTCCTGCTGAGGATCACTGTCTGCCAAAGAAACAAGGATCACTGGTTAGGATCACGTATAAGGATCACGTATGATAAAAATCCAGCCCTAACAATTATTATTATTATTATTATTATTATTATTATTATTATTATTATTATTATTATTATTATTTGTTTTTGTTCATTAGCATTAAATATTAATGAAGGGTCTTACATTTTGAAAATAAAAATGCGTGATTATTATTATTATTATTATTATTATTATTATTATTATTATTATTATTATTATTATTATTATTATTTGTTTTTGTACCGCAAAACGTTACAACTCATTTTAAGGCTATATATGTATTTAACTATTTATGTTTTCACACTTATAACCATGGTTTATACTGTTACAACTCATTTTAAGGCTATATATGTATTTAACTATTTATAATCATGGTTTACACTAAAAGTTTCTTCTCGTGGGTATGAATAGGGGTGTTCAAAATCATCCGAATCCGAATCTGAATCCGATTTATCCGATTATCCGAATCCGAATTACCCGAAAATTCGGATATCCGAATTTTCGGATTCGGATAGTGATTTCGGAAATTTTCGGATATTTTGGATATCCGATATCCGATTTTTTTTAAACATGTGTGTATATAAATACCATTATAAAAAACCTAACCCTAATCTTTTTTCTCTCAGCCGCTCTCATTCACTCATACCCTCACCCCACAAACTCAAATTCAATATCCAGATCTGTGAGCATCGAAGAATCAAGATCTAAACAAGATACGGATAATCAAAACACGAACACGTCGAGAACTGAAAATCGAAGATCCAAGGTTTGTTTCCACTTTCCAATATTGAATCTGATTTGTTATCTTGTTCAATTTGTTATATACGATTTGTTTCATACGAAAATCCAATTTTGTTATTTGACTAGTTTACTTGGGTACTGTATTTTCTGAATAGTATTGCTATGTATTTCATTTTGTTTGCTAATAAATTTGTTTGCTAATTATTAAGTTATATATACCATAAAAGTTGTTGTGTAAATAGATTCTAACTTACATTTGTGAGTGGGTGATTGTGTGTGCAGAATTGGATGTTTATAGTGGTGTCAAGTGTGGACTCATGGGGACTATTGTTCTGCTGCAGATATGGTAGCTCTATATATAGTTGTTTTTATTGGTTTTAGTTAACCTAGGATAATTGTTTAATTAGTATGGTTTCACTGATTTTGGTTGAATTTGGGGTTATCTCTAGTAAGTTAATTGAGTCTATTTATTACAATCATATTGTTCATCTTCCTGTTTTTGATCTCTTTAAATACAACAACATGCTTCTGATGTGTCCTTTTTGCATCATTTGAAGAAGTAAAGATGGATCTGCTGGTTTGTTTTTTTAAGCCATTTATATTAATTACTCCATCATCTTTTGTTGACTTGTTTTGTATTATGTTCTTGCGCAGCAGGTTTCATATGGTGCCTTGAAAAGTTGGAAGGATGGACTGGAATCGGATGCTTGGATTTGGAAGTTTATGTTTTTATTTCAACTTTTAAGACAATGTTTTGCGTTATTTGGACATGTTATGTGATATTTTGGAACAAGGGATTGTGTTGGATTGTTGGTTTGTTTTTTTGTTAACATCAGGTTATGTGTTATTTTAGAACAAGGTAATGTATTATTTTAGAACAATGGGTTGTGTTGTTTGTTTTTTTTTTTTAACATCAGATCTTTTATTTGCAATTTGGCATGTTGAAAAAGGTGAAACTTTTATTTTGAAATTTATTTTTTTTAGAATTTCGGATATCCGTTTCATTATCCGAATCCGTATCCGAAATTTCGGATACGGATTCGGATAGTGAAATCTACTATCCGAAATGTTCGGATATCCGATTTTCGGATATCCGAAATTTCGGATATCCGGTTTTGAACACCCCTAGGTTTGAAGATACTGAATGTAATAACATTGTATTTTGTTTGTTATACAATAGCTGCAAATAAAGATTTATTGCATTTAAGTTTCTTAAATGAGTGTTTAGTTTGTTGAATGAACGGTATTGTCAAACAAAGGTCATGCTTGGCTAATCTCTTACATTACTTTGTGAAGACAAGTCATTTATGCATTACTTTTGATTTCCAACCTTTGGTTAACCTTTTAATTGGGTATGTATTAATGACTTTAATAACATGTTTTTTATATTGAAAGTGAACTTTATTCTATCATCTCTTCATGTTTCGTTGATTCACTCATCGATGTCTTTACGGTCTATATAAAGCGCGTTAAATGCCTGGAATGGGGTTAGAAGGGTGGTATAGGTAAAGTTGCCTCGTTCAGTGTATAGATCCTGCGAGGACACAAATTAAAGCTTATTAGGACTTCCTTTGAGGCAGGTAGCATCAAATCGGAGGAAGTAAGAATCACTTGAATCCCTTATATATAAATTACTATTAAAACTTTAAACCGGCCTTGCGGGACTGTATCCCTACTGACTCAGACTAATATGGCCGAGGGTAGCGTTGCCTCCAAAAGAGGGACATGCCACATTTTGCATTAATAACTTACTTAATTATGTTTCAATATTCCGGCGTTGCGGTACTGTATCCCTATTGACTCAGACCAATATGGCTGAGGGTAGCGTTGCCTCTAAAAGAGGGACATGTCACTATAACTAAGATAATCTCTTAAAAACCCAAAGTGCGGAAATCATCAGACGATACATAAAAGATAAGTCGGAGCCAAGTGATTTTATCTTGTCTATTTGTTTCTTTATTTATTTGTTTCTTTATTTTTCTTATTAAAAAACTTCCCTCAAAATTTGATTAGATTAGACGTCGATGATATTCCGGTATTAAAGGCTCTTGTGTCCTTGGACGACCTCGGTATCTTACCATCACTATACTACCCCAACGATGGGTGCACTTGCCCTAATGTGTTGTAGAGAGTGATAGTGTTATATCGTGTTTTATAAATTTAAAACTTGATAAAAGAGTAAAAAAAAGTACTTAAAAATATAACAAAAATCATACACCCTCGCTCCAGGTCATGGCGCGACGGAGCCGGATTCTTCGGATGCCAGATTTCGCCACGTGTCACACGTGGCAAGGCTACATTCGTCGACAGGGCTACCCTAATATCACACCCCTTTCAGAGGCAGAAGCGCAAGATGTGATCGTGATTGATTCTCATTGCATACGAATTAGTAAACATTCTATATGATTAAAATGAACTCCAATGCCATTCATAGTTTCAAGTTTCAAAACATAAATTAAGTAAAATGTTTACATCACTTCAAAAGACAATAAGTTTTAAAGTTTACAACACATTCAAATTCTAAATGATTAAGTATCTATTCCTTATGTCGCTGCAAGGATGGGGGATGTGATGATAAATCCTACAAAAGTGGCATGGAGTGAGGATACATGACTCCTTGAAGAAAAGAACCGCAAAGCTTTCCACTAATTACCTGAAATACATGTAAGTTTGAAAAATCGTCAACAAAAGTTGGTGTGAATTCATGCAGTTATTTTGTGTAAAAATGTATAAGATGTATTTGTATGAAAAGTATGGTATGTAGCTTGTAAAAATGAGTTGAGATGTAAATAAGATGTATTACGTAAGGAAATCGAGATCGCTAATGTTTTGCAAGGACATTAACATGTGTGATGATATAGGAAGCATCCAAACCTAGGCGATTTTACATCGATTACCCTTCGACTGTGACCCAAAAGCACTCTTCCGCATGGGCAAACGAGGGCCAAGAGTGAGGCTGCCAATACACGCTAGATCTAACCTTTTGCTCTTTCGTCTAATCTTAGATTGATGGTGCTTACGTATACCCTATTCGTAACATGATCTATTGTATCATTCCTTCGTTTAACATACCATTTGTACATGTATTTTCCCCAAAGTTTAGAAAACTAGAAAACGTTTAAAAGTGGGGACATGAACGCATAGTTTTGCGTCTTCGTGCGTCTTAAACTCCACCAGTAATCTTCTTGGTTTGTGACGTAACCTAAAAGTGTTCTAATATTTTAATAACCTAAACTTATGATTTACTATGTACAAGTTGTCCATCTTATTTTATGTATTTGTTTTGTTTTAGATGTATATGTTCTGAAATTGTTATTGTATATTTTACAAATATATAATTTTATACATGTGTGAGTTGTGTTAACGGATTTAGTTCTTATTGAGGCTTCGTGCCTCGCACGAGTAAGTTCTACATATCCGAGACGTGTGTGGATCGTGCCCATTATAGTCGGGTTTCACCCGTTCGTCGCGTTATTGTTAAGTTATATTGTATTTTCTATTTGTAAAATATATCTTTATTCTCAAAAATATATACATATATAGATTTTAAAAACAATGTATGTAATAAAATAATATATTTTTAACTTATCCGCATATATGTGTACTTATATTATTTACCAAAAATACATATAAGTAAATTGTTAAATAATATTTTCAATATTTATTTTAGTATAATTACACTTAAAATCTTATCAAATGTATACTTAGGCAAGTATACTTGTATTTGTGTATAAATACTCATGTATTTTGTAATTAATTGTCAAAAATCAGTTCTTATGATTTTTATACTTTCCGGAATTATATTTCTTTAAAATAATATATTTTTAAGGTTTGTTTGTTATTTATATATTTTTGTCATGTTTGTTAAATGTATATATATTTTATCACTTGTCCAATTTTCGTATATTTTCCATTAATTGTAGTAATTATATATATTTCTCTGTATATATATATTTGTCCAAATATTTGTCCAAGTGTCCAAAGTCCATAAATTCAATGAGGAATATATATATATATATAGGATTGGGCTATATAGAAAACCCTATCTATATAAAAAAACCCTAGAAAACTCAACCTCCCGACATTTTTTTTTGAAAAAAATAACACATGTAATATACATGTTTTAGAGACTTTTGGGCCAAAAAAAATCAAAAAAGCGCCGAAGGGATAATTTAAAAAAAATTCAGCAATTTCTGTCTTTTTTGCCTAACACATGTTAGGCACTGTGTAACACCTCGAAAATTCCTGTCCATTAGAATAAAGACACGTGTCATGTGTGACAGACGTGTCAGAGAAACCGGATTAAATAAAAAGATGTGTGGTAGGATTTCTAACAAAAAGGGCGTCATGTTATTTAAAATACCTCTGAACGACCCAAGGGCGACACGTTATTAAATCACCTCTGAGCGACCCGAACTTTTATAAATCCCAAGATCCTTAAATCAATTAATGATCATCTCATATGATAACCGGTTGCTCTCAGATAAATAAAGTTACATCTTTATCAAGGACTTCGGAAATATAGGTTGTTACTACTCCTAATCTAAATAAAATTCTTGTAAATAAGAATTGTTATAGCTTGGCCAAGTAATTGAGAGTCCAAGACTCATTTTTGGAATCTCCGTCGATCTTACAAGTCCCATTATGATTTAAGCTTGAATGAGGAACATGTAAGAGGAAGTAGGGCATGCAATGGCTGGTCAAGGTGGCCCACATCTGCAAAAGAAAGTCTGATTTCGGAATGGTGGATTGCATGGTCAAGACATAAAAGTTTTCAAACTTTTGTCTTCTGGCCATCGCTTACGGACCGCAAGGCCCTGGCTTACGGTCCGTAAGCAGGGTGCATGAGCATGTCCCGCAAGGATCGGTTACGGACCGCAAAGCCTTAGGCTTACGATCCGTAAGGAAGGCACCTGAACCATGTTTCAGTAAAGTCGGTTACGGGCCGTAACCCCTGTAGCATACGGTCCGCAAGAGGTCCTTACGGACCGTAAGGCCTCAAGCTTACGGTCCGTAAGACCGTCGCTGGCAGTGAGTTTTGGACAGCTGCCTGTCCAATGCATTTAACCGACTTAAAACGTAACATTTCAATTCTATGGGCTTGCTAGGCAGTAAATAGCTCCTTAGGGACACTTGGGATCATCCCTTTACTACCCTAGACTTGCTTGTCAAGATCTTGGAGCTCCTAGTTCACTATATAAAGGGTTCAAGTGTGATCATTTGACACTTGCTCATTTGGAACTTTGGCTAAAGACTTTCTGGAGCTCCTCTGGTCACCAACACATTTTCTTAGGCTCTCTAATCCATCTTAGGACTCTTGTAAGTGTCCTTAACCTTCTTTAATCCTTTCTAGCTTAGTTAATTAAGTAAAAGTCAAACCGTCGTAATTAAGGTTTGACTTCGTGATTAAGCATAATGTGCTCTGTCAAATCACGAATTAAAGATACCTTTAGGAAGGTAATTAAGTGGGTAACAAACCCTTAAAAGGGTGTTTCCAGATTCCCACTCTAAGCATGTCAATTGTCGAGTCAAAGCTAATCATAAAAAGTCAACAGAATGCTTAATTTCAAATTAACGCATAATTAGCAATGTAGGTTGTATGTAACCTGTTTGAACATTAATATAACTTGGTAATAAGTATAAGAACATGTTCCAACATGTTCAACTCGACAATTTTCTGTTTAGACCCGGTTCGGAACCGAAAGTCGCATAGTTTGACTTTCACTTTGACTTTCAGTTCTGACCCGTTTTAGTCAAGATTAAGATTGCCTTAGAGCTTCTTTTGGACCTAATAACATGTTAGTATATCCTCCTGTGATTATGCAACGTGGTTCATTAGATATCTTGTTCGTATGCATGTTTCCGTTAAATGCCCATATGTTGACCATTATGCCCAAATGTCCAAAAATCATGATTTTTGAAAATATAAAAGGGTAGACAACTTAGTTACTGAAATATAAACTTGTCCCCAAAATTTGACATCAGTTTGAGGTCTAGATTAAGAGTTATGCTCATTAGCGTAATTAGAAGCTTTCTTAGTAAATAATTAGCGTAATTAACGCATAACCTATTTAAACCCGAATTTTATATCAAAACTTTATACCCACTGTTATATAATAATATTTTGGAAATTTTAAAGATTTTTATTTATTTTTAGGATGAGCATAACTAGAGGTTTTAAGCTTAATTCGGCTTATGCCGATTTTGCCCTTTCGGCCATAAAATGAGTTTTACAAAACCTTTTGACCTCAAACCTTTTTCTACTGATTTATTATGTTAAATATGATATGTTGAGCCTTCTGGAAATATAAAAAATATCAGCTTTTCTTTTAAAACCCGGAAATGGCTCCAAATCGCCTTTTTAGGCATTTTTACGACATAGTATATGTCGAAACTAGTTTATACATAAAAGATCTAATACCTACTGATATATTTAATAAAAATATATATTATAACAGTAGACTAAAGTTAAAAACTCAGTTTTCCCATTTTACCCTTTTAGCCTATGTAAAATTACCAAAATGCCCTTATGAGGCGTAATTGGCGTTTAAAAACGTTTGGGGCATAATTGGACATACCTTACTGATATTGCAACATATTTGGTGCATATAATCTCAGGAAACTTGCATATGATTTATATGGTTACTCGTTACGCACTTTCGCGTTCGGATCGGCTTATGTGACTAGTTCACGCATATTAGCCGAAACGGGTCAAACCGTATCATCTTAGTCTCTAAATTCAGAATGTGTTTAGTTTACCCATATTATACAAGTATCCAAGCTTGTAGGGTCTAAATCACATTCCTCCCCGGTTTTCGCATTCCTCGCGATTAAACCATATTTATTATTCGAAACTAACCGGTCTAGGCCTAGGCTATATTAAAGACCCGTTAGGATTCTAATAGGTTATTATAACCTTCGTTCCAGAATAGGAGCCCAGTAAAAGACACGTGCATTTTTCTTTTGTGGTTATACTTGCTCAGTTAAATACTTTTAACTTATTTTCCCTATACGGGCTTGGGGGTACGGTATATAAAATACCGCTTGGTCGGGCAATTGACCCCAACTCATTAGTAGTTGGGTATTATCAATGTGACCCGTTTGAAAACTTGGTTTTGTTTGTTTTTACGCCTTTGGGAGCTTATTGACCATGTCCCGGATATCCTTGGCATCATTTTTGGCCACGACCTTGACACCCGGGTGTAGGCGTACACCCGGTATTATGTCCATTATTAAGGTATAAACGTTGGCTTCCCGCCGCGGGCTTATACTAAGTGGTGTGTCAATTAACCTTAAACCCGACACGACTCGGGCGACTGAACGCACAACAAACATGTAAATCTTTTACAAGTTTAACTTTGATTAATTATTCCCAAGTTATAAAATGTTTTGTGCCCTGAGCATTTAAATCAATTTTTAAAACCTTTTCAAAATGAGTCAGTTAAATTGTATTTACCAGTGCAAACTGACGTATTTTCCCCAAAAAGATTAAGTGCAGGTGCTATACACAATAGGCTGGTTTCTCCTTAGCATCAGAGAGTCTCGCAAGCTTTGGGATGCATATATCTGTTGAACAATTTCCTTCTTTTATTTTCGATCCGCCTGTGGATCTATTTCGACTACTTGTGATACTTTAATATTACATTTGATGGTTGAAATAAATCTATTTTCATTTGCTTCCGCTGTGCATTATAATTTGTGTTGTTTGACAAATGATGATATCAACAACGTCACGATACTCCCCCACCGGGCCCACCGGTGACACGTGGAAATTCGGGGTGTGACACACTGAAATTTGTTTATTTTTTTTTTTTAAAATCCCTTCGGCGCTTTTTTGTTTTTTTGGCCCAAAACACTCTAAAACATGTATATTACATGTGTTATTTTTTTCAAAAAAAAATGTCGGGAGGTTGGGTAAAAATGGGTGGAGATTTGGGTTTCCAGAGTTTTCTACCTAAATGAGGTTTTTCTGTCTAGCATTGTCCTATATATATATATATATATATATGTGTGTGTGTGTGTGTGTGTGTGTGTGTGTGTGTATTTGGTGTTTATACTCCTTGGGGGTATTTAGTGTATTTTTAAGTTCCTACATGTACACTAATATATATTTACGCATAATATACACATAGCACATAATTTGGTGACCACTAAATATATATACTTTCTCTAAAAATATACATATTTATACTTGTTTTAATTCTTGAAGAAAACTCTATTTCTTATTTTATATTTTTGTATAAAAAAATAGGGAAAACCCTTGTTTAGCATTCTTGAACATTTTTGTAGAAAAAGTCTTGTAAAACTTTATATTTTTCTAAGTGTCAAAATTTTATAATAATTTTGATATAGTTTCCCCTAAAAATGGAGGTTTTCCCATGTTTTAAAACATGTGTTTATTTTCTTTTAATCATCAAAACTCAAGAATCAACAATTTTGTAAGTAAAGATCACTAAATTTATCATACATTTTCATGTAATAAACTTGAAGTTCCATGAAAATTTGTAGTATTTTAGATCTATACATTAACATGTAGATCTACTTAAATCAAAGCTTATTTGTTAATTTTGTAAACTTTAATAAAACTTTATTTTGTAAAATTGTTCATCCACAAGATTAGTAGGTTCAAGAACATGAATATTTCATTTTAAAACCACTTTTAAAGATCTTTAAGCTTACTAACATGTTTCTTCATGGATCTTTTAAGATCCATGCTTACACTTGTTAGATCTAAGCTTCTAACAAGCTTAGATGTGATGGATCTTAACAAAATCACAAGATCAATAACAACAACTTCATAACATACTTCAAACAACACTAGAAACACTTTATTTTCTTTAGATTATGTTGGTTCTTCACATGTTCATCTTTTAAAGTTAAGTTTTCTTGATGGTTTACCTTGTACATATGTAACATACTACTAACAAGAAGTAACATGAAGATGAAAAGGCTTACTACTAGCTCTTGTGGCTAGGGAAGTGGCAAAGAAACAAAGAATATGAAAATGATGAAAAAATGGTGGTTAAAAGCTCCACAAAGAGGTTGAATACGAATGGTTGAATACGAAAAACACGAAGATGAATAATACAATAATTACAGAATGTTACACAAAATCCTATCATAATGCATACAAGACTAAAACTACTCATGAAACAATAACAAGACACAATCCTATTAAACTAAGAGTATGCACCAACTACAAACAAGTTCACTAGTGCATACATAACTAAAACTAGTCATGAAACAACAACAATAACACATATTATCATTTGAAACTTGAAACAAAATTATTCTATCATCAAACTAATAGTATCTAACAAAATCCTACAAACGGGTCCACTTTACAAGACAAAAACTACTCAAGAAACAACAATAACACAAATTGCAATTTAAAAGTTCTCATAAGATTGAAAGAAAAATCATGTAACAAACCTAGGTACAACAAAAGAGTCTCGTCATCAAGCATACTAGAACACTAAACTACTCAGCAACAACAATAACACAATATCCTATCATAATGCATCATATACAAGACTGAAACAACAAAACATTGCAATTTCAAAGTTCTCATAAAACTTAATGTAAAATCGTGTAAAGAAAGAAACAGATTACAAGTTTTTACTTAATTTAATGGTGCTTTATATAAAGAAAGAAACAAATCCGCAAGCTATTTATATACGTACTTTACAAGCGTTATTCTCCCACTAATCAAAAGTGTTGCTTTCCAATATGAGAGCTGATTATGAAGTTCATCAGTATATAACCTCCTTACGTCCGTTACAAAAACTGCATATTCGTATCCTCAAACGCTTAGTGTTATAACTGGTTTTAGTTTGACTTAATGTTTATCATATCATACGTTCGTTAGACATGATAAACATTAAGTCAAACTAAAACCAGTTATAACACTAAGCGTTTGAGGGTGACGATTGTGTACTTTTCACAATTTGTTGGCTTAGCTGTTTTGTTTTACTTATTTTGCAAGTTTTGTGAATTAAAATGTGTACATAATTTCATGTTTGAAAGTGTGCGAGTATTACGAGCTGTATATGTTTACACATCGACAAGTTTATATGTTTAGAAGTGTTAGATTTATTAAACCTTGTTATGTTTATATGTATTTAATCGAATTTATAGGTAGATAAGTTATGTATGATATGCACTCGGACCATAGATGATAAGTTCAAGTCTTGGTTGGTATGATAAGCGGGTGATTAATTTCGAATAACTGCCGGAGGCAGTTACCCGGCAAAACTAACCGCCAAAACTCATATGTATTTATTCAAGTTAACCGGCAACTATGTCGGATATCAAGACATTCTTATTCATATCAAGAATTGCCCTTTTATCTTCTGCTCTTGTTCATCGATACCCTTTTCAATCATGCAAATCCAATTTGGTTCACTGGCATATGATAACATTAATCCCACTTACAATTCTGCACAATCACTTTCCGCTGCAAATTCGTCTTCTGATCCCCAACATAGTGGTATCAGAGCGTCAAAGGGAAAGATGAAGACGACTGAAATTCAATCATCATCCACTCTCTTACCATGCCAACATTGTACAGACAAGATGAATGGCAAGAATAAGCAACGTCAACGGGAGAAAACCTGTTTCTACTATCGTAAACCCGGACACCAAATTTCTTCATGCCTGAAGAAAGAAACAGATGAGGCAACCCAACTTATCCGGCAAGCAGTGAATACGGGGATACAGAACAAAGAAGAAGGAGTCAAAGATCATCAGGAGATGATTGTGGTCGGTACCGAAGGAGGGCTATGGAGCGATATATGGTACATTAGTTCTGTGTTTAAACATAATTTATGTATTTATATGTATTAAGTATAGGTACATTATTGTTAAATATGTATGTATGTAACGTTATAGATGAATGGCCGTGTTGATATCGTTTCGAACAGCGGTTATTCCCGCCAATTTCAACCGCTCTCACAATTGTTCATCTTCATCATGTATTTATATCGAATGCCGGGAACATATCTCGGTACCAAGACAATTAACAATAACTGTTCAATTGTCCATTCATTTTCGATATTCACAAGTTGTCATCAATCCGCTGTAATCATGGTGTCAAAACCATTTGTGAAATCCACTGCAAATCCATTCGGGGGTTATCACTTTGATTTATTGATTTCTCAAAAAGATCTGTGAATTGCATGTTTGTTGGAATCATGGTGTTGGCATTGCAACTTTGATAAAGATATGTGCTTTTCCTAAAATAGACATCATCAATGTATGACTCCTACACAAATTTCTTTAGGATTATACTTGCATATAATCTCAGGAAACTTGCATATGATTTATATGGTTACTCGTTACGCACTTTCGCGTTCGGATCGGCTTATGTGACTAGTTCACGCATATTAGCCGAAACGGGTCAAACCGTATCATCTTAGTCTCTAAATTCAGAATGTGTTTAGTTTACCCATATTATACAAGTATCCAAGCTTGTAGGGTCTAAATCACATTCCTCCCCGGTTTTCGCATTCCTCGCGATTAAACCATATTTATTATTCGAAACTAACCGGTCTAGGCCTAGGCTATATTAAAGACCCGTTAGGATTCTAATAGGTTATTATAACCTTCGTTCCAGAATAGGAGCCCAGTAAAAGACACGTGCATTTTTCTTTTGTGGTTATACTTGCTCAGGTAAATACTTTTAACTTATTTTCCCTATACGGGCTTGGGGGTACGGTATATAAAATACCGCTTGGTCGGGCAATTGACCCCAACTCATTAGTAGTTGGGTATTATCAATGTGACCCGTTTGAAAACTTGGTTTTGTTTGTTTTTACGCCTTTGGGAGCTTATTGACCATGTCCCGGATATCCTTGGCATCATTTTTGGCCACGACCTTGACACCCGGGTGTAGGCGTACACCCGGTATTATGTCCATTATTAAGGTATAAACGTTGGCTTCCCGCCGCGGGCTTATACTAAGTGGTGTGTCAATTAACCTTAAACCCGACACGACTCGGGCGACTGAACGCACAACAAACATGTAAATCTTTTACAAGTTTAACTTTGATTAATTATTCCCAAGTTATAAAATGTTTTGTGCCCTGAGCATTTAAATCAATTTTTAAAACCTTTTCAAAATGAGTCAGTTAAATTGTATTTACCAGTGCAAACTGACGTATTTTCCCCAAAAAGATTAAGTGCAGGTGCTATACACAATAGGCTGGTTTCTCCTTAGCATCAGAGAGTCTCGCAAGCTTTGGGATGCATATATCTGTTGAACAATTTCCTTCTTTTATTTTCGATCCGCCTGTGGATCTATTTCGACTACTTGTGATACTTTAATATTACATTTGATGGTTGAAATAAATCTATTTTCATTTGCTTCCGCTGTGCATTATAATTTGTGTTGTTTGACAAATGATGATATCAACAACGTCACGATACTCCCCCACCGGGCCCACCGGTGACACGTGGAAATTCGGGGTGTGACAGGTTGGTATCAGAGCCAACACTGAGTGAATTAAACACTAGCCTTTTGTGTTTAATCTCAGTGCACAAATTGCACATTCTTCGAGTTCCGAGTCTAGACATCGAACATAGGACAAACTCTGTTTTGTTTTATTTTGAGCCTTTTATAATTATATTGTTGTGGTTATCTAAATATTGTATGCAGGTCATCATGCCACCAAGATTCCTTCGTGGTAGAGGCAAAGGACCCGTGACAGGTCATGATCACGAAGCCGGGCCTTCGCACCGGCGTACTCCATCTATCACTATGAGCACAAGCCCGCAAGAGCCATGGAGGCTCTATGTCGAACCAGGAAGGCGATCTGTATCCCTTAGCTCTAAACCTTCGTACCAACACTCTTTTGGGCCCCATTCAGAAAACGAGCCCAACAACCAGCCGCCAGCTTTCATACCTTTACAGAGATCCAACTCTCATCATTCTTTTGGCGACCCGACCCCCGTTTTCCAAAGCCGATTTAACCCGGCTAACCTTCTGCCAGAACCCGTGGGTTTTAACCCACTTGGACCGGAAGACCACTTTTCAGGGGAAAACGACATGGATGAGGATACTGACCCCGTGGAGCCTGCATCAGGAACGCCGAATCATCCCATTGAGATCTCAGATGGGTCATCATTCCATGGATCGCCATACCGCGGACCGGACAGTTTTATGGAAAAGTTCAACCAGTATGATTGGTACTTCACCCCGTCTGAGCACTCGTCGTCCCACCAGCACCAGCAGCAGCAGCAGTATCAACAGCAACAGGACCCTTCGGAGGGTCAACGATTTGTGGCAGTCACACCGCCGCCACCACCGCCAGAAGAGCAGCAACCGCCTCCGGAGCCGCCAAGGCGGAGAAGGTCAAATGCACGGATGTCCGTGCGAGGTGGAGGTCGAATCAGTACTCCCCAACCTTCAAGTGGCAGCCATTACCCGCCACTTCAGGAAGAAGAGGACCCGCAGATGGGTGGTCCAACAAGCCCTATACCAGATGTCAACTCAGTACCTGTGGTACCACCTTTGGGTTTCGATAACCCAATTCCTGCGTATGCTGGGTCAGCGGCATACAACCCCTTCGAGCAGCCAGCGCACACCCACTACAACTACAACTACGGTTATGCGGAAGTAGATCTGTATCAGGTAGCTCGGGACTACAATGCCCTTCACCCTGAAGGACCATACGGAGGGTCATGGACTACTGGTTACCCGACTTATGGGTACCAGCATCAGCCACCTCCTCCACTGGTGTATCAGCCGCCACAGCCACAGATTCAGCAGGAAGTCCTTGAGAGGCTGAGCCAAGTCGAACAAGAGGTTCGTGAAGACCGCAGAGAGCGGCAAGGTTTCTTCAAAGGGCTATCAGATTTGCTTAAGGGGAAGTCGAAGAGGAGGGGTCATTGAAAACCCTTGTTATTTATTTGTGTCGTAATTCAGTCCCTGCGTGGACTTGTTATTCCAGTATTCAGCTCCTGCGTGAGCTTGTGGTTTGTATTCTGCTCCTGCGTGAGCAAGTTTGGTTAGTTAACCCCTGCGTGGGTTTGTTCTTATTTCTCGCCCCTGCGTGGGCATTTTCATTTATTTTTAGTAGAAGTCCCGTTTGGGCAATTATTGTACTGATTTAAAACAATTTGCGGGATGTTTTAATTAAGTTTTCATTTTATTACATGCATAAATTATGAAGATAAATGAAATATTTAAAAGGATCTGCCATTGTAATTATTGGTAAAAATCTAAAGTGAACCAAGACCTAGCTTTATAATTTATAAAACAAGGCCAAGATGGTAGTTCCATAATTAGGTTAAGATCCATAATTAACATCTCAATTTAGGATTATTCTGCGTTAATTATTAAAGAATCTTGGAGGTAAAACCTAGCCTTTGTGTTATTTCAAACCTGGCCAAGATGGTATAACCCACATAATAGATTCCGATTATTAACATCTGTTAGTATGTTAATGCTCTTGGCAAACTGTGAATCAGTAAAGTCACACAGGCCATCTCTCATAAAGGGTTAATTTTAAATTCCTTAATTATTTAACCACTTCTTTGAAGTGAAGTGCCTGTGGGCAATAATTTAATGTCCTCCGTGACTAAGGACAGTGGTAGCTTATGACTCCCTGTTAATAGATGGTAACGAACTATGATTCGACCTAAAACACCTAGATACTGTAAAATCTTGGTTATTAAATATCTTAACTGTCCTTGTGACTTGGCCTTATGTGCTAATAATAAGAGTATTATAGGATAATAACAACATCCTAATGTTTTAATAAATTAACCTAAAATGGCAATTTAAAACCTTGGTTAATAAAACATAAAATACTATAAGAGCCTTTAAGTGAAAACCCTGCATATCTATTATATGTAGCGTTTGAAGCTACATGACCAGATCAGAAGAAGCCAATAGCCATCCGGTTGAGAACCGTGATGATGCAAAGTTCCTAGTGACTAGTGCCGAGTTGAAAGCAATTGTGAATGATGCGGTTGCGAAAGCCTTAGCGCGACAGTACAGCGAGTACAGTGAAACCCACAGTAGAACTCTATCTACACCGCATGCTAAACCAAAGAATCATTCTGAGATTCGCAACAAACCACCACCTACTCCTCCCAAACCTAAGAAAGATGAGGATCGTCATTCCTCAAATGAAAACAGTGTTCACCCCAAGAAGCTTGTGGTTGATGAGGCCCCACGTGCTAAGGGTTGCACGTATAAATACTTTGTGTCATGTAAACCTAGGGAGTTTACGGGGAGAAAGGGGCAGTTGACTGTATGACATGGCTTGATGAGATTGAGAAAGTCGTAGACATCAGCGGTTGCGCTGAAAGGGATATGGTTAAGTTTGCATCCCAGTCTTTCAAAGGTGAGGCTCTAGCCTGGTGGGGAGCATTGATCCAGGCTTCTGGAAAGGCTACCCTGTATAGTATGTCTTGGGAGCAGTTTGTTGCTCTTGTCAAAGAAAACTACTGCCCTCAGCATGAGGTTGAGCGTATAGAGTCCGATTTTCTATCTCTGGTTATGAAGAACCTAGATTGCCAGGCATACCTCACCAGTTTCAATACTTTATCCAGATTGGTACCTTACCTAGTGACCCCTGAACCTAAAAGGATCGCGCGCTTTATTGGGGGTTTGGCCCCAGAAATCAAGGCCAGTGTGAAGGCCTCGCGACCTGTTACATTCCGATCTGTCACCGACTTATCTCTGTCCCTCACTCAAGATGCAGTGAGACTAAGAACCTTGAAGAATGCGGATTCTGACAAGAGGAAACGTGAAGATGATAATTCACGTCAATCAAACAAGAAACATAGGGGAAACCGTGACAGTAAGAAGGGATCTGAGGCCAGGAGAAGCGAGCAACAGTCGGGCGATAGGTCCAAGTGCAAGATTTGTAGGAAGCACCATTTTGGAAGGTGCAGGTTCGAGCAGAAATCCCAGCCCAAGATGTGTGGGATATGTAAGTCTTCTGAGCACAGAACTCTTGAGTGCAAGAAGTTGAAAGATGCAACTTGCTATAGTTGCAACGAAAAGGGGCACATAAAGACCAACTGCCCAAAGAATGCCAAGAAGACGGAGGATGGAAAGAAGACCAACGCCAGGGTCTTTCAAATGAATGTTCAAGAGGCCATCTAGAACGATAACGTCATAACTGGTACGTTTCTCATTAATGACGTTTTCGCAAGAGTATTATTTGATTCCGGGGCAGATAAGTCTTTTCTGGATAGTAAATTCTGTGAGCTGTTAGGATTGCCTGTTAAAGCCCTTAGTGCAAAGTATGAGGTAGAATTAGCAGATGGTACCTTAGAAACCGTCTCGACTGTGTTAGATGGATGTGCTATATCCATTAGGAACCACTCTTTTCCTCTATCCCTGCTACCCTTCAAGTTAGCCGGTTTTGATGTAGTATTGGGCATGGATTGGTTATCGCATAACCAAGCCCAGATTATATGCAATAGAAGGCAAGTAATAATCAAGACTCCATCTGGTGAACCTCTCACCATTCAGGGAGATACGCGTCATGGATTGCCTAACAGATGTCTATGCTTAAAGCGTCCCAATGTTTGAAGAATGGTTGTGTCATTTATATGGCACATGTAACCATTGATGAGAAAAAGCCCAAAATTGAAGACATTCTCGTTATATCAGAATACCCTGAAGTCTTTCCAGAAGAACTGCCTGGTTTGCCACCAGACAGGCAAGTGGAATTCAAAATCGATATCGTTCCTGGAGCTGCACCTATTGCTAGAGCGCCTTATAGGCTAGCGCCAACGGAGATGAAGGAATTGAGAACGCAGCTAGATGATTTGCTAGCCAAGGGTTTCATTAGGCCTAGTTCGTCTCCTTGGGGAGCACCGATTCTATTTGTCAAGAAGAAAGATGGTTCGATGCGCTTATGTATCGATTACTGAGAGCTTAACAAGGTTACCATTAAGAATAGGTATCCTCTACCCAGGATCGACGATCTATTCGATCAACTTCAAGGGGCAAGCTATTTCTCCAAGATAGATCTGAGATCGGGATATCATCAGTTGAAGGTTAAGGATGAAGACGTGCACAAGACTGCATTTAGGACTCGTTATGGTCACTACGAGTTCCTAGTGATGCCTTTCGGGCTCACAAACGCACCTGCCGCATTCATGGATCTCATGAATCGCGTCTGCAAACCTTATTTGGATAAATTTGTCATCGTCTTCATCGATGACATTCTCATTTATTCCAAGAATCAAGCTGATCACGAGAAGCACCTCCGTTGTATTCTGAAGCTGCTTCATCAAGGAAAGCTATATGCGAAGTTTTCCAAATGTGAATTTTGGTTAAGAGAAGTCCAATTTCTTGGACATGTGGTCAGTGAGCGTGGTATTCAAGTGGATCCCGCTAAAGTTGAAGCTGTCATGAATTGGCAGGAGCCAAAGACACCTACGGAAATCCGCAGTTTCCTAAGTTTGGCTGGATACTACAGGAGATTCATCGAAAACTTCTCAAGAATTGCAGCACCCCTAACTTTGCTGACTCGCAAGAATAGCAAGTTCAATTGGGGACCTAAGCAGCAAGAGTCATTCGATACTTTGAAGCAGAAATTAAGTAACGCTCCCGTGTTGACGTTACCTGATGGAATTGATGAATTTGTAGTCTATTGTGATGCATCACACACCGGGATGGGTTGTGTGTTAATGCAGAAAGGCAAGGTCATTGCCTACGCTTCACGACAATTAAAGGTGCATGAGAAGAATTACACCACTCATGATTTGGAATTGGGTGCCGTTGTATTTGCACTAAAGTTGTGGAGGCACTATTTGTATGGCACTAAATGTGTGATCTATTCTGATCATAAAAGCCTTCAGCACCTGTTCAACCAGAAAGAATTGAACATGAGGCAGCGACGATGGATGGAAACTCTAAATGACTATGATTGTGAAATAAGATACCATCCAGGCAAGGCCAATGTAGTCGCAGATGCCCTGAGCAGGAAGGAAAGGGTAAAACCAATCAGGATCAATGCCAAAAGCATTGAAGTCAGGAACAGTCTAAATGAAAGGTTGTTAGCCACGCAGAAAGAGGCAATATTAGAAGCTAACTACCCTAATGAGAAGCTAGGAGTGACTGAGGAACAGTTATCCTATGGCAAGGACGGAATCCTGAGGTTAAATGGAAGAATATGTGTTCCTGTTTTTGGAGGTCTTCGTGACGTCATCCTTAAGGAAGCCCACAGTTCCAAATATTCCGTCCATCCTGGAGCGGATAAGATGTACCAGGATGTAAAGGCAAATTACTGGTGGATAGGCTTGAAAAAGTCTATAGCCACCCATGTGGCTAAATGTCTAACATGCGCTCAAGTTAAAGCTGAACATCAGAAACCGTCAGGTTTGCTACAACAGCCTGAGATTCCCACCTGGAAGTGGGAAATGGTAACGATGGATTTTATCACCAAGTTGCCTAAGACGCCGAAAGGAAATGACACTATTTGGGTAATAGTTGATCGACTGACTAAGTCAGCACATTTCCTACCCATTAAAGAGACTTACAGCTCTGACATGCTAGCTCAACTGTACGTGGATAAGATAGTATCCCTGCATGGCGTACCAGTATCCATTATCTCCGATCGGGATACCAGATACACATCTCATTTCTGGGAGAGTTTCCAAAAGTCCCTGGGTACGCAATTGAATTTTAGTACAGCTTATCATCCTCAGACGGATGGGCAAAGTGAGCATACTATTCAAACCTTGGAGTACATGCTTCGGGCATGCGTGATTGACCTAGGAGGAAGTTGGGATAGGCACCTACCTCTGATCGAATTTTCCTACAATAATAGCTACCACACCAGCATTAAGGCTGCGCCTTTTGAGGCATTATATGGTAGAAAGTGCAGAACACCCATTTGTTGGGCAGAGGTAGGAGACGTCCAGTTATCAGGACCAGAATTAGTCCTGGAGACGACAGACAAGATTACCCAGATTACTGAACACCTAAAAGTTGCCCGTGATAGGCAAAAGAGCTATGCTGATGGTAAGCGAAAATCCCTCAAGTTTGAGGTTGGCGATAAAGTTTTGCTCAAAGTATCACCATGGAAAGGGGTAATGAGATTTGGCAAGAAAGGTAAGTTAAGCCCGAGGTATATCGGACCATTCGAGATCATCGAATGTGTAGGATCAGTGGCTTACAAGTTGAACTTACCAGAGGAGCTTAGTGGTATTCATAACGTGTTCCACATCTGCAACCTGAAGAAATGTCTAGCCGATGAATCGCTAGTCATACCACATACAGATGTGCATATAAACGAAAGCTTAAAGTTTATAGAAAAACCTGTGTCGATTGAGGACCGACAGGTAAAGAAGCTTCGAAGGAAGTATGTACCCATTGTCAAGGTCAGATGGGAGGGCCGCAGAGGTCCTGATTATACGTGGGAGTTAGAGTCCACGATGCAAGAAAAATACCCTCAATTGTTTCAGTAAATCTCGAGGTCGAGATTTCTTTTAAGGGGGTGAGGATGTAACACCTTGAAAATTCCTGTCCATTAGAATAAAGGCACGTGTCATGTGTGACAGACGTGTCAGAGAAACCGGATTAAATAAAAAGATGTGTGGTAGGATTTCTAACAAAAAGGGCGTCATGTTATTTAAAATACCTCTGAACGACCCAAGGGCGACACGTTATTAAATCACCTCTGAGCGACCCAAACTTTTATAAATCCCAAGATCCTTAAATCAATTAATGATCATCTCATATGATAACCGGTTGCTCTCAGATAAATAAAGTTACATCTTTATCAAGGACTTCGGAAATATAGGTTGTTACTACTCCTAATCTAAATAAAATTCTTGTAAATAAGAATTGTTATAGCTTGGCCAAGTAATTGAGAGTCCAAGACTCATTTTTGGAATCTCCGTCGATCTTACAAGTCCCATTATGATTTAAGCTTGAATGAGGAACATGTAAGAGGAAGTAGGGCATGCAATGGCTGGTCAAGGTGGCCCACATCTGCAAAAGAAAGTCTGATTTCGGAATGGTGGATTGCATGGTCAAGACATAAAAGTTTTCAAACTTTTGTCTTCTGGCCATCGCTTACGGACCGCAAGGCCCCTGGCTTACGGTCCGTAAGCAGGGTGCATGAGCATGTCCCGCAAGGATGGGTTACGGACCGCAAAGCCTTAGGCTTACGATACGTAAGGAAGGCACCTGAACCATGTTTCAGTAAAGTCGGTTACGGACCGTAACCCCTGTAGCATACGGTCCGTAAGACCGTCGCTGGCAGTGAGTTTTGGACAGCTGCCTGTCCAATGCATTTAACCGACTTAAAACGTAACATTTCGATTCTATGGGCTTGCTAGGCAGTAAATATCTCCTTAGGGACACTTGGGATCATCCCTTTACTACCCTAGACTTGCTTGTCAAGATCTTGGAGCTCCTAGTTCACTATATAAAGGGTTCAAGTGTGATCATTTGACACTTGCTCATTTGGAACTTTGGCTAAAGACTTTCTGGAGCTCCTCTGGTCACCAACACATTTTCTTAGGCTCTCTAATCCATCTTAGGACTCTTGTAAGTGTCCTTAACCTTCTTTAATCCTTTCTAGCTTAGTTAATTAAGTAAAAGTCAAACCGTCGTAATTAAGGTTTGACTTCGTGATTAAGCATAATGTGCTCTGTCAAATCATGAATTAAAGAAACCTTTAGGAAGGTAATTAAGTGGGTAACAAACCCTTAAAAGGGTGTTTCCAGATTCCCACTCTAAGCATGTCAATTGTCGAGTCAAAGCTAATCATAAAAAGTCAACAGAATGCTTAATTTCAAATTAACGCATAATTAGCAATGTAGGTTGTATGTAACCTGTTTGAACATTAATATAACTTGGTAATAAGTATAAGAACATGTTCCAACATGTTCAACTCGACAATTTTCTGTTTAGACCCGGTTCGGAACCGAAAGTCGCATAGTTTGACTTTCACTTTGACTTTCAGTTCTGACGCGTTTTAGTCAAGATTAAGATTGCCTTAGAGCTTCTTTTGGACCTAATAACATGTTAGTATATCCTCCTGTGATTATGCAACGTGGTTCATTAGATATCTTGTTCGTATGCATGTTTCCGTTAAATGCCCATATGTTGACCATTATGCCCAAATGTCCAAAAATCATGATTTTTGAAAATATAAAAGGGTAGACAACTTAGTTACTGAAATATAAACTTGTCCCCAAAATTTGACATCAGTTTGAGGTCTAGATTAAGAGTTATGCTCATTAGCGTAATTAGAAGCTTTCTTAGTAAATAATTAGCGTAATTAACGCATAACCTATTTAAACCCGAATTTTATATCAAAACTTTATACCCACTGTTATATAATAATATTTTGGAAATTTTAAAGATTTTTATTTATTTTTAGGATGAGCATAACTAGAGGTTTTAAGCTTAATTCGGCTTATGCCGATTTTGCCCTTTCGGCCATAAAATGAGTTTTACAAAACCTTTTGACCTCAAACCTTTTTCTACTGATTTATTATGTTAAATATGATATGTTGAGCCTTCTGGAAATATAAAAATATCAGCTTTTCTTTTAAAACCCGGAAATGGCTCCAAATCGCCTTTTTAGGCATTTTTACGACATAGTATATGTCGAAACTAGTTTATACATAAAAGATCTAATACCTACTGATATATTTAATAAAAATATATATTATAACAGTAGACTAAAGTTAAAAACTCAGTTTTCCCATTTTACCCTTTTAGCCTATGTAAAATTACCAAAATGCCCTTATGAGGCGTAATTGGCGTTTAAAAACGTTTGGGGCATAATTGGACATACCTTACTGATATTGCAACATATTTGGTGCATATAATCTCAGGAAACTTGCATATGATTTATATGGTTACTCGTTACGCACTTTCGCGTTCGGATCGGCTTATGTGACTAGTTCACGCATATTAGCCGAAACGGGTCAAACCGTATCATCTTAGTCTCTAAATTCAGAATGTGTTTAGTTTACCCATATTATACAAGTATCCAAGCTTGTAGGGTCTAAATCACATTCCTCCCCGGTTTTCGCATTCCTCGCGATTAAACCATATTTATTATTCGAAACTAACCGGTCTAGGCCTAGGCTATATTAAAGACCCGTTAGGATTCTAATAGGTTATTATAACCTTCGTTCCAGAATAGGAGCCCAGTAAAAGACACGTGCATTTTTCTTTTGTGGTTATACTTGCTCAGGTAAATACTTTTAACTTATTTTCCCTATACGGGCTTGGGGGTACGGTATATAAAATACCGCTTGGTCGGGCAATTGACCCCAACTCATTAGTAGTTGGGTATTATCAATGTGACCCGTTTGAAAACTTGGTTTTGTTTGTTTTTACGCCTTTGGGAGCTTATTGACCATGTCCCGGATATCCTTGGCATCATTTTTGGCCACGACCTTGACACCCGGGTGTAGGCGTACACCCGGTATTATGTCCATTATTAAGGTATAAACGTTGGCTTCCCGCCGCGGGCTTATACTAAGTGGTGTGTCAATTAACCTTAAACCCGACACGACTCGGGCGACTGAACGCACAACAAACATGTAAATCTTTTACAAGTTTAACTTTGATTAATTATTCCCAAGTTATAAAATGTTTTGTGCCCTGAGCATTTAAATCAATTTTTAAAACCTTTTCAAAATGAGTCAGTTAAATTGTATTTACCAGTGCAAACTGACGTATTTTCCCCAAAAAGATTAAGTGCAGGTGCTATACACAATAGGCTGGTTTCTCCTTAGCATCAGAGAGTCTCGCAAGCTTTGGGATGCATATATCTGTTGAACAATTTCCTTCTTTTATTTTCGATCCGCCTGTGGATCTATTTCGACTACTTGTGATACTTTAATATTACATTTGATGGTTGAAATAAATCTATTTTCATTTGCTTCCGCTGTGCATTATAATTTGTGTTGTTTGACAAATGATGATATCAACAACGTCACGATACTCCCCCACCGGGCCCACCGGTGACACGTGGAAATTCGGGGTGTAACACACTGAAATTTGTTTATTTTTTTTAAAAAAAATCCCTTCGGCGCTTTTTTGATTTTTTTGGCCCAAAACACTCTAAAACATGTATATTACATGTGTTATTTTTTTCAAAAAAAAAATGTCGGGAGGTTGGGTAAAAATGGGTGGAGATTTGGGTTTCCAGAGTTTTCTACCTAAATGAGGTTTTTCTGTCTAGCATTGTCCTATATATATATATATGTGTGTGTGTGTGTGTGTGTGTGTGTGTGTGTGTGTGTGTGTATTTGGTGTTTATACTCCTTGGGGGTATTTAGTGTATTTTTAAGTTCCTACATGTACACTAATATATATTTACGCATAATATACACATAGCACATAATTTGGTGACCACTAAATATATATACTTTCTCTAAAAATATACATATTTATACTTGTTTTAATTCTTGAAGAAAACTCTATTTCTTATTTTATATTTTTGTATAAAAAAAATAGGGAAAACCCTTGTTTAGCATTCTTGAACATTTTTGTAGAAAAAGTCTTGTAAAACTTTATATTTTTCTAAGTGTCAAAATTTTATAATAATTTTGATATAGTTTCCCCTAAAAATGGAGGTTTTCCCATGTTTTAAAACATGTGTTTATTTTCTTTTAATCATCAAAACTCAAGAATCAACAATTTTGTAAGTAAAGATCACTAAATTTATCATACATTTTCATGTAATAAACTTGAAGTTCCATGAAAATTTGTAGTATTTTAGATCTATACATTAACATGTAGATCTACTTAAATCAAAGCTTATTTGTTAATTTTGTAAACTTTAATAAAACTTTATTTTGTAAAATTGTTCATCCACAAGATTAGTAGGTTCAAGAACATGAATATTTCATTTTAAAACCACTTTTAAAGATCTTTAAGCTTACTAACATGTTTCTTCATGGATCTTTTAAGATCCATGCTTACACTTGTTAGATCTAAGCTTCTAACAAGCTTAGATGTGATGGATCTTAACAAAATCACAAGATCAATAACAACAACTTCATAACATACTTCAAACAACACTAGAAACACTTTATTTTCTTTAGATTATGTTGGTTCTTCACATGTTCATCTTTTAAAGTTAAGTTTTCTTGATGGTTTACCTTGTACATATGTAACATACTACTAACAAGAAGTAACATGAAGATGAAAAGGCTTACTACTAGCTCTTGTGGCTAGGGAAGTGGCAAAGAAACAAAGAATATGAAAATGATGAAAAAATGGTGGTTAAAAGCTCCACAAAGAGGTTGAATACGAATGGTTGAATACGAAAAACACGAAGATGAATAATACAATAATTACAGAATGTTACACAAAATCCTATCATAATGCATACAAGACTAAAACTACTCATGAAACAATAACAAGACACAATCCTATTAAACTAAGAGTATGCACCAACTACAAACAAGTTCACTAGTGCATACATAACTAAAACTAGTCATGAAACAACAACAATAACACATATTATCATTTGAAACTTGAAACAAAATTATTCTATCATCAAACTAATAGTATCTAACAAAATCCTACAAACGGGTCCACTTTACAAGACAAAAACTACTCAAGAAACAACAATAACACAAATTGCAATTTAAAAGTTCTCATAAGATTGAAAGAAAAATCATGTAACAAACCTAGGTACAACAAAAGAGTCTCGTCATCAAGCATACTAGAACACTAAACTACTCAGCAACAACAATAACACAATATCCTATCATAATGCATCATATACAAGACTGAAACAACAAAACATTGCAATTTCAAAGTTCTCATAAAACTTAATGTAAAATCGTGTAAAGAAAGAAACAGATTACAAGTTTTTACTTAATTTAATGGTGCTTTATATAAAGAAAGAAACAAATCCGCAAGCTATTTATATACGTACTTTACAAGCGTTATTCTCCCACTAATCAAAAGTGTTGCTTTCCAATATGAGAGCTGATTATGAAGTTCATCAGTATATAACCTCCTTACGTCCGTTACAAAAACTGCATATTCGTATCCTCAAACGCTTAGTGTTATAACTGGTTTTAGTTTGACTTAATGTTTATCATATCATACGTTCGTTAGACATGATAAACATTAAGTCAAACTAAAACCAGTTATAACACTAAGCGTTTGAGGGTGACGATTGTGTACTTTTCACAATTTGTTGGCTTAGCTGTTTTGTTTTACTTATTTTGCAAGTTTTGTGAATTAAAATGTGTACATAATTTCATGTTTGAAAGTGTGCGAGTATTACGAGCTGTATATGTTTACACATCGACAAGTTTATATGTTTAGAAGTGTTAGATTTATTAAACCTTGTTATGTTTATATGTATTTAATCGAATTTATAGGTAGATAAGTTATGTATGATATGCACTCGGACCATAGATGATAAGTTCAAGTCTTGGTTGGTATGATAAGCGGGTGATTAATTTCGAATAACTGCCGGAGGCAGTTACCCGGCAAAACTAACCGCCAAAACTCATATGTATTTATTCAAGTTAACCGGCAACTATGTCGGATATCAAGACATTCTTATTCATATCAAGAATTGCCCTTTTATCTTCTGCTCTTGTTCATCGATACCCTTTTCAATCATGCAAATCCAATTTGGTTCACTGGCATATGATAACATTAATCCCACTTACAATTCTGCACAATCACTTTCCGCTGCAAATTCGTCTTCTGATCCCCAACATAGTGGTATCAGAGCGTCAAAGGGAAAGATGAAGACGACTGAAATTCAATCATCATCCACTCTCTTACCATGCCAACATTGTACAGACAAGATGAATGGCAAGAATAAGCAACGTCAACGGGAGAAAACCTGTTTCTACTATCGTAAACCCGGACACCAAATTTCTTCATGCCTGAAGAAAGAAACAGATGAGGCAACCCAACTTATCCGGCAAGCAGTGAATACGGGGATACAGAACAAAGAAGAAGGAGTCAAAGATCATCAGGAGATGATTGTGGTCGGTACCGAAGGAGGGCTATGGAGCGATATATGGTACATTAGTTCTGTGTTTAAACATAATTTATGTATTTTTATGTATTAAGTATAGGTACATTATTGTTAAATATGTATGTATGTAACGTTATAGATGAATGGCCGTGTTGATATCGTTTCGAACAGCGGTTATTCCCGCCAATTTCAACCGCTCTCACAATTGTTCATCTTCATCATGTATTTATATCGATTGCCGGGAACATATCTCGGTACCAAGACAATTAACAATAACTGTCCAATTGTCCATTCATTTTCGATATTCACAAGTTGTCATCAATCCGCTGTAATCATGGTGTCAAAACCATTTGTGAAATCCACTGCAAATCCATTCGGGGGTTATCACTTTGATTTATTGATTTCTCAAAAAGATCTGTGAATTGCATGTTTGTTGGAATCATGGTGTTGGCATTGCAACTTTGATAAAGATATGTGCTTTTCCTAAAATAGACATCATCAATGTATGACTCCTACACAAATTTCTTTAGGATTATACTAAAGACAAGTGGGATAGTATAGGGCAATCATGTCATTTAAGTTATAGATTCTTCTCACTCCTAACTCTCAACTGCAAATCCAACAAAACTTTTTATATACTCCATGACACCAACACTCAAAATCTTTCCATGATATCCATGCTAAAATTGCTCTCAACAAAGCCATGAAGTTGTCACTATTAGCATTGGTGTGCTTCTTTATCTGTTTTCAAGTTGGAGCAAGAAGAGATTCGCCGTTTTTCATCAATCCTCAACAAATCCAACCCTTAGACTACTTTCTTGTCACAGGTTATGATTAAATTTCAAAACTTTCAATTTACTTTGTCTTAAATGTGGAGTAGTTTGGTTGGTCAGAATGGTTGTTGCACCTTAGAAAATATTGTGTGTGCTTTGTTCGGTCAAGTCAACCGCAACATATAGTGCAACTACTTCTTAATGCCATATTCACTAAATCATCACAATGGTTTAAAACAGACCCGGATAACCGTGTTATGGTACCATCACGCACGGTTTGAAAAAGGGTTATGCGTGTTTTTGATGGTTTAGACTTTCTGTGTCGATTATTTTATTTTTGATGTTTTAGACTTTCTGTGTCAATTTTTATTTTTTAAGAGATTTATAATTTTTATATTTATTTTTAATTCTGCCTTAGGCTTACACCTCGTGAGGCGAAGGGTAAACGCCTCAAGGCTCGATTCCGTTCTTTAAAACTTTGCCATCATAGTTGATATACATATATATAAAAAGTTTCAGATACAAGGCCCTAACCATTAAAATATTTTATTTGTAAAAGATGAGAAGGGAGGGTACTGAGCTGAAAAAACTGGTTTTGATAGGATGCAGCAGTAACTGTGATATCTCTTGTTGCTACTGTGACATCAAGAAACAACCACCAATTTGCACCCAATGTTGTGAAGATGAAGAACCTTAAACTACGGTATAAACTTCTAAAATAAAACCAAAACTTTTGATGTACTCATGTTTTCGATCAAGAACCTATTCATTGTGTTGATGCAGATAGAACCGATGCGCCGCTAGAGAGACTGTAAAGGGAGATCACACACAAATTAGGTTATTATATTTTAGCAATGTTGCTATTGTTCGAAAATTTTAATACATACAGAAAACATATTCTACAAAGCAAAACTGTAAACATTGAACTTATAACCGAGGCTATAAAAGTGTAACAGATGATACGATTGTTTACCACTTATTAGCTGACGCTTAGTTTCAACTTTAACACCTACGAAAGAATGATAATGGCAAAACGGCACTGATAAAGCCGAGCCAATGGCAAAATGGTAATTTTACACACCACTTCAAAACTGTTTAGTGAGTCCAAGAAAAACCGCAGCAGATGATATTTGCACTTTAAGATCTGCAACATCAAGATCATGACCGCCTTCTACCAGACCCCACTTTTCCACCTGGAAATGATTTTAAATACAAAATAAGATCAGCTTACAGTTATATCTGTAACGGGTCAAACAGGTACACAATGTCAGCAAGTTTAAAAAAGAAAAAAAGTAAAATGTCATTTTCGTCCCTGAGGTTTCGCCAGTTTTGCGACTTTCGTCCAAAGGTTTGTTTTGCCGCATTTGGGTCCAAAAGGTTTGAAATCTTGCCATTTTCATCCAGCTCATTAACTCCATTTTTCTCCGTTAATTCAGGGGTATTCCCGTCTTTTTGTTAACTTAATGGGCAATTCGGTCTTTTTCACTTTATGTACAAGCATTTAGCATAATATACAAGTATTTACTTAAAGGGAAATTCGGTCTTTTTCAATTTACGTACGAAAATACCCCTTACTTAACGGAGAAAATGGATGAAGTTAACAAGCCGAATGAAAATCAGAAAATGGCAAGATTTCAAACCTTTTGGATCCAGATGAAAAAAAAAACAAACCTTTGAACGAAAGTCGCAAAAGTGGCCAAACCTCAAAGACGAAAATGGCAGCTTACTCAAAAAAAAAAAAAAAACACGGACCTGCATATCTTCTTCAAGTCTAATCAATTCAATCGCTTCGTGAATTTGTAGTCTCCCGCGGAATATTGCAATTGAAATTATCAACGAGTGTGACGCAGAAGCAAGTGCATCAATAGCCGCCAGTTCGTTATCATTGGTTTTCTTAAGAACGTTTTCAACCGCCTTTACAAGGCCATCCTCCTGCTTCCCCCCGAAAAAGCTGGAATATACAACAGGCTTAAAACCGAACTCTGACTCGACCCATTTGAGCAAAGGATCGATTTTCTTCACTTGCAGCTCTACAAATTCAAACATTATTATAAAACTTGAAAACAAAGAACTCGAAAGAGTTTATGTAATGCATTGCATACCGTGGACGCCACTTGTCAAAACATTATCATCCGGGGCACGGCAAAAGACCAAATCTTGATTAAACCTTGCCATTAAACTATCAATTATTTTTGGCCTGGTGAGTGGAACTCTCTCCAAAGCAGTACATGCAAGTTTCATTAGAGGCATTGTAAATGGCCGGATTCCATCTGTAAGCTACAATCGACAAAAACACTAACTAAATGTAACTGAGAGGAGGCCTCATAAGAAATGTTAAAAGGTACTTGTAAATGCAAGAAACTACTATCAATCAGCCAATTTTTAATTTTTTTATTTTTATTTTTTACTTGTCGTTCTTCATAAATGTTATTGATCTTTAAGATAACAAAAAAAATTAAAAAATATATGTAGTCAATGAGATACATATATGTAGCTCATATACTACATATGTATTACCTCGTATGAGATGTACATGTGTACCTTCGCGAGTTACATATGTTTTTTTAAATTTTTTTTTACATTACTAACATTTTAAATAAAAAGAAATAAAAAAAAAATTAATTGATTGACAATGGTTTCTCGGTTTTCAAGTTTTTAGTCGTGTTCTCTTGGACCTAAACCTTCCTTGTAACCTTGGTTTTAAAAGCGTGAAGTGCACAAAAGCGACGAGGTCTAAAACCGAAGCGCAAAAGCGGCGGGCTTTTCATATGCGAGGCGCAAGGCGATTGTATAATTTTCTTATTCTATAGGTTTCTAGGGTCATTTACCCAGCATTTAGACACAAATAAGCTTTATAAATGTTTTAATATTGAAATTACATACATGTACTGCCTGAAAAGCATGATGTACCCATGGTTGTTAAAAGTCATCGCCTTTTGCGCCTAGCCCATTTTCCAAGCTAGGCGAGGCCATTGCGCTTTAAGTCAGAGCAATTGCGCTTTATTCTCCAGCATAGTTGTGAATGGCGAATAGCGACAAATAGCGATAAGGTACCTACCTATATGCTACATAGCGATAAATAGCGAGCGGCTATTTTATAAATAGCGATACAATAGAAAATTTTTTTTTTTAAATTGTATACGTATATTATATCAAAATACCCTGGTATCTATGCTATTTTACATGTATATCTAACAAAAACCTAAATTCCAGCTATTTTATAGCTATATTTAGTTGCTATTTATTTTAAAAACAAAAAATAATTAAAATGTCTCTATCATCGCTATCTATCGCTGCAACCCTAACAGCGAGCCTAGACCTATACGCTACTTAAGCTCTTGACAACTATGTTCTCCAGGTGATGGTTCAGGCGTAAATTTCGGCGAGATTCCTAGATTCCGGAGAGTTTCCGGCAAATTCTCTAATCTTCGGCAAGATTCCAGCCAGATTTCTACTTTTATTTAAGGAAAATACTTTTCTACACTAATATTTTAGAACTTTTGGTACTAAATAGATGATATTAAATGTTATATAATAACTTTTGTTTGTTTTATTTGAACTTTGAAGAATAGTATTAGCTTTCTAATACATAAAATATTTTTTATTTTTTTCATTGTGCATTTTTTTGCGCCTTGCGCCTAGGCCCCAGGCGAGGTCTATGCGCCTTGAGTGCGCCTAGCGCCTTTAATAACTATGGATGTACCACAATCTGCTGCACAAATTTGTGGCACATACATGAGGCGCGTGCCTCACAGTAATTTTTTTTCACCAAAAAAGCATGCCTTTAGCTGCACTTTGTGTACAGAGTGCGCCTCAGCTTGCATAAGGCGCTGAGCCTCGCACCTAGGCTCACTTTTTAAAACCAAGCTTGTATCTTGTAACCTCTGTTGTCAAAAGCGCACGCCTAGGCGCCGAAGGTTTCAGGCTCTCAAGCGCAGATTCAAAGAATATTCCGGCCAAATCCCGGCCAAACATTGTTAAATAAAAGAAGCCTAAATAAGGCTGGAATCAACCTATAACAGTCTAAACAAGCCCACATGTCTACAACCCCATACCAAGCGCCTAGCTTAAAAAAAAAAACCTTCGCTTTTTAAGCGTCTGGCGCCTAAGCTCCGAGCAAGGATTATGCGCCTAGAAAATATAACTTATAACTACAGCTAGCATTGTAGGTCAAATGAGTTACTTCCATAGTTATTAAAGGCGCAAATAAAGCCCCGGGCCCAACAAATCGCCCTTAGTGCGCCTCGCGCCTTTAGTAACTATGCTTCAGGTCATAGTTATTAAAGCAAAAGGTGCGCCTGGGCGCAAATAAAGCCCCGGGCCCAACAAATCGCCCTGAGTGCGCCTGACGCCTTTAATAACTATGGTTACTTCTCACCTTAAATCAAAACAATAAACCAAACACTATGTCTCACATGTCAAACATAAACACAAGATTAATAAAATTCAACGACAATCAAACAAAATCAAGATCATTGAATAAGCAATCTGAACAGAAAAAGTGAGAATGAACCTGAAACTCCCACTCAGCAGCAATAGCTTTAGCAAGAGACAAAGTAGAGCACTTAAGAGGCCTCTTGGAAGGGGTTTTAAGCGTCCGGTAATCAAGCATAACAGACCAACCGACACCATCATCAGCCGGTCTTGTTGTCACTTGCTTGTAGAACCTCTTACCGACTACCGATCCGGTCATGAACGACATCGGCATGGTGACTGATGTGGAAGGTGCAGGCTTGCGTGCTTTGATGTATATCTCATCGCCATTAGGGTTGTTGGTGTCATTGTTATGGTCGGACGAAAAGGTGAAGGATGAGGAGGTTGTATCGGATTGAGGTTGGCCGGCAGTGGCGGTGGCGGTGGCGGTGGCGGTGGAAGAGAGGGATCGGAGGAGTATGGAGTTGGGGTTTAAGGAATTTAGGGTTTTTTTGAGGATGACAGTCGCCATTTTTAGGAGAAAGGAAAGGGTATTGGTGTATGAGATGCAGAAGAATGAACAAGTAATTTGTTGCAACACTTTTTTTTTTCTTTTGACACTAAAAGTTTGTAATATTTTATTAAAAAAAAAAAGTGAATGATGGGTGAAATTTTATTAGTTAAAACTTTGAAGATTCATTAAAAAAAGTGAATGATGGGTGAAAATTTATTATTTAAAACTTTGAAGATCTAACATGAAAGTATGGGCTAGTCGTCGTACATATCAGGACGAAGTGAGGATGATAGCATGAACCAATTTTCTGTTCATGTTGTTTCGATATTGTTATGAAGTTCTAGCGGCTTTTGAGCAGAAAAGAAAAAACATAGATGAGAGGATTTTTGCACCATCCATGGATGATGAGGAGCGCTCCAATAGCAACTTGATAAAGAGAAACGGACATAAAAAGCTCAAACTTTAAACGGGTATAACTTGGGCTACTATTGGAGTTACGAGCCCCGTGTGCAAGCGAAGGAAAGGTCTCAACAACCGAATAACATGGCAACCACAGTGGCCCAATTGTCAGACCTGAATTCCTTGATTTAAGGCTCTAATTTCGCTAGTGTATTTCTTTTTCCCAATTTCAGCACTTTCTGCTTTTTGTCTAAAACGCGTGAATCTTTGATTAGATAAACTCACACGCCAATTTATGTCTTTAATTTCAAAATTTCCCATTTAATTTTGTAATTTTGAAAACTAACAAATCTATCAAATTAAGAAAAAACCCTATAAAAGGCCCCATGTATTAGGTTTTTTCATTCCGAAATTAATCAACTTTGAGAAACAATCTTGTTCTTTTGTTTCCCCACTATCTCTACGGATGATATGCCAAACTGAGACCCAATGGGGGCAGATGTGATGTTTTTATTAAACGAATATAATATGTTTTTTTTCTAAGAGGAAATGGACTGTATCACCCTAAACTATGCAAAATTGGCCAATACCATGCCCAACTTTCAAGTTGGCTTCCACCACCCTCTACTCGACAAATTGGTGTCACTGTCACCCCTTCGTTAAAAAATCACTAACTCAGTTAGGTTTTTAATCCTACGTGTCATGGGGATGATGAGGTGGACAGCCTACGTGACTCAAAACAAACTAATCATGTCTTTCTCTTCCTCTCTCCATTTGTTCTTCCCCAATTCTTTACCCCTTTTCAAAACCCTAACCCTCTCTTCTTTCCCACTTTCCCCACTAACGTTGTGTTCCCGAGTTAAGTTAAGGGGAGAAAAGAAATGATTCTCTCATTTTCTTTTATCTTCTCTCCGTTTCTTTCCAAATTGGAAAGATTAAATTTAGGCAAAAAACCTCTCATTTTCTCTTCTCTTCTCTCCTTTAATGAAACTCTGGAACACAACTAAAAATTATTTTCTTCTAAATCTTTTCTTTTCTCCCATTTATTTAATGAAACTCGGGAACACAGTGTAAATCTTCAAATCATCAAACCCACCACAGTCCAATCAATACCCACAAGATCATTTCCCATTAACTCCACTTCTTAATCATCATCAAACCCCAACAACAACACACTCCAACCCATTGAAGAACTCCCCCAAAAGCTTCAAGAAATCATCAATCTTTTCCGGTCCGTACAAGACCCAAGAGCCAAGTATGGAACAATTGTTTTTCTATTGCAAGAACCTTACATCGAAACCCAGTTCAAAACTGATGAAAATAAGGTCAAAGGTTGTGTTTCTCAAGTCTGGCTAAGAGCTTACTTTGATTTTGATAATAAAAATGTCATCTTTGAGGCTGATTCTGACTCTGTACTTACTAAAAAGTGTCATCTATGGTGGCGGAGTTTGAGCTTGAAATTGGATTTTTTGAAAGTTCATCAAAGTCGACATTTTTTGAAGAGGGGTTTAGAGCATACGTGAGTTTGAGCTTGAAATTGGATATGTGTGGGTTTTGGGGGTAAGAAATGGTCCGGGCTATGGTGATTTCTGGATCGATTCTTGCGATGACGGATTTGATTAGCGAACAGACGCTGAAAGGGTTGGGTTTTCGTTGTCTTCTTAGCTTTTGTTGTCGGATTCTGTTGGAGGGTGGTTATGGTTGAGGGTGATTCGAGGGTGGTTGTAGGCAGCTGATTTACCACAGGGAAGATAGTGGGCTATTGGAATTTGCAGACCTCGATCAACTGGAGAGCCCTGATTTACATGTTGATTCGGTTAGAATGATGAGTTTGTTTAGGAAGGTTAGAGAGATTATTGATGCTATTGGAATTTGCAGACCTCGATCAACTGGAGGCTTTGAAGATGTATAAATGGGTTGTAAGGGGCGAGTCCACGTGGGCACGCCAGGTCACAACTCTTTTGCCACGTAGGATTAAAAACCTAACTGAGTTAGTGATTTTTTAACGACGGGGTGACAGGTACACCAAAGTGTCCAGTTGGGGTGGTGGGAGCCAACTTGAAAGTTGGGCGTGGTATTAGCCAAATTTGTATAGTTTAGGGTGATACAGTCCATTTCCCCTTTTTCAAAAGATAAAAAACATAAACCAACCTCATCTATTTTTCTTCACTAAAGTCTTCCCTTCCCTTAATTTTAAACGGCAAACTAACCTACACTAAAATACCTCACTAGTACCCACAATGGGACTTGAACCTTTACCACCTATGAAGGGACCACACCTTAACAAACACATTCATACTATTAGGCTACAAACCCTTTGATAAGTCTTCCCTTCCTCGTTGATGACCACAAAAAACTACAACATCCTCTGCCACCAACACCATCGCTACACGTGTTGCTTCTCATCCTCATCTTCATCACCACCCAGTCCCTTGCACATCGAGTGTTGTCTCCAATCTCCATCACATATCGATGGCAATAATAAATGAGGCTGGTGACTCATTGGCAAAGACAAAACTTTCATAAAAACCTAGATTTGAAGGTCTTGGATTCAAATCTTAGCAGAATTAAAAAAAAAAAAATCGTCTTAAAAAATATCTATGGCATATGTAATTTTCTCAACTTACAAGTCTCACTTTCTAATTTCCATCAAACTCCTGCTAGAAACATATGAATGTAGTTTAAGACTATGGGGTATGGGGCGGGGTTGGGGCGTGGGTTGGAGCGAAACGCCCAAGTCATCACCTCGGGTGGGTTTGGGTTTGGGCGTGGCTCCTTGGGCGGGAGTTTAAGACCGGGCGTGGGGCATGCTAGCGATCCTATGTGGCCGGCTCTTATTGGCTTGTTGGCTAGGGCATAGCGAGCCATATTTAAATTTTAAAATATAACCGTTGGCCACGCCGGGCTAGCCACGCCCCGCCATACCCCACGGACATGTCACTCACCAGCGGGGGGGCTCGAACTCCACGTGTCAACCCATGCCCCAAACCCTCGCCCCACCATACCCTATGATCTAAGAGAAGAGGTTTTTTTAACTTGTAAAGTTTTGTATTTTTTCAGTTTATATAAAAACAATTATAGACCCTTGAATTGTAAAATGATCACCTTACACACTTGATATCAAGTTTATTTCCAAATCAATATTAACAAACTTCAACTATTAAGCGCGTTACCTAAAGAAATTAAAATTACGATTACTCATATCATTCAAATTATTCCATATATTAATAAGGAAGTTATATGTGCATTATAACTTGTACTTTGTGTTTAGGGAATGTTTAAAAAAAACTTATTTTTTCACTTTTAACCCAAACATTTCATAATTTACATTTTAACCCCTTTTCATTTTTTTACTTTAAACCCAAAGTTTTCCATCTTTTGTGATTTAACACTAACACTTTATTATTTACAACTTTCGTACCCCATACTTTTTATCTTTCCCAAATTTTTCGTTTTACGTTTCGTTCTAAATTTTGCGAGTTAACATGTCGTAGCGTGCATGTGAGGTTCAACGTTTTTGCTCTATTTTTTCATATTTGACAGACCCGTCGCAATGCATCCATTTTTCCCATTTGAAAAGTTCGCCGCAACGGGCGGGTCGTAGATCGACTAAGTTATTATTTTCTACGTTTTATTTTTCTGGTTAATTTCTTCGTATTAAGACACTGTAACGGGTGTGTGTGGTTAACGATTTTAGTCAGCTTTTCGTTCAGTGTAATTTTTACCATTTTATCTATTTTATTTTTACGATGTTGAGAGTCGATGTGATTGTGGCATTGGTGCTACTTGGCACGGTTTTACGAACGTTTTTAACCTATTAAATATTTTACTAATTTTTTGTTTCGGTTTACCACTATACTTCATTTACTTAAAAACTATTTTTTTACGTGCATATTTTATGTACGGGTATGTGTAAATATGATTTTTTCAAATATAATACGTTTTTCGTTTAAAGAAACCATTTTTACGTGCATATTTCTATGTACATTTTCGTATAAATTCAAGTTGTTCTACGTTTCGACGTAAACTTTTTTGGAAAATGATTCAGGTCAAACATAATATGTTTTCGTGTTTATTTTATGTACATTTTGTTTCGAACCGAGTGGAGTCAAATTATGGTTTCTTTTTCTCCCCTTTTTTTCGAAAGCTCTAATTAATCCCTTTCGATTACATGTGCATATTTTCCTTCATACCCGTTACGTTTTCTTTGTATAAGTTGGGTCACATATAATACGTTATGATTGTTCGATATGAATTCCATTTACTTTACGTTTGATCCAATCACAATGCTTATACAGGTTACACTGAGTTCAACTGGATACGTCGAAATATGTGTTCTCATATGGTTAATGCATACTATAACGTTTGGACTAACCCATTCAATGTTTAGGATGTACCCGCACCGCAACGCGGGCGGGTCTTAACCCTAGTTTTTAAATAAATTGATATTACGACCCTTCATTAGCTCAAACGTATATAACACATCCCACTAATTTCCGAAACACGTCACTAAATACTAGTAATTCTTTCGTTACGAAATCAATCATTACAACCTTAGTAAACGGGACACAATACATACTCATATATCTTCAAATGAACAAAAAACAAATACACACACCATACCTTATACTATAAAATCATATATATTCGAAAAGATATACATTTACGCAAAGCAACTTACATCCCAACAGAAAATTAACCTTTGGTTCATAAAATTTGGCGCTAAACGACATTACTTACCACTTGAACTTCCACAGTAGTTCCACTATCCAAAACCACATAAATGCTGCAGACATCATGCATGATATTGTATGCTACAACACTATCAATTTGATTATAGATTTACAGTTTAAATTGTGTGAGAGATGAGTTCATGGAATTCAACCGGGCTGGAGGTGTTATCGAATGTTTTCGGGTGGATTGCTTTTGTTGCGTGGTCGATCAGCTTCTATCCGCAGGTTCTTTTGAACTATAGGAGGAAAAGGTAATGATTATACTTTAATTTTATTTTTTGAATTTGATTTTGAGGTGTTGAGACTGAATTTGAAGCATTGGGGATTGAATTTGCAGTGTTGTGGGGCTGAATTTTGATTTTGTTGTGTTGAACTTGACTAAGCATTCGTCGTATCTCATATACAACGTGTCGGTCTACTTTAGCTCTGCGGTTCAACGTCAGTATTATAAGAAATATGGCTCGAAACAGGTTCGATTTGTCTTCGGGTTTTGTTTGGATCATTGTATCTAGTTTATCTTCATGCTAGAATGATTTTGCCTCTTTTATTTTTTTTCTTTTAAGAAATTATTAATTCGAGAATTTTTGGTAGTTATGATCTGGGAAAATCACGAAAAATGGACAACTTGTCGTCAAAATTACCAAATGAACATTGGTTAAGTTATTTGCGACCATAAACATTGCTTAAGTTATTTGGAATCATAAACATTGTTTTTTAACCAAGAAAACAATTACACGTGACATCTTTGGGCACAACATACGAGGGGGTGGACCAGATCACAACACTTGTCATCATTGGGCCTAATGGTGACTCATTGGGTGAAAATTACACTCTAGGGCACCATCAGGCCTAGTTTTCGCTCAATGAGGACATGTGTAATGATCTGGTTCGTCCACCTCAAGGCGTAAATTTCGCCTATTATGCCTAAAGATGTCATGCGTAATTTTTTATTGGTTTAGTTTAAATGCTATTCATTGTGGTAGTTTTGTTATTAAGAGATTTTCCGATTAGTTAGGGCCAAACCGATCTGATTTGGGTACTAGGCATTCAAATAGTTTCTGTGTTTAGTCATTGATCCGCGTTCATCTCTTTTCCTTGTATACAGATGATACCAGTAGCTGCAAATGATGTTGCTTTCTCCAGCCACGCGGTTTTGCTAACCGCCTTTACCTTGTTCCAGATCGCCATTTATGATGTAAGTATCGTATAATCAAATAAATGGGATATCAAATGTATTTTAAATCATCTTTTGAGTTGTGTAAATTTTAAAAAAAGAGACCACGTTGACGGGGTACTATATTTAAATATGCAGCGTGGATCTCAAACGGTCTCGAAGATTACTATCGCCATAGTTACAGGAGCATGGATGATTGTTGCCATTTGTGTTGTTATAGCCATACAAACGCATTCTTGGTTGTGGCTCGTCTCCTGCTTTAAGTAAGATTCATATTATGTATACTACTATCCTTGATTTGTTCAAGATGAAGCCTAACACTCCAATTTATAATGTTAATGGCAGCATGTTACAGGTTTCCATGACTGCCATCAAGTACATACCTCAAGTAAGGGTTTTTTTTTTTTTTTTTTTTCACATATGTGGTGGCAAGAAACACTTTTTTTTTTTTTTTCCTATTTCATGAAATTTTTAATACTTGATTATTGTGTTAAATGCCATTATGAAAACAAGATCATTACAATAATAATTAATTATTTGAATAAAAAGATTTAGGAAGTTGTACATATTACCAGTAATTTTTCATTTGACCCGTTTGAGATAAGATAAAAAGATTTATGCTTCTATTTAAGCCCGTAGATATATCCAACTAAACTTTATGGGTTCAGGCAATTATGAACTTTAAAAGGAAGAGCACAACTGGGTTCAGCATTGGTAACATATTGCTTGATCTGCTTGGTGGATTGACAAATTATGGTCAAATGGCGGTCCAATCTTTCGACCAACGTATGTTATATTTTTCCACAAGTTTTATTTATCGAGGTGTTAGCATGAATTATGAACTAAGATGCTGTTTGCTCATGTTCGCAGATTCGTCGGTGAATTTCTTTGGAAATATAGGCAAGACATTGCTTTCTTTGGTATGTGTCATGTACCTCAACTCAAGCATATCATATTATCATTAACTCATTTAGCTACTGCTGAAAACGGAACTCGGAAAATGATAAATAAAATTATATTCTAAAGTATGTTAAGAAATTCGATATATGCAGGTCTCTATCTTCTTCGACGTGTTGTTTATCGTGCAACATTATTTGCTATATCCTAAGAAGAAACCCGAGAGATCTCCAAGTCCTGAACCAGTAAACCATGTGTCACTTGTTACATCGTCACAACATGTTTAACATCGTTTTGCTAGTGAATCTCCTACGATTTGTATATCATTTAGTATTTGAATGCATACATACATAGATATGTGATACACACATATATCTCTCGATATACACATACATATATGACAGTTCGGAACTTGTTAAGTGTTTCTTCATCATAAGTGTGTGTTACATTAACATTTGTTAACTACAATGAACATGTAAATATGGTGCATTCTCCCTTGGGACAATTATAGGCCAATGCTGATATTTGGTGACATGTTTTCATGACACATGATACCTGCTACTAAAGATACGGTTATGATTGTTATTTCTCCAAAAGTCTTCTAGAACCTTCTTGGGTGTTTCTCGTAATGTGAACGAATTTGGATTGCTTCAAGAATCTTTTCGGGTGTTCCTCGTCCGTTATAAAAGTCGGGCAATGGTAGAGCTTTAAAATAAGAGCTTTCGCGCGTTGTTCTAAATTCTGATCCTGCTTTCTCCTGCAACACCACATTTTTTTACAATTTTAGGAACCATAATCATATAATAAATTTATGAGTAAAATGTCATTTTCGCCCATGAGGTTTGGCCAGTTTTGCGACTTTTGTCCAAAGGTTTGTTTTTCCGCATCTGGATCCAAATGGTTTAAAATCTTGCCAGTTCATCCGGCTCGTTAACTCCATCCATTTTTCTCCATTAAGTCAGAGGTATTTTCATCTTTTTTGCTAACTTAAAGTGCAATTCGGTCTTTTTCACTTTATGTAAAAAGACCGAATACCCCTGAAAAAGACCGAATAGCCCTTTAAGTTAACAAAAAAGACGGAAATACCCCTGATTTAACGGAGAAATATGGATGGAGTTAACGAGCCGGATGAAAATGGCAAGATTTTAAACCTTTGGGATCCAGATGCGGAAAAACAAACCTTTGGACAAAAGTCGCAAAACTGGCCAAAACCTCAGGGACCAAAATGACATTTTACTCATAAATTTTTAACATCTGTTTATAGATTTGTGGAGGATATAACCTTAAACTGTGCTTTCTGTGGCACTACTTTTGCTTGCTTCTCATTAAATTTCTCTTCGAGCATCTGAAATTGAATTGAGATATAAAATTAGATAATATAATTAATTAAATAGAAACTATTCGATACGAAATGAATTTATTTCCTGCCTGTTTTCTTCTTGCAGCTCTATCGTCTGTCCTCAACACGAAGGGAGATGATATAGTTGGAGATTTCAATTTGCTTGTATAAGAAATGAATGACTCTGAACTATTCAATAAAAATTAAACATTTTAAGTCATATAGATGATACATTAGTTTTTCGTTACATACATAAATATACACACACACACACACACACGTATTTACCTTCTATCTACTGAAAGGGTTGCTGAAGGTTGCTTATTTACCCCGTTTACAAATGCCTGTAAGAAGAACCAAAGGTAATCTAACTTTGCCTGAATTAGTAAATTACATTATAACGTATTCGATAAAAAAAATCACCTTCGCAGGGGTTTTCATAGGCGTTACAGCGCGTTTAGGGGTGGAATTAACCCCGTTTACAAATGCCTGTAACAAAAACCAAAGATAACCTTACTTTGCCTGAATTAGCAAATGACATTATAACGTATACGATAAAAAAAGACACCTTCGCAGGAGTTTTCATAGGCGTTACAGCGCGTTTAGGGGTGGAATTAACTCCATTTACATATGCCTGTAACAAAAACAAAAATAATATTACTTTGCCTGAATTAGCAAATGACATTATAACGTATTTGATAAAAAAAAAAAAAAGCCACCTTCACAGGGATTTTCATAGGCGTTATAGCGCGTTTAAGGGTAGAATTAACCTCATTTACAAATGCCTGTAAGAAAAACCAAAGATAGAATAAATTTGCCTGAATTAGCAAATGACAGTATAACGTATACGATAAAAAAAGCCACCTTCGCAGGGGTTCTCATAGGCGTTACAGCGCGTTTAGGGGTGGAATTAACCCCATTTACAAAATCCTGTAACAAAAACCAAAGATAATCTTACTTTACTTGAATTACCAAATGACATTATAACGTATTCGATAAAAAAAATACCGCTACCTTGGCAGGGGTTTTCAAAGGCGTTACAGTGCGTTTAGGAGTGGAATTAGTTCCATTTACAAATGCCTGTAGCAAAAACCAAAGATAAAATTACTTTGCATGAATTAGCAAATGACGTTATAACGTATACGATAAAAAGCCACCTTCGCAGGAGTTTTCGTAGGCGTTACAGCGCGTTTAGGGGTGGAATTAACCCCATTTACAAATGCCTGTAACAAAAACCAAAGATAAAATTACTTCACCTGAATTAGCAAATGACATTATAACGTATTTAATAAAAAAAAGCCACCTTCGCAGGGGTTTTCATAGGTGTTACAGCGCGCTTTGGGGTGGTATTAACCCCGTTTACAAATGCCTGTAACAAAAACCAAAGAAAATCTTAGTATCTTACTATGCCTGAATTAGCAAATGACAATTAAACGTATACGATTATAAAAAGCACCTTTGCAGGGGTTCTCATAGGCGTTACAGCTCGTTTAGGGGTGGAATTAACACTTGAAGTAGGCTTTGTGCTTTGGTTTTTTCTGCAATATTCTTTTACAAAACTAGAATTCATTTTATCCCCATGTATCCTTAGACCATCAGTGTAATCATCTGTAATAACATGTGTGGTTCTTGGAGTGCTGAATTTGTCTTTTTTGTGATGGGTGGAAGCCACCCATGAAGAACTTGCAGGTTTCTTCGTGATAATCGGTCGCCTAACCTCCTTATCGGCATCCGGTTTTGACTGTAATATTATAAACACTCAAATTTTACCAATTTTTTTCACATAACAAAAGGAACGAAAACGACTGTTGTAACAAAAATGTAGCACCTTTAACAATGGTCTCTCCTTTTTATACACCTCAAGATTTATAAAATTAAGCGAGTCTGTATTCTTAGTATCTTCACCTATGTTATTGTCAATTACCAAATCTACAACCTTACTGGTAACTCGCTGGGCTTCGGCTGCGGCAGCAGCAGCAGCAGCAGCGGCAGCCGCCTTTTCTTGCTCTAGTAAGGCGGCTGCAGCGGCTTTTTGGGCGGCAATTTTCTTGTAATAAGCATCAAAGAAAGCTTTCTTCTCAGCAACAGATCCAGGCTGGGTGTAACTCTTGGCTTCTTCAACATAACATTTTTTAGAAACATTTGACCATTTTTCACAGCCTGATGAATCCGACATGAACTCAACCGTACTGTAACACCCTCCAAGAGGACCAAGACCATGTGCATAATTCCCCTGCATCATCTTAATCTGAAGATACATAAATATAAAAAAAAAGGTTGAGCCTTTTTTTACAATTAAAATCTTTAAAACAATTAAAACCTCTTGTGATCAAGAATATCACATGGGTATGAAGAGAAATCGAAAAAAGATACGGTTTTGACTTTAGAACAAAACTTGAACTTGAAGAAACAGTGATCTAATTAAGGTATTAATTAGGTGGGTTTATGTTCCTATCATAGTGGTTAATCTTCTTTTAGGTATTTGAGCTCCGACTGGTTAATCAACCTGCAAAACAGAACACCGTTACTCGTTAAGAGGGGAATGTGGGGGTTTCCCTCTTAACCGGGCTCCGGCGTGAGAATAAGCGACTGCTTTGAGAGTAATTAAGTAGTTAAGAGTAAGAGCCGAGAGAATAGAATGAATAACCTGAGGAATGAAGGTCTCTATTTATAGCCGGAGAGGTGTAAGAGGTTGTGGGCTGATGGGCCTTGGGCTAGAAACGGACAACAACGAATATGCTCTTTGCCTCGCTGGCCTCGACTGCTTAGTGGCTTCTAGATGCTCGTCGGTGCTGGCGCACCTTGATTGGAGCCACGTGTCATTGTTGTCGGCCTTGTTGTCCCTTCTGTCATCAGCAGACAAATGGAGATCGTGGGACAGTTGTCCCCGTCTCTTGATTGGTGCCATGTAGGCGTCCTTGTGTACTTATCGTCAGAAGATCGTGGCGCACGATTGAACAGAGCCTGCTGAACGTTCATTGGCTCTTTTTACTGCCACTTGTACCCTGTGTACCTCTGTAGGTAACAGCGCGTCTTCCTATGGAGAGGATTTTGTTTGGTGGCAACTAACCCGCGCGGGGCTAGTGTGCTCACTTATACCATTGTTTTTATGCTAAGTGTTGCTATCTGAGTTTATTACGTGCTCTTCCTCGCGCGGGGGTAAGTCATAATGTGATGTGAGCTGCGCGAGGTTGTTATTACCAAGTTGTTATGCTAAGTGTTGCTGTCTGAGTTTATTACGTGCTCTTCCTCGCGCGGGGGTAAGTCATAATGTGATGTGAGCTGCGCGAGGTTGTTATTACCAAGTTGTTATGCTAAGGAGTATGGTCTCACGTGCAACCTGTTATGAGGTTTGCGCGACTTTTTGGGACCATACCCCTTCAAGTCCCCCCAGTCCAGTGCTGCACCATGCGCAACGTAAGTGGTTGGAGCTCTGGACTTAATGAAAATAAGAGAAGGGGAAGTTGTCCTTTTGGTCTTGACTTGTAAGGCGCATGTAGAAAACTGTTGTTTTCGATGCGCAGGTACTAGGCAGGTGTCGAGTGATTTCTTGTTTGGCCTGTTAAGCGCGAGAGGTTAAAGTGGTTGACGTATATCTGGCGCGACTCATGTGACTTCTACATGAAGTTACTTGCACGTTTTGTGGCGGGAAACTTCGAAATTTGAACTTCTGACAGGTTGGTGAGATAAGTCGTTGAGGGTGACGTTTGAGTTGACCCCTGGCACGGGTGTCATCATACCGCCTGCGGCGGTTGCACTTCATGTCAGGAGAGTGGGTGCCACGCGCGCGTGGTAACCGTCGTCCCTGCTTTTCCGCTCGACGTGGCAACCTCTCGTTGGTTGCCCTTGCGGCTAGTTCGGCACGGTTACCCATCGCATTAAATGCGATGGGTATAAATATCCGAAGAGAAAGGTGAGAGATTCACTTTCTCTTCGTTTCTTCTCCAATTTCCTCTCAAAACTCTTTGAATCTTCAAAGTGTTCTTCATTTTCTTCAAGATTTCTTCAAATCTTCAAACCTTCTTCGAGCCTTTTTTTCCAGATCATCTTAAAAACATGAGTGAAGAGCATCAAGAGGCTCCTGTTAGTGAGGAGGGACCAGTTCCTGTCCTCAAGTGGGATTTAGGTCTTTTCGAACAGATTGTTCGAAGTTTTAGATTCCCACCGGAGTGGGATGCTCGGTACCCGGCTCAGGGCCAGACCGCGGCTGACGCACCGCCCGGCTATATTACCCTTTATGAAGATTTCTTTCTTCAGGGTAATTTCCGGTTGCCGGCGACCAATTTTCTGGGTAGTATCCTTTCTTACTACCAGTTCCACATATCTCAGATGAGTCCACCTGGGATGGTGAGGGTGAGGCACTTCGAGTTCTTATGCCAGTCACATGGCATCGAGCCATCTGTTGACAAATTTCGTTCATTCTACCAACTGCAAAGGACGATGGGGTTCTTTTCGTTTGCAAGCCGAGGTGCGGCGAAGAAGATCTTGTTAAATCCACCAAAGAGTTTCCATGACTGGAAACCCAAGTTCTTCTTCATCAGGGAAGAAGTCGTGCCGATCGCTATGACCTTTAGGGAATGGACTGAGGCCATACCCAAGGAAGATCTGCCGATCCCAAAAACGGCTTTGTGGTACCAGCGGCTGACCTCAACCCCTAACCGGGTGTTTGGGGAAAATGTTCTAGTTGCAGCAAAGATGAGTGACCAGTGGTCACCTAGCAGTAGGGAAGTTCCCGTTTTAAAGCTTGGCGATCAAGGTTAGTCGTTTTTCTGTTCTTTGTCTAAGTGATTTCTTTGATTATTACTTATGTATCTCCGTTTATAGAAGCGCAACTTTACCAAGCTGCCTTCTCTACTTTTGGAGGCTCCATGGGCGTTCGCCCAGTGCGCGATGATAAAGAAAGCTGGTATGACCAGATTAAAGGAAACTTCATGTTTCCAGCTGCTGATGCCTTCGCTTCGCCGCCAACTGCTACTGAAGGTGCGCAATATCCAAAACCTCGTCCATTGCGCTCTGTGACTCTCGCTGGGAAAGAAACTTTCTATCTTTCCAGCGAGGAGTCCGTAGGATCTTCCAGCGGCGAGCTAAGCTCTTGGTCTAAAATATTTGCAGGTGTGTTGCGCGACCTGGGGATTGACCCAGAGGAGAAAAAGAAAAAACCGGTGAAGAAGAAGAAGAAAGCGGAGCCGGAGGTGACCAGCAAGGGCACTGGCCCTAGTCGCGCAACAGCTGCTGCTGGCAAAGGTACTCTTCGCCTTCGTCAACGTGACTTGGATGATTATGTGATCATCAGTGACTCATATGAAGGTTTATCACATGTAGCTAAGGGAAAAGCTGGTGCTGGTGGGTCGAAGAGTTCCGGGAGCGCGGGTTCTCGCAACCCTGAAGCTGGCGCGACTCCGTCTTTCCCAGAGGATGAAGAGGTGGAAGAGGAAGATGCTGCTGCTCGACTTATTGGGCGGAAAAGGGGTAGGAGCGAGGCTACCACTGGTGTGGCTTCCGCGCCTCAATCTGTTGTGATCCCTACGATAGGGAAGACGAGCAGGCTGCGCTCGTTGTATCAGTTTTCTCCTGGTATGTTCTTTGCTTCTCTTTTCTTTTCTAAAAAACTTCTTTGCTTACACTTTCCTTATTTTGCAGAGATCAAGAAGAAGACCCCTGAAAAGGCGGTTACATTCGTTGAGGCGGGGGTAAAAAGGCCCAAGATAACCGTCAAGTCCACTGACGCTGCAGCTCAGGACGCCGCGAAGGCGGCTGAAGCGCAGCGAAAGGTGGAGGAGGCGCGTAAGAAAGAAGAAGAGAAGAAGATTGCTGAGGAGAAGAAGAAGAAGGCAGAGGAGAAGAGGAAGGAGGAGGAAAGAAAAAAGAAGGAAGAAGAGGAAAGGAAGCGCAGAGCGGAGCAGGAGAGGCTGGCTGAGGAGGCTAGGAAGCAGGCCTTGGAGAAGGAGTTAGCGGCGAAAAAGGCTATGGATCAGCCTTTGAAGTCTCAAGGTCCTGAGGTCACCAGGCCAGCCAGCACCGGCCCTGTTAACACTTCGAAAGGGTCCGGCCGCTACTCTTCTAGCGGCGCGAGCTCCGGTGGAGCCGGGGGTTATAACCCTAATGTGATAGGGGCGAAAGATACCGTTGGCGATATCTACTACAAGACATATACTGAAGAAGAGCGCGGTGATGTCCTCCATCAAGCCCCCTGGAGCTTAAAACAGAAGGATACATTTATTGAGTTTGGCGCTTCGCGTGAATGGTTTTTGAATTCCTTCCCCCCTGGTGAGGTCAATCGGCAAAGGGCAAAACCCCATGAGATGTTATATCGTACTTATATTCTTGGGGAGGCCAATGCCCGTGCTGCCAACCATCAGATCGTTCGCGAATGGCGAACGATGGTTCGGGAGCGTGCCGACTGGGAGGCCTATCGCGAGCGTATGCTGAAGCGAATTGCGGAGTTTGAGAAGTCGAAAGCTGCGTTCGACGAAGAAAGAGCCAAGTTTGAGGCCGACAAGAAGGCGGAGGAGTGGGGCCGCGAGGGGCTGCAGAAAAAACTCCACAATGTTGAGGAGCAACTGGCCAAGGAGAAGGCCGAGTTCAAGCGTATATGCGCCCAAGACAACGAGCGTACTTATGCTCTCCGACAGAAGATCGTTGGTCTTGAGGCTAAAGTTGCGGACTTGACCTCAAAGGTGGAGGAAGCGCAGGGTGAAAAATCTGCCAAGCAGCAGATGGAGGTTAGTTCTACTGATTATCGCTCTTCCTTTTTGTTTATGAGATTTCTCTAAGTCAATTCTCAAGGCGTTTGTCAATTTTTAGGTTGAGCTGACTGAAGCCAAGGTGCAATTGTCTAACAAGGACAAGGATCTCCATGCCAAGGACGTTGAGATAGCGGAACTCAAACGTCGCTTGAATGAGCAAATCGACAGATGCGAGTCCTTGGAGATTGACCTTGAGGCTGAGAAGGTCAAAGCTGCTGATGCTGAGGAGGCGCGTGCTGTGAGCACTGCCGCGCTGAATGTGGCTCAAACCAACTACTCTGAGGCTCAAGGTATCGTCGATACACTTGTCTCAGAAGCGGAGTGGATGCGCACTCGTGGAGTAGTGTTGGTAAGTGCCTTGTGCTTTTTTCGTAAGTTGATTATAGAGTTTTCTTTAATGCTTATCTTTTGTTGAAGGTTGCCAACTCCATCTTGAATGCGAACGAGCTAGATCGCGCCGTGGCGGCTTTGACAGATGCGGCGCGTGCGGTGGGTCACCGAGGAGGCTATCTGGAGTGTGCTGATCATGTTGAGCAAATGCTTGGGCAAGATTTTGACACAAGCCATTGCTCAGTAACAGAACGTGCCGATGCTGCGCTGGCAAGTGCTGAAAATTCCTATGACAACCTCTCCTTGCCTATCATGGAGTTGGTTGTCGAATCGTTAAAGAAAGACGACTGGTGCCAGCGTCTTAAGGCAATCCTCGATCCACCAGTTACCGTCGAGGTGTCTGACGAAGAGCCCGCCGGTGACGACGGTGATGATGGCAATGATGATGATGGTGAAGACGACGGAGATGATGGTGATGATGGTCGCGAAGAATAGGATAGTTTGTTGACTAGGTAGTGGATAGGCATTGGTGCCTTTGTGATTTCTTTGATACTCTTATGTATGATGCTGCGCAGTTGCGCAAGTTGTTAATGAAACCTTTTGTTTTTTCTGTTGCAATTACTGCATTGTTATAAAAACTTATGCTAAATTAGCTCGAATAAATGGAAGCGTTTTCTAAGTATAAGGTGGCCACCCGGTCTCGCGCTCTGTTTGCGGAGGACCTTGGAGGTGGTTTGAACCACCCTGAAATGCTGGAGTGTTTTCGCGCTAATCAAAAGTTTAACATGCATTTGTAACGAAAAAATGTAATAGGAAGAACATGTCGTATGTTTTCATTTAAGTCAGAAGTTGGCTCTGAGGCCTTGATACATATTTGCCAGTGGCTCGTAGCCGGCGTAGTTAATTGAAAAACGACGTAAGGCCGAAAAGATTACATATAGCATTTGCGCAATTGTTGCGCATTCCAAGTTCTTGGTAAGATGTGGCCATCTAGGGTGCGCAATTTGTAGGCCCCTTTGCCCAGGACCTCATGAATCAGATATGGGCCTTCCCATTTAGGTGCCAATTTCCCTGGGCGTTCCGCATTTGATGCTTCGTTGTCGCGAAAGACGTACTCCCCTGGATTGAAGGTACAAATGCGAACCCTTGTGTTGTAGTACCTTTCCAGCTGGGTTTTGTATTTGGCCTCTCTGATTCTTGCGATTTCGCGTCTTTCTTCTAACAAGTCTAAGTCTAGACGCCTTTCCGCTTCATTGTCAACCGTGTTGACCGTTGTCATTCGTGGCGAGGGCAGGCCAATCTCCGCCGGGATTACCGCCTCTGAGCCATAGACCAGGCTGAAAGGGGTCTCGCCGGTACTCGTCTTTGGCATGGTCCGATGAGCCCATAAAATGCTTGGGAGCTCATCGACCCATCCGCGCCGCCTTGTTCCTAATCTGGCCTTTATCCCTTCGACGATGCATTTGTTCACACTTTCCACTTGTCCGTTGCCTTGTGGGTGCGCAACGGAGGTGAAAGTGTGTTCAATGTTCATCTCCTTCATCCAGTTCTTAAGATCGTCTGAAGCAAAGTTGGTGCCATTGTCTGTCACGATCTTGAGCGGGAGGCCGAATCTGCATATGATGTGCTCCCATATGAACTTGCGCACAATCATAGCCGTGGTGGATGCAAGGGCTTTGGCTTCTACCCACTTCGTGAAGTAGTCGACAGCTACTACGATGAACTTTACGGCGCCGGGGGCATCCGGGAAGGGTCCCACCATGTCAATTCCCCATTGCTGAAAGGGCCATGCGGTGGACACGGGGATAAGATCATTTTTAGGCCGCAACGTTTTTGGAGCGTGCCTCTGGCAAGAGTCACACTTGCGGATCTCCTTCATTGCGTCAACATGCATACCAGGCCAGTAGTAACCGGCGCTCATGATCTTCGCGACAACCATCCTTGGCCCGGAGTGGATGCCGCAAATCCCTTCGTGGATTTCCCTTATCAAATAATTCGCGTCCTGGGGGTCCACACAGCGCAGTAGTGGTCCCAGGAAGGATTTTCGGTATAAGATACCGCTGTTCATTTCGTACTGTAGGGCTTTGTTTTGGATCTTTCTTGCTTCCGCTTTGTTCTCGGGAAGCACCCCCTCTTGCAAGTATTGGATGATGGGGGTCATCCATGATGTCTGCCCTGTTTCGATTACGTTAACTTGGCGCAATAAAACCGATGGGTTCTTGAGTACCTCTATCCTTACATCCTTGGCGAGATGTTGAAAGGAAGTCGAGGCGAGCTTGCTCAGGGCATCTGCGGGCTTGTTTTCTGAGCGATTGATATGTATGACTTCGTGGGTTTTGAATTGTTGGAGCAGTTCTTTCGCTTGTTCCAGATATAAAGCCATGACTTCACCCTTCGCGTCGTATATGCCATTTACTTGACTGGCTATCAGGAGTGAATCCACATGTGCGCGCAAGTTTTTTGCTCCCATCTTGATGGCGAGGCGTAAGCCTGCCAGAAAAGCCTCGTACTCAGCTTCATTGTTGGTGTTTTTGAAGTCGAGCTTAATGGCGTAAGTAAACTCGTGCTTTTCTGGGCTCACTAGACGTAAACCTGCTCCCGCGCCATCTTCATTTGATGCCCCGTCAGTGTAAAGCATCCAAGTCTCCTCTGTTGTGTTTTCCTTGGGAGTCTCTATCATCTCGCATTCCTTGATTTTATCAGCCGGCACTTCTGTGATGAAGTCGGCGAGGACCTGCCCTTTAATGGCTGGGCGCGGCCTATACAAGATGTTATGGCCGCCCAGTTCAATGGCCCATTTTGCCAACCTGCCTGATGTCTCAGGCTTCTGAAGTATAGTGCCAATGTGGAAGTTGGTAAGCACAGTTATCACATGGCCTGTGAAGTATCGGCGCAATCTTCGGGAGGCGTGTAGTAGTGCAAGAACCAGCTTTTCCATTGTGGAATATCTTGTTTCCGGGTCTGTGAGTACCCTGCTGACGTAATAGATCGGGGTTTGCACGCCATTCCTGTCTACCAACAATACTGACCCTACTGCCTTATCCGAGGAGGACAAGTACAGCACAAGGGGCTCTTTTTCAAACGGTGCCGTCAGCGTAGGGAGTTCGATCAGACACGCTTTCATTTGTTGAAAAGCTGTTTCGGCTTCCGGGGTCCATTTGAACTCTTGCTTCTTTACGCAATTACGCAACGTGCTAATGAAGGGATACGACTTTGCGGCGTGATTGGAGAGAAAACGATTTAGCGCGGCCAGCCGGCCGGCTAGTCGTTGCATTTCCTTGATGTTTCTTGGTGAGGGCATTCGTTCTATAGCTTGTACCTTCTCTGGATTCACCTTGAAACCGCCGTTTGTGACAATGAAGCCCAGAAATTTCCCTTCTTCCATGCCAAAGGAACACTTGGCTGGATTTAGCTTCATGTTTACGCTGCGCAATGAGTTGAACGTTTTTTCGATGTCTTTTAACATTTGGTCCTCCTCGGGACTTTTCACCACTAGATCATCGATATAAACCTCAATGTGCTTTCCGATGTCACCTGCGAATGTTTTGTCCATCAAGCGTTGATAAGTCGCGCCTGCATTCTTTAAACCAAAAGGCATTTTGGTGTAGCAGAATATCCCAAGATCAGTCCTGAAGGCTGTCTTGTCTTCATCTTCTAGCTTCATCTGCACTTGATGGTATCCTTTATAGCAATCCAAGAAACACTTCCATCTGTAAGGCGCGAGGGAGTCAATCTTTTTATCGATCTCTGGCAAGGAATAGCAATCCTTTGGGCATGCTTTGTTGAGATCGGTGTAATCTACACACATGCGCCATCCGCCATTTGACTTTTCCACCATTACTGGGTTCGCGACCCAGCTTTGGTATCTTACCTCTCTCAGGATTCCAGCCTTGAGCAACTCACATACTTGCTCATTCATCGCTTTTGTCTTATCCGCGCCTAGGCTGCGCCTTCGCTGTACTTTTGGTTCTACAGAAGGGTACGTGTTTAAGCAATGCTCAGTTATGTTGCGCGGGACGCCGGTCATGTCTGACGGGGTCCAGGCAAATATATCCATGTTGCGGAACAGCAGTTGCTTTAAACGTTTTCTGATGTCTGACGAAATGGCGTGGCCAATTGTCACTGTCTGTTCTGGGTACTTGCGGTTTAAGACCCATTTTTCTGGCTCGGTCGTAGAGACCTTCGCCGCTTTTGTTGGGCGCAGCTCTTCAGTTGACATCACTTCTTTCTTGGCGTATATGATTGCTACGCCTGTCTTGGTAGGGAAACCTATGGCAGAATGAGGTGTTGAAGTCACCATGTTTAGTTCGCCTTGTGTTTCCCTTCCAATGAGTACATCGTGTCTTGACTTTACTGGCATTACCATGAAGTTTACGGTTGTTGTTCTTGAGTGTTTCCCGTCAGAGAGCGTGACGGGGAAACTGATTTGCCCGAGAGGGAAGACCATTTCATTGCAAAAGCCGGACAAAGGATAATCGACTGGCTCGAGTCTCGCTTTGTCTTCTTCATCGAGTTGGTTGAAACATTGTTCGTAGATGATGTCGGCTGTGCTTCCTGGGTCGATGAAGATGTATTCTGTTTCATAGTGACCAATTATACCAGTAATGACGACGGGTCGTGTGGCGCGAGGACCGCCGCGCACTACTGGGAATATGACTTGCTGTTCTTGCCAAGAAGGCTCGTAGGGCCGTTTGCCTTTTTCTCTCGCGGTGTATCTTGGTCCGTTGACCATGTGAGTCTCTAGCCGTCTCACCTTTTTGTGGCTACCTTCATCGTGACGTTGGAGCTGGCGGGTGTCCTTGCGCACATTCTTCACTAAATGGCTTAGTTTGCCGCTTTTGAGCGCTCTTTCGATTTCTTGGCGCAAGTTGTAACAGTCGTCGGTTAGGTGCCCTGAATCTTTGTGAAAATCGCAGTACAAGTTAGGGTCTTGCCCTTTCTTGTTTGTCATTGGCCTTGGCGCCTTGAAATCGACATTCTCCGTCATCAATACCTCCTTTGGAGTTTTTGTGAGCGGAGTCCAGTGTTTGTCACGATTCTCGTCTCTGACCGCTTTCTTGTAACCGATTCGGTCAATCGTTTCTCGCGCATCTTCTCTGTAACGTGGCCTGTCGTCGCGGCCTCTGGGTCTCTCAGACTTCCAGTCATGACTCTTGTACTTGTTGCGCTTGTTATTGTTGTCGCGCGGCCTCTCGTTTGCTCTTGAGAATCGATCTTCGGAGTAATAACCCTTTCCACCAGCAAGGGACTCCTCGGTTTGCGCGACGATCTTTGCTGCTTCCATCAGTTTATCCCACTCTTTTGGCATCCCATCTTTGCCTGTGATGGTTCTAATGAGGCTATCACAGCGTATAGCCTTCTTGAAGTGGCAGCGCATGAGTTGCTCACTGACGCCGCCAATCTCTAAACATTCTTTGTTGAAACGCGTGATGAAGTCCTCCAGACCTTCACCATCCCTTCGCCATATATCTTCTACTTCCGCCGTATCACGCTGATAGCGACGTTGTTGGCTAAAATAGCTTAAGAATTGTGTCTTGAAGTCTGTCCATGACTTAATCTTTCCGGGCGGAAGGCTATCAAACCAGGCGCGAGCCGCTCCGGTAAGAGTCTGAATGAACAGGTGGCACCACATGGGCATGTTCCAACCTCCCATGCAGCCCACACTCGTGAATGTTCTGACGTGGTCGTCTGGGTCAGTCAACCCATTGAACTTCCCAACGGTTGGGGGTAGCTTCTCTCGTGAGAGTGGTGCGAGTGCGATTTTCGGGATAAATTTGGAGTGTTCCGCAGCTTCCGCTGGTCTGTATGCCAGGCGGAAATCTCGTTCAGCTTCTTCTGTATAGCCAATGTGTTGTCTTGGCTTATAGTACTCATGGTTCTTTGGTAAACGATTAAAGACCGATGATTCTTCATCACCTTCCCATGTAGGATCATATGGGTCGGTTTCTTCCCATTCGTTGTTCATGTTGCGCGGCGTGAGCCGGCTGTGCACAGGGCCTCGTTGAAGGTTCGACGGATACTCATAGTAACTATCCGTTTCCCCTCTTGTATCGCGCGTGTCTTGTATGCTTAAACGCCTTGTAGGGGGAGGCCTGTTGGTTCTGCCTTGTATATTGGCCGGTGGTGGCATTTGGCGCACCCCCTGACTCGGAGGGGTGACCAAGGACGGTTCTGCCGTCAAAACTGCCTGCTGCGCGATGAGCGATTGGTATGCTGCATTGATGGTGGCGATGTTCTTGGCATACCACGAGGCTGGGGTTTCGCCCTCTGGTAAGCCAAGTAATGCAGATACATTTTGAGGTGGCGCTGGTTTGGACGGTCCTTCGCCGTTGTTACCTGGGGTAACCATTTGTGTGATACGGGTAACGCTCCCGCGCTGACCCCCCGTGTTGGTGATCTCAACTTCACCTATTTCTTCGACTTGGGCTTGGAGGTTTTGGACTCCTTCACCCAAGACCGTGTTAGAGTTGGCTCCGAAGCCGAACTCTGGAAAGATTCCTTGACCAGTCATAGTCGAAGGATGAAAAGATGTCAAAGGCTCAAATAAAGAAGATGAGGGTGGTTATAGAAAAAATCGGTGGGCGCCAATGAAGAAACAGTGATCTAATTAAGGTATTAATTAGGTGGGTTTATGTTCCTATCATAGTGGTTAATCTTCTTTTAGGTATTTGAGCTCCGACTGGTTAATCAACCTGCAAAACAGAACACCGTTACTCGTTAAGAGGGGAATGTGGGGGTTTCCCTCTTAACCGGGCTCCGGCGTGAGAATAAGCGACTGCTTTGAGAGTAATTAAGTAGTTAAGAGTAAGAGCCGAGAGAATAGAATGAATAACCTGAGGAATGAAGGTCTCTATTTATAGCCGGAGAGGTGTAAGAGGTTGTGGGCTGATGGGCCTTGGGCTAGAAACGGACAACAACGAATATGCTCTTTGCCTCGCTGGCCTCGACTGCTTAGTGGCTTCTAGATGCTCGTCGGTGCTGGCGCACCTTGATTGGAGCCACGTGTCATTGTTGTCGGCCTTGTTGTCCCTTCTGTCATCAGCAGACAAATGGAGATCGTGGGACAGTTGTCCCCGTCTCTTGATTGGTGCCATGTAGGCGTCCTTGTGTACTTATCGTCAGAAGATCGTGGCGCACGATTGAACAGAGCCTGCTGAACGTTCATTGGCTCTTTTTACTGCCACTTGTACCCTGTGTACCTCTGTAGGTAACAGCGCGTCTTCCTATGGAGAGGATTTTGTTTGGTGGCAACTAACCCGCGCGGGGCTAGTGTGCTCACTTATACCATTGTTTTTATGCTAAGTGTTGCTATCTGAGTTTATTACGTGCTCTTCCTCGCGCGGGGGTAAGTCATAATGTGATGTGAGCTGCGCGAGGTTGTTATTACCAAGTTGTTATGCTAAGTGTTGCTGTCTGAGTTTATTACGTGCTCTTCCTCGCGCGGGGGTAAGTCATAATGTGATGTGAGCTGCGCGAGGTTGTTATTACCAAGTTGTTATGCTAAGGAGTATGGTCTCACGTGCAACCTGTTATGAGGTTTGCGCGACTTTTTGGGACCATACCCCTTCAGAACTCATTGCGGCATTTCATCGAACAGGTGGTGTGCAAGATAAATGAACATGAAATCATTGATAAAAGACTAACCTGATTGCTGGGTATTCTAGTGTGGTTGTAAGAGAAAGAACGCATGAGACAAGCTGGTTCTCCCATGTTGAAAAGATGACCAAATTTACAGTAGAAAACAAACCAGAATATGGTTTTTTGTCACAAGTTCATAAGTTTTGCTGCAATAATTTGAATTTGAAATGGAAATGGAAAAGGTAGGCGTTACAGAAAAAGTACCTGTGGTTCATTCTTTTTCATGCTGCACTTTGGGACCACTGCTTTAAAAACCAAGTTAATTTTGTTATGTAGTGTGAATTTTTTAAAATGATTTGTGTTAACTAGTTGACTTTGGTTTAAGAAAATAATTATGTATGAGATCATTGTCGTTTTACTCTGCATATCAATTTTTTTAGTCCCATGAGAATATATAAATGATGAGTTATGTGATAATAAAATTATATACTCTAATTGAGTAATTGTATACATGTCTAGTATACTAGACTTAAAAGGTAGATATTTAAATATGATTATTGTATCATTTATTTTCGATTTTTTTACTGTTATCAGTTAAACTTTGTTACACAATACTAGACTTAAAAAGTAGATACTTAAATATGATTATTGTATCACTTATTTTCGATTTTTTTTACTGTTATCAGTTAAACTTTGTTACACAAGTTGAGTATATAGTAATACACACAAACAAGTACTCCGATACATGTGAATTAATTACTACACAATAAATTGTATAACTTTGTTTTTTTTCTGTTTAATGTGTTTTAAATATCGAGTCATGTGATCGTCACACTGCACTACAATTATTTTTCTTCTTTGTTTAATACGAGAGTGCTACGGGTATAAATTAGGGATAGATATTGTGAATGTGTAAACAGAACATGTGTTTTTCTTACATGTGTACTTAAAGGGATAGATATTATGAATTTGTAATGAGAACATGTGTTTTTCTTACATGTGTACTTGAAGGGATAGATTAGATATTATGAATGTCTAAAGAGAAAACAACAACATACCCGGTAAATTTTACAAACATCAAAACTACTTATAGCGTCTGGAGATAGTGGAATGTAGACAGACCATGCCTCCATCCCTAAAGATAGAGAGGCTGCTTCCAGAGAGAGCCTCGGCTCCAAAACAAACAACATACCAACACACAAGTCAAATAATACAGAAATAAGAGGTCAGAGAGTATACCAACACACAACATACCAACATACCAAGAAAGTGATCAGAGAGTGACACAATATAATGTAAAACATGTATAATAGCATACAACATCATATGGGTATAAACACAAGAAGGCAATCACCTGTAAAGTCACTTAAAGGATAAGAAAAATCTACGTCCCTAAATATACCTAAGACCCTACTGGAATATCCTCTAGAAGTCTTTAACCCTAATTCTACGCCTCCACGAAGTCCTATCTTCGACTATGTCATCAGAAAGGTGCAACTCTAATAAATCATTGTAGGATCGTTTTCGGCCCTGATTGAGTCGATCAGAAGAATTCATATCCAAAACAAGAGGCGAAAACTAATGCTTTGGTGCGATTTCAGCAGTATTCACTTTAATTGTTGTTGTATTGATCACAGATGCGTTTACAAGCCCTGACAACACTTCGGCAGCACTTCGTGGCTCACCGGAAGACAACACCTACAACTACTTATGTGGTTTCGCTCATATGACCTATTTATAGGCTAACAGGTTTCGCTCCAATGTACATGTTCAAATAAGCGAAACCCTCTACTGACAAATAAGCGAAACCATATGATTGACATATGAGCGAAACTTATCAGTTACCACATAAGCGAAACCCTATAGGTACACATCAGCGAAACCCTCTCCTATCACATGTTTCTTGGATTCCGTGCCCTGTTCTAACCTATACACCACTAGACTCGATACAAGACGTAGTCGATAGACGTAGTGCACCAACAAACTCCCCCTCGGATGTTGACGGAGTCTTCAGTGTCGAGTCTTCGATTGTCAACTTACAGTCTTTATCAGTCTTCGATCTTCCACTCAAGTATTTGTCATTGCAAAAATCCTCAATCTCTATCTTCATCATCAACAAACTCCTCTCTCACGGATGTTGACACGGTGTCTTCAGACTCCCCCTCTCAATCTGCTGGGATCGTAGTCTAGAATCCACTTCTTCATTCTAAGATTGTGATCAGGCTCTTATCTGGTTCAGGATCGTCACCTGACTCAAATTTACCTGCACAATCTCTACCCACACATAAGTTTCCATAAAAATTAAATCTTTCAAACTTATAGAAACTTTTGCAAGAAACTACAGAAATGATTTTTCATTCAGGATCTTTCCCTAGCTCTTCTCAATCAAACTTTAACAACTTCACATACTCTCTCCCAAACCTGTTCTTCATGTTTAACACTTGGAACTTCAAAAATCAGCTTCTCAACACCAGTCGTCGAAAATCTTTTTGAATTTTTCAAAAATTTTATGCTAAAACACCCTAAAATCTTTTTGGATTTTCTGAAAGAAAGTAAATGCCACCACTTGTAAAAACACGAAAATGCAGAAATGAAATATTTACAAACAATATTTTTCGAGTTCGTGCAAGAGGATCATATCAGTTTTGAGACATATCACCAACACCGTTAAGCTTGATTTCATTTTAAGTTTTAAACAATTCACCTAGATTGTCAGTATGTTTATCCACTTAAATTTTCACACAAAGTTCAACTGTTTCGAGATACGCAATTAGTGTCTTATATACTTAAACTTATCCGTGTGTCCTATTTCTTGAATATACTCCCGTATCCAGATCCTAATATTCAATCTTACAGGTGAGTATACCACAGATGATATCTGTAAAGGGGTTATGTGCGAGGGCCGTGAGAGCTCAGGTCGATACTTCCGTATACGCAGAGAGATGACGGCTTCGACTTTCGGTGTGTCCCCTTTAGAGGATCTTTTGATTACAACAGCAGCGACTATCAATTTTATTGTTTCATCAGCTTGCTGAGGGCGATGCTGTGTTTCAAGCATTAGCGGAAAGTATTATACGGGGACTAGATCAGTACTTCCATACAGCAAAAGTCCCGGGATAATACCCCAGATATCACTGAGTATAAAGACCTAGTATCTCATAATAAGGGACCTTTCTTTTCGGCCCTGATTGAGTCGATCAGAAGAATTCCTATCCAAAACAAGAGGCGGAAACTAATGCTTTGGTGCGATTTCAGCAGTATTGTCACACCCCGATTTCCACGTGTCTCACCGGTGGGCCCGGTGGGGGATTACCGTGACGTAGTTGGCAACAATATAGTCAAACCACACAATTATATGAATGCACAGCGGAAGCATAAAGATAAATATATTTCAACGTTAAATGTAATATCAAAGTATCACCATTGTTGAAATAAAATCCACAGGGGATCAATAATAATAATAAAGTATTGTTCAACAGACTTCAGGCATCTTAAGCTTGCGAGACTTCTAATGATGCTAAGGAGAAATCCCAGCCAATTACGCATAGTACCCGCATTTAGTCTTTTTGGGAAAATACGTCAGTTTACACTGGTAAATACATTCAACTGACACTTTTGTAAAATGTTTAATAAAATTGGTTTAAATGCACAAGGCACAAACTCTTTATAACTTGGGATAATTTATAATTTAAATCTTGTAAAGAATTACATGTTTGCTATGCGTTCAGTCGCCCGGGTCGTGCCGGGTTAAAGGTTAATAGACACGCCACAAAGCATAAAGCCGTGGCGGGAAAACCAACGGTTATACCTCTAATTAATATAGACACAATGCCGGGTGTACGCCTACACCCGGATGTCGAGGTAGTGGCCATTTCGTAAAATGATGCCAAGGATATCCGGGACATGGTCATTAAGCTCCCAAAGGCGTAAAGCCAACAAAACAAGTTTTTAAACGGGTCACATTGATAATACCCAACTACTAATGAGTTGGGGTCAATTGCCCGACCAAGCGGTATTTTAAATACCGTAACCCAAGCCCGTATAACGGAAAATAAGTTAAAAGTATTTACCTTTGCAAGTATAATTCCTTAATTGAAATAAATTGCAGATAGCTTTTACTGGTCCCCTAATCTGGAACGAATGTTTAAATTAACCTATTAGAATCCTAACGGGTCTTTAATCTAGCCGTAGCTTAGACCGGTCAGTTTTAAAGGATAGATACGGTTTAATCGTGTGAAAGGCGAAAACCGGGAATGGAATGTGATTCTGACCCAACAAGTTTGAAGACTTGTTTTATAGGGGTATAATAATCACACTCTGTATTTTGGGGTCAAAACAATATGGTTTGACCCGTTTCGGCTAGTTTATGTAAACTAGTTACATAAGCCGAACCGTTTGTGCAAAAGGCGTAACGGGTAACCGTAAGAGTCCTACACTGGTTTCCTAAGTCAATATGCCTTTAAAGTGGTTGTGGTATCAGTAGGATACCTTCCATAATGCCCGTAACGAGTTTAAGTTCATATTATGCCCCGTAGGGGTATTTCGGTCTTTTTAAAGATTATAAAAGAGGTTTCTGAGTTCTACAGGAAATCTGAGTTTCCCGAATAGTTTATAAAGTCTAAAATACTTTATTTATTATTTAAAATCAGTAGCAACTGGAATCGGGTCAAAAGACCTTGTAGAACTCAAGTTATGGCCGAAAAGGGTATATTTACCGAACCGTTGCCATAACCGCAGGTTATGAGCAGGTTAAAAATAATTAAAAATCTTTAAAAATCCCAAAATATTATTTTACATCAGTGAGTAAAAGGTTTGGTGTCGAAATCTGGGTTTAGATAGGCGTTATGCTAATTGCGCTATTAAATTACTAAAGTTTCCGTAATTTGCGCTATTTAGCATAACTCCTATTCTGGACCTCGGATTGACGTGAAATTTTAGGGACATGCTTAGAAATCAGTAACTAAGGTTATGGTTCTTTCACATGTCCGAAATTCTCGTTTTAAATCAAAAAGGGCGTTATGGTCAACTTTTAAGCATTTAACGGAAATGTGTAAAAGACTCGGACAACCAACGAACCGGTCACAGAGGGTTATACCATCATGTAACCTGGTCCTAAGAGAGTCTTAAGGCATATCTAAATCAAACTTTAACGGGTTAGAACTGAATTCAAAGCAAAAGTCAAAGCTTTTGCGACTTTCGGCTCCGAACCGGGTCAAAACAGTAAATGGTCGGATCAAACAAGCTTAGACTAGTTAATATACTTATTATCATGTTTCATGAGTGTTTAAACAGATTGCATATCATCTACGTTACCGATTATGCAAGAAATCGTAAAATAGCATTTCTGTTGACTTTTTCTAAGCACGTTAGACTCGACATTTGGACTAGTTAGAGTGGGAATCAGAGGGTGCCCTTTTAGGGGTTTAAAGCCCACACGATTACCAACATATAACTATCTTTGATTCGACAAACCACTGGACCATTTATGATTTATCGCAAAGTCAATCGTTAATTACGACGGATTGACTTTTAAGCTAAACTAAGCAAAAACAAAGCCACCAAAGGGTAGACACACTTACAGAAGCTTGGTGCACGACTAAGGATGATAGAAGAGTGCTTTAGAGCTCCAGAGATGGACTAGAATGCAGATTTGAGGTGTGTTTTATTTGTGCACAATGCCTTGCCTTTTATAGTGAAAAATTTGGCATAGGATCCTTACAACTCAACCTACAAGGGATCATGGATGTTCAGCAGGTGGCCCTGGGTGCTAGGGGGCATGTAGAGGGCGCCCATGCTTCATTAATTGCCTCTATGATCGTTCACAAGCTCAAACAGCAAGTCTGTCCAAAGTTTCTGCATCTGGGGTCCTTACGGGGCCCGCATTAGGATTCAGGCTACTAGCACGCGGGCTGCCTGAATCTTCATGTCAGGAAACGTATCCACAGGTGGCTCGCGGTCCGCATTAACTTGCTTGTTTCACTTAGGCGGGCCGCCTGAGGCCTGAATTTCCAGATTTTCAAATCTTTTGTAATGATTAACTTGACCTTTCGGTTTCGAAGGGGTAACTTTGCGATTTGGCCCTCGATTATTTACAATTAAGGGCCTCGTGACTTTTACCCGCATTGTTAAGTCTCCGGTTAGTTTAATTACTATCCGAAAAGCCTTAACTTTTATTGTTGACGCTTTTAACCCCTCTCGTACGAATTTGATCATAACTTTCTCGTTTTAAAACGGAACTTCGCGAAATTTATATTGTATATTCTAGTGAGCGTATTTTACTGTTACAAAGCCTCGGGTTCGTCAAAGGGTCACTTAGAGGTATAAATTAAACATGTTGACACAATTAACCCCTGTAGCTTGTAATCTCTCACTTTCTTCCGCGTTTCGCTCCGTACGATCCATGATTTATTCGTTTGAAGGTACGAGCATCATTTAGGGTTACTATACAGTATATTTACCCTTCGTTGACATTTATAACCCTCGAATTTACATACTTTCGAGGTTTGTCAACTTTAGTCCTTTATTTAATATTTAATGCCACGTGTAAATTCATGACACGTGTTAACACATTATTGGACACAAAATTTTGAGGTGTTACATCCTCACCCCCTTAAAATAAATCTCGACCCGAGATTTACTGAAATAAATAAGGGTATTTCTCTTTCATGGTGGATTCAACCTCCCACGTGAATTCGGGACCTCTACGGGCATCCCATTTGACCTTAACGATAGGTACATGCTTCCTTCGAAGCTTCTTTACCTGTCGATCTTCAATCGACAAAGGTTTTTCCACAAATTTCAAGCTCTCATCTATATGCACATCTGTATGTGGTATCACCAATGATTCATCAGCGAAGCATTTCTTTAGATTGCAGATGTGGAACACATTGTGAATTCCATTGAGCTCCTCAGGTAAGTTTAACTTATAGGCAACTGACCCGACACGTTCGATAACCTCGAAAGGTCCTATGTATCTCGGGCTTAGTTTGCCTTTCTTACCGAAACGCATCACCCCCTTCCAGGGTGATACTTTAAGTAACACTTTTTCACCTACTTCGAAGTGAAAATCCTTACGCTTTGGATCCGCGTAACTCTTCTGCCTATCTCGGGCAGCTTTGAGACGATCTCGAATCTGGACAATCTTGTCCGTCGTCTCGAAGATTATCTCTGGTCCTGATAATTGGACATCTCCAACTTCCGCCCAACAAACAGGCGATCTACACTTTCTACCGTATAATGCCTCGAAAGGCGCAGCCTTAATGCTGGTATGGTAGCTATTGTTGTAGGAGAATTCGATTAGTGGTAGGTTCTTATCCCAACTACTACCCAAATCGATAGCACATGCACGCAGCATGTCTTCCAACGTTTGAATAGTACGCTCACTTTGGCCGTCTGTCTGAGGATGGTAAGCCGTACTAAAATTCAAACGTGTGCCCAAAGATTGCTGGAAGCTTTTCCAGAAATGAGGCGTGTATCTAGTGTCTCGGTCAGAGATAATAGACACAGGTATGCCATGTAAGGCTACAATCTTATCCACGTATAACTAGGCTAACATGTCGGAGCTATAAGTCTCCTTGATGGGTAAGAAATGAGCTGACTTAGTCAGTCTATCGACTATAACCCATATTGTGTCATTTCCTTTCCTTGTCTTGGGTAACTTGGTAATAAAATCCATAGTTACACATTCCCACTTCCATTCGGGAAGTTCAGGCTGTTGTAGCAAGCCAGACGGCTTTTGATGCTCAGCTTTGACTTGCGCACAAGTCAAGCATTTGGCTACATAAGCGGCTACAGACTTTTTCAAGCCTATCCACCAATAATTTGCCTTTAGATCCTGATACATCTTATCAGCTCCCGGGTGAACAGAATATTTGGAACTATGGGCTTCCTGGAGGAGGACATCTCGTAGTCCTCCATAAATTGGAACCCATATTCGTCCATTTAATTGTAAGATTCCGTCCTTGCTAAGAGTTAACTGCTCCTCAGTTACTCCCAGCTTCTCTTTAGGATAGTTAGCTTCCAACACAGCTTCTCTCTGCGCAGCTAACAACCTCTCAATCAAATTATTCTTCACTTCAATGCTCTTGGCATTGATTCGGATGGGTTTCACCCTTTCCTTTCTACTCAGGGCATCAGCGACTACATTCGCTTTGCCGGGATGATATCTGATTTCACAATCATAATCATTTAAAGTCTCCATCCAATGGCGTTGCCTCATGTTTAACTCCTTCTGATTAAACAGATGTTGAAGGCTCTTGTGATCAGAATAGATCACAAACTTGATACCATACAGATAATGCCTCCACAGTTTTAGTGCGAATACAACGGCACCCAGCTCCAAGTCATGGGTGGTGTAATTCTTCTCGTGCACCTTTAATTGTCTCGAAGCATAGGCAATAACCTTGCCTTTCTGCATGAGCACACATCCCATGCTGGTGTGTGATGCGTCACAGTAAACTATGAACTCTTCGGTACCTTCGGGCAAAGTCAGCACAGGAGCGTTGCTCAACTTTTGCTTCAGAATATCAAAGGACTCTTGCTGCTTAGGGCCCCAAACGAACTTTACCTTCTTCTTTGTCAGGGAAGTTAAGGGCGCAGCAATCCTTGAAAAATTTTCAATGAAACGCCTGTAATATCCTGCTAACCCCAGGAAACTACGAATCTCTGTAGGCGTCTTTGGCTCTTGCCAATTCATGACAGCTTCTACTTTAGCGGGATCCACCTGGATACCACGCTCGCTGACAACATGCCCAAGAAATTGGACTTCTCGAAGCCAGAATTCGCACTTAGAGAATTTGGCATAGAGTTTCTCGTGATGCAGGAGTTTGAGAATACAACGAAGGTGTTTCTCATGGTCAGCTTGGTTCTTAGAGTAGATAAGAATGTCGTCGATGAAACGATGACAAATTTGTCTAAGTACGGCTTGCAGACGCGATTCATGAGATCCATGAACGCAGCCGGTGCATTAGTGAGCCCAAAAGGCATCACTAGGAACTCGTAGTGACCGCAACGAGTCCTAAATGCGGTTTTATGTACGTCTTCATCTCTGACTTTCAGTTGATGGTAGCCTGACCTCAAGTCAATCTTCGAAAAATAACTTGCCCCTTGTAACTGATCGAACAAATCGTCGATCCTCGGCAAGGGATATCTATTCTTTATCGTGACCTTATTAAGCTCGCGATAATCGATGCACAGACGCATCGATCCGTCCTTCTTCTTTACAAACAGGACAGGTGCTCCCCAGGGAGACGAACTAGGTTTGATGAAACCTTTAGCTAGCAGTTCATCCAGCTGGGTTCTCAACTCCTTCATTTCGGTTGGTGCTAGCCTGTAAGGTGCTCTAGCAATAGGTGCGGCTCCAGGGATGATATCAATCCTGAATTCCACTTGCCTATTTGGTGGCAGACCAGGTAGATCCTCAGGGAAAACTTCTGGATATTCCGAAATGACGGGAATGTCTTCTATCTTCGGTTTAGGCTCTTCAATAATCACCTGTGCCATGTAGATGACACAACCCTTCTTTAGACATTTTGAAGCCTTGAGCATAGTCACTTGCTCAGGCAATCCGTACTGGGTATCTCCACGAATGGTAAGCGATTCACCAGACGGAGTTTTTATCACCACTTGCTTTCTGTTGCAGACGATTTGGGCCTGGTTGTGAGATAACCAGTCCATACCCAATACTAGGTCAAAACCGGCCAATTTAAAGGGAAGTAGAGATAGAGGAAAAGAGTGGTTCTTAATGGATATCACACATCCATCTAACACAGTGGAGACGGTTTCTATGGTGCCATCTGCTAGCTCTACCTCGTAATTCACATTTAAGGTTTCAGCAATTTGCAAAATTTATGATCTACGAAAGACTTATCAGCGCCCGAATCAAAAAGTACTCTTGCAAAGATATCATTTACGAGAAAAGTACCTGTGATCACGTTATCGTCTAGCACTGCTTCTTTCGCCTCCATCCTGAAGACTCTTGCATTGGTCTTCTTGGCTTCTTCAGGCTTCTTGGCATATTTAGGGCAGTTGCTTTTAATGTGCCCTTTCTCATTGCAGCCGTAGCAGGTTGCATCCTTTATCTTTTTGCAATCCACGGTCTTGTGGTCCTTGGACTTGCATAACCCGCAAGCATACGACTTCGACTGGGCCTGCGAGTTCGATTCGAGCCTACACTTCCCAAAGTGATGTCTCTTGCAATTCTTGCACTTGGGCTTCTCACCAGACTGTTGCCCATCCTTCCTTGACTCCGACCCTCTCTTGTTGTCACCGTTTCCACGGTGTTTCTTGCTCGACCTTCGTGAAGTATCATCTTCACGCTTTCTCTTCTCAGCCTCTTTGTTCCTCAGCGATCTTTGCCGGACCGCATCCAGAGTGAGGGACAAAGATATGTCGGCTACAGATCTAAAGGTCGCTGGCCGAGAGGCCTTTACGCTTGCCTTTATCTCGGGGGCTAAACCACCGATAAAACGAGCTATTCTCTTTGGCTCCGGGGTTACCAGATACGGAACCAACCGGGACATCGTGTTGAAGCTCGTGAGGTAAGCTTGACAGTCAAGGTTCGTCATAACCAACGATAGAAAGTTGATTTCGATCTTTTCAACCTCATGTTGAGGGCAGCAATTCTCCTTGATGAGAGAAATGAATTACTCCCATGTCATGCTGTATAGAATAGCCTTTCCCGAGGCCTGAACCAGGGACCTCCACCAAGCCAGGGCCTCGCCCTTGAATGATTGTGAAACAAACTTTACCACGTCTCTTTCTGCACATCCACTGATGTCCACCACGGTGTCCATCTCGTCTAGCCACGTCATACAATCAACCGCGCCCTTCTCCCCGGTGAAATCTCGGGGTTTACAAGATACAAAATACTTGTAGGTACAGCCCCTGGCGCGAGATGCATCAGTATACACTCTTTCTGGACGGACACTGTTTTCATAGGATGAGTGATTATCATCGTCCTTTTTGGGCTTAGACGGTGGTTTGCTGTGAGATTTTGAGTGGGTTTTCGGCTTTGAGGGTGGTTTGGATATGGTTCTGCTCCGGGATTCAGTATACTCCTCGTATTGTCGATCCAGGGCTGCCTTAACAGCATTGTCGACAAGAGCTTTCAATTCTGCGCCCGTCTAATGAACCTGGGCGTTATCGTATTCGTCTTCTTTCGTATGACTATTCTCCCCACTAGGATCAGCCATGGTAACTTGAATCTGCTACAGAAGATAACGAAAAATTTTATTTAGGAGTTTATTATGGAATTGTCTTTTATGGCAATTCATTAACCATGGTAAACAGAGACCATATCTGGTTAATTTGTTACTCACTTTTATTTAGGATTTGATCATACTTATCCTAATTACAAACAATATTGTTATTGGCATAAAAGCCTAGTCACGAGGACGTTTTTATAATATTAGCCGAGATTACAGAGAATCAAGGCATGAAGGTTTGAACCGTAGTCCTTTTACTTTTTCTGACAGGGAGTCATAGACTACCACTGCCTTTTGTCTTATATGACAATAATTATGGCCCGTAGGCACGACACCACTAATGGATGTTTTAATAAGTTTGGCCCGTAGGCACTACATCACTAATGGATGTTTAATAAGGTTGGCCCATAGGCACTACATCTCTAATGGATGTTTAATAAGGTTGGCCCGTAGGCACTACATCACTAATGGATGTTTAATAAGGTTGGCCCGTAGGCACTACATCACTAATGGATGTTTAATAATTGATCGTCTTCATTGACGATTTAACCCACGATTTTTAAATCGTTAATTTGGGCTTTGTAATCCTTAGAAGGATTCTTATATAAGAATGACGCGTGCGATTTTAACGAATCACATCTGCCATGAACGTTAACATGATTACAGAGGTTAACAGGAAATCTGAATCTTTTAATCAGGTCTTACCATCTTGGCCGGATCTTATAAAGACACCTGGCTAGGTTTCACTCTTAAGATTCTTTATTTAGGCAGATTTAAATTTAAAAGGAATGATTTTTGATTTATTTCATATATAATAACAAAAATGAAATTCATAACATAGCATTCCATTACTTATAATAAGGATTACACGTTGCCTTAAACGGGACTTTTAAATAAGTAAATACCTTCACAGAGTTTATAGAAAAACAAGTCCACGCAGGGACCAATACTAGATAGATGTCCGCGTAGGGACTAAAAGATAAGTCCACGTAGGGACTGAAATACGATAACTGTCCACGCAGGGACTAAATTGCAAATACAACAATACATAAGGAGACTAATGGTCTCGTTTCTTCCTCCCTTTTAGTAGGTTTGCTAGACCATTGAGAAATCCACGATTACTCTTGCGTTCTTGTTCGAAGTCTCCTTCCACACGGTTTAAACGGTGGAGTATTTCTTCTTGCTCCGGTGGAGAAAAACGTGGCTGCTGCGACGGTTGCTGAACCGGAGGTCTAGGAGGTATTGGATACCCATGAGCTGAGTAATCTGGTCTCCAAGAGGTTCCGTGGAGGGCATTATAATTTGCCGCTACCACATATGGATCGGCATCATAGTTATAGTTGTAGTGCGTGTGAGTCGGCTGCTCAAACGGATTGTACGCCGTGGAAGCGCCGTATGTTGGTATCGGATTGTCATATCCGAATGGTGGCGGAGGTGGTGCAACTGGTGCAGAATTCACCTCTACAGGGTGACCAGAAGGTTCCCCTAATTGTGGTTCTTCTTCAGGTACTGACGGAAAGTGACTAGCACTCGAGTGGCGAGGGGTGCTGAAATGAAATTCCCTCCTCGGGTAGACATCCGTGCGCCTGATCTTCTACGCCTTGGCGGATCTGGAATTACTGGTTGAACCGGTGGCGGTGGTGGTGGCGTAACTGCCACGAACCGAGAATCCTCAGAAGGATCCTGTTGTTGCTGTTGGTCGTGAGGCGAGAAATGATGTGAAGGTGTAAAGTACCAATTATATTGGTCAAACCTCGCCTGGTAGCTGTCGGGACCTTGATAGGGTGTTCCATGGAAGGATGACCCACCAGAGATCTCGATTGGATGATTGGGAGTACCCCGTGCAGGCTCGACGGGATCTGTATCCTCGTCCATATCCACTGCATTATCTTCAGAAAAGTGATCCTCTGGTCCTAAAGGGTTATACCCTATCGGCTCCTGGACGTAATCCGCCGGGTTAAACTGTCCTATGAAGAAAGGTGAAGGATCGCCATAAGAGCGGTGCGAGGCAGATCGCTGAAGAGGTATAAAGGATGGTTGAGGGTTATTGGGATTATTTTCCGAATCGGGTCCAAATGAATGGCGGTATGAGGGTGTTGAGCTATGCGAGGTAGAATGTCTCGCAGGTTCAAAGAGGTTTCTTCTTCATCTCTGTGGTTCCTCACTTCTTGTACTGGAAGGAGCTCGCATGTTCGAAGGTCCAGCCTCATGATCATTGTGAGTAATGACCGTCCCTTTTCCTCTTCCTCCTCTTCCTCGTCTGATTGCAGGTGGCATATTTCCTGCTTTCAAAACTTTAAATAACAATAAACAATAAAAAGACAAACTGGAATAACAATTCGAATTTGTCCTATGTTCTTGTCTAGACTCAAGTATGTGCAATTGTGTCATTGAGATTAAACACATAAGGATAGTGTTTAATTCACTCAACGTTGGCTCTGATACCAACCTGTCACACCCCGATTTCCATGTGTCTCACCGGTGGGCTCGGTGGGGGATTACCGTGACGTAGTTGGCAACAATATAGTTAAACCACACAATTATATGAATGCACAGCGGAAGCATAAAGATAAATATATTTCAACGTTAAATGTAATATCAAAGTATCACCATTGTTGAAATAAAATCCACAGGGGATCAATAATAATAATAAAGTATTGTTCAACAGACTTCAGGCATCTTAAGCTTGCGAGACTTCTAATGATGCTAAGGAGAAATCTCAGCCAATTACGCATAGTACCTGCATTTAGTCATTTTGGGAAAATACGTCAGTTTACACTGGTAAATACATTCAACTGACACTTTTGTAAAATGTTTAATAAAATTGGTTTAAATGCACAAGGCACAAACTCTTTATAACTTGGGATAATTTATAATTTAAATCTTGTAAAGAATTACATGTTTGCTATGCGTTCGGTCGCCCGTGTCGTGCCGGGTTAAAGGTTAATAGACACGCCACAAAGCATAAAGCCGTGGCGGGAAAACCAATGGTTATACCTCTAATTAATATAGACACAATGCCGGGTGTACGCATACACCCGGATGTCGAGGTAGTGGCCATTTCGTAAAATGATGCCAAGGATATCCGGGACATGGTCATTAAGCTCCCAAAGGCGTAAAGCCAACAAAACAAGTTTTTAAACGGGTCACATTGATAATACCCAACTACTAATGAGTTGGGGTCAATTGCCCGACCAAGCGGTATTTTAAATACCGTAACCCAAGCCCGTATAACGGAAAATAAGTTAAAAGTATTTACCTTTGCAAGTATAATTCCTTAATTGAAATAAATTGCAGATAGCTTTTACTGGTCCCCTAATTTGGAACGAAGGTTTAAATTAACCTATTAGAATCCTAACGGGTCTTTAATCTAGCCGTAGCTTAGACCGGTCAGTTTCAAAGGATAGATACGGTTTAATCGTGTGAAAGGCGAAAACCGGGAATGGAATGTGATTCTGACCCAACAAGTTTGAAGACTTATTTTATAGGGGTATAATAATCACAATCTGTATTTTGGGGTCAAAACAATATGGTTTGACCCGTTTCGGCTAGTTTATGTAAACTAGTTACACAAGCCGAACCGTTTGCGCAAAAGGCGTAACGGGTAACCGTAAGAGTCCTACACTGGTTTCCTAAGTCAATATGCCTTTAAAGAGGTTGTGGTATCAGTAGGATACCTTCCATAATGCCCGTAACGAGTTTAAGTTCATATTATGCCCCGTAGGGGTATTTCGGTCTTTTTAAAGATTATAAAAGAGGTTTCTGAGTTCTACAGGAAATCTGAGTTTCCCGAACAGTTTATAAAGTCTAAAATACTTTATTTATTATTTAAAATCAGTAGCATCTGGAATCGGGTCAAAAGACCTTGTAGAACTCAAGTTATGGCCGAAAAGGGTATATTCGGTATTTACCGAACCGTTGCCATAACCGCAGGTTATGAGCAGGTTAAAAATAATTAAAAATCTTTAAAAATCCCAAAATATTATTTTACATCAGTGAGTAAAAGGTTTGGTGTCGAAATCTGGGTTTAGATAGGCGTTATGCTAATTGCGCTATTAAATTACTAAAGTTTCCGTAATTTGCGCTATTTAGCATAACTCCTATTCTGGACCTCGGATTGACGTGAAATTTTAGGGACATGCTTAGAAATCAGTGACTAAGGTTATGGTTCTTTCACATGTCCGAAATTCTCATTTTAAATCAAAAAGGGCGTTATGGTCAACTTTTAAGCATTTAACGGAAATGTGTAAAAGACTCGGACAACCAACGAACCTGTCACAGAGGGTTATACCATCATGTAACCTGGTCCTAAGAGAGTCTTAAGGCATATCTAAATCAAACTTTAACGGGTCAGAACTGAAGTCAAAGCTTTTGCGACTTTCGGCTCCGAACCGGGTCAAAACAGTAAATGGTCGGATCAAACAAGCTTAGACTAGTTAATATACTTATTATCATGTTTCATGAGTGTTTAAACAGGTTGCATATCATCTACGTTACCGATTATGCAAGAAATCGTAAAATAGCATTTCTGTTGACTTTTTCTAAGCACGTTTGACTCGACATTTGGACTAGTTAGAGTGGGAATCAGAGGGTGCCCTTTTAGGGGTTTAAAGCCCACATGATTACCAACATATAACTATCTTTGATTCGACAAACCACTGGACCATTTGTGATTTATCGCAAAGTCAATCGTTAATTACGACGGATTGAATTTTAAGCTAAACTAAGCAAAAACAAAGCCAACAAAGGGTAGACACACTTACATAAGCTTGGTGCACGACTAAGGATGATAGAAGAGTGCTTTAGAGCTCCAGAGATGGACTAGAATGTAGATTTAAGGTGTGTTTTATTTGTGCACAATGCCTTGCCTTTTATAGTGAAAAATTTGGCATAGGATCATTACAACTAAAGCTACAAGGGATCATGGATGTTCAACAGGTGGCCCTGGGTGCTAGGGGGCATGTAGAGGGCGCCCATGCTTCATTAATTGCCTCTATGATCGTTCACAAGCTCAAACAGCAAGTCTGTCCAAAGTTTCTGCATCTGGGGTCCTTACGCGACCCGCATTAGGATTCAGGCTACATGCACGCGGGCCGCCTGAATCTTCATGTCAGGAAACGTATCCACAGGTGGCTCGCGGCCCGCATTAACTTGCTTGTTTCACTCAGGCGGGCCGCCTGAGGCCTGAATTCCCAGATTTTCAAATGTTTTGTAATGATTAACTTGACCTTTCGGTTTCGAAGGGGTAACTTTGCAATTTGGCCCTCGATTATTTACAATTAAGGGCCTCGTGACTTTTACCCGCATTTTTAAGTCCCCGGTTAGTTTAATTACTATCCGAAAAGCCTTAACTTTTATTGTTGACGCTTTTAACCCCTCTCGTACGAATTTGATCATAACTTTCTCGTTTTAAAACGGAACTTCGCGAAATTTATATTGTATATTCTAGTGAGCGTATTTTACTGTTACAAAGCCTCGGGTTCGTCAAAGGGTCACTCAGAGGTATAAATTAAACATGTTGACACAATTAACCCCTGTAGCTTGTAATCTCTCACTTTCTTCCGCGTTTCGCTCCGTACGATCCATGATTTATTCGTTTGAAGGTACGAGCATCATTTAGGGTTACTATACAGTATATTTACCCTTCGTTGACATTTATAACCCTCGAATTTACATACTTTCAAGGTTTGTCAACTTTAGTCCTTTATTTAATATTTAATGCCACGTGTAAATTCATGACACGTGTTAACACATTATTGGACACAAAATTTCGAGGTGCACCAACAATCATCCTAATTGCTCATCCCAAGTCAGTTTGGGTCTACCTCTTCCTATCATCCCCTCCACAGTGAGAGTTTCCACTACTCTAACTGGTGTCGTCGTTTTCCTCCGCTTCATATGCCCAAACCATCTCAATCTCCTCTCCTTAATCTTATCCGGTATACTAGTCACTCCTAATCTTTCCCTAAAAACCACATTTCTTATTCAATCTAACATCGTGTTTCCACACATCCACCTCAGCATCCTCATCTCTGCTACCTCCATTTTGCGCGCTTGTGTCTTCTTGATAGTCCAACAGTGTGACAACCCGAGATTCCAAGTCCTTTCCTTTACGCGTCATCTGTTTTACAATCCTGTTTTACATTTCGTTGTACGTTGTATCGCGCATATTATTTTAAAATGATTTCAATTTAAGTTAGTTATTTGGTGAGTTAATGATTGGGCATTTAAATAAAAAAACCTATTCCTTTGAAATATTAAAGCTTCATGTGATGTACTGACACAATCTCATGATCTAAATGAATATTATTGGACCGTTCAAATCCTGTAAATTGTTATCTTTGAATTGATTATTAACTCACGCAATTTCTAATTCCAATCCCATTGAGCCGACAATATTAATACACTTCAAATTCAATTGAACCAAAGAAATCACTATTCTGAATTGAATATGAACACTTCATGTGATGTCTACTGACACAAACCACAACTCGAATCAAACAATCAGCTTTTGATTAATTGTATTTGATTTTCATTGGACCTCCAATACAATCTCACATGGGCCAAAGGCACTCCGTGCGAGTGACCACTCGTTTTGATAAGATTACTGCCCGACGAAAAATGGTACATGTGGACTCGACGAAAGATGGACCCGACGAAAAATGATGTTTCGTCACCCATTGGTTTTTCGTCATCAAGTTGTTCGCCGAGATGGGCTTTCGGCCTAAGTGAAGCCCAAACTGCCTAGCCCATTCCTCTCTTGTGCGCGCGTATGGATGTATACGTATATGACTTTGTGTGTTATTATAATCTAAAAATCAACCCTAGCATTCTATCTTCTTTTCCTTGGTAACCGATGGCAGTTTCCTCTTTTCCGAAGCCCTCATATTTTCGTCTCCAATTGGCACCTCGGTTAGTTTACCGTCATGATTTAATTGTTATATGGTTGCTTGATGAATCAGTACATCGATCATGAATTGAGTTTTGATATGATCTTGTGTTTCATATGATTGATTTGAAATTACGTGATTATGTGGATTGTTATTGATATGTAAGGGGTTTGTTAAAAATGGAATTGAATCTGGCTAATCACTAGAATGTTGGTAAACAATTAGGGTGCCATGATAATAAGGATTTGTAACAAATCAGTTATGATGAAAATGATTTCCATGAGATCAAAGGTTGTTTATGATGATTGATAAATGTTTTAGGGTTCATGTATATGATAGTGATGAAATGAGGAAACCTATGGACGATGATTATTGATTAACAGTTAGGATAATGTAACACCTCGTAAAATCATACCCAATAAAATAAAGACACGTGTCATGTAAGATAAACGTGTCAGGAACCCGGATCAAGTAAAAGATGTATGGTAGGATTTAAAAAGGTCGACATGTTAATAAACACCTCTGAGCGACCAAATCAAAAATCCCAAGACCTTAATCATTATGATGAACATCTGGTATATTTAGAACCGGTCATTTCCATAATAAATAAATTCAGTTATAAAGAATTGGGGTATCTAAATAATGTTACAACAAAGTTTATAATTAAAATTCTTGTTCAAAAGAATTAAACTTTATTCATGTGCGTGACAAGACTCTCCATAAGATTCCAAGATGTGTAAGTGCATGGCAAGACCATGCAAAAGTCTGGTTACATGGTCCCTACACTGAAAAGAAAGCAGGTGATTCGGAAATTCCAAAGTTGCATGGTCAAAGCTTGAAAGTTTGCAAGTTTTTGTTTTCTGGTCATCGGATACGGACCGTATGGCCTTGGGCTTACGGTCCGCAAGCTCTGCAATTGGGCGATATAGATCAAGGTCGGTTACGGACCGCAAAGCCAAAGGCTTACGGTCCGTAAGAGGTGCTTACTGTCCGCAAGACTTTTTGCTTACGGTCCGTAAGACAGTCGCTGGCAGCAAAAAATGGACAGATGCCTGTTTAGCAGTTTGCACTGCCTTATATGAGTGGTTTCAGAATTCAGGGACTTGGCAAATGGTTTTGGCATTATAGGGACACCTGGGGAACATCAGGAAACACCTGTAGACTTAGGTGTGATGATCTTGTAACATTTAGCTCCCTATAAAAGAGCTTGAAGTTGTAACAAGTGAACTTGCTCATTTCATTTGCACTTCAAGCTGCTTTCTGGAGCTCTCTGGACAGCAACCAAGATTCCTTAGGCTTCCTAATCATTCTTAGGACTCTTGTAAGTGTCCTTAACCCTTTTTAGTTCGGTTTAGCTTAGTTAATTAGCTTAAAGTCAAACCGTCGTAATTAAGGTTTGACTTCGTCATTAATCTTAATTTGTCCAGTCAAATTTCAAATTGAAAGTACCTATGAGTTGGTAATTATGTGGGCAATAAACCCTCAAAAGGGCATCCTCTGATTCCCACTCTAACTAGGTCAATTGTCGGGTCAAAGTTAATCCTAAAAAGTCAACAGAAAGCTTATTTTCAAATTAATGCATAATTAGCAATGTAGAAGCCATGCAACCTGTTTTACCATTAATATAACTTGGTAATTAATGTAAGAACATGTTCACCTCGACAATTTTCAGTTTAAGCTCGGTTCGGAACCGAAAATCACAAAAGTAGACTTTTGCTTTGACTTTCAGTTCTGACCCATTTGAGCATAGTTTAGAAATGCCTTACAGCTTATTAAGGACTAGATTTCATGTTAGTATAACCCTCTGAGATTATACAACTTGATCCATTAGTTATCCAATTCGCATGCATGTTTCCGTTAATTGCTTAAATGTTGACTATTATGCCCGTATGACCTTAAAACGTGATTTTGAAAATGTAAAAGAGTAGACACCTTAGTTACTGATTTATAAACTTGTACCTAAAATTTGACATCAATTTGAGGTCTAGATTAAGAGTTATGCTCATTAGCGTAATTAGAAACCTTCTTAGTAATTAAATAGCGTAATTAACATGTAGCCTATCTAAACCTAAATTTTGATACCAAACTTTATACCCGCTGATGTAAAATAATATTTTGAGATTTTTGGAAATTTTTATTTATTTTTAGGCTGAGCAAAACCTAGAGTTCTAAGCTTAATTCAGTAGTTGTCAGTTTTGCCCTTTTAGGCTATAAAATGAGTTTTACCAAACCTTTTGATACCAAACATTTTTCTACTGATCCAATATGATAATTAGAATATTTTAAGCCTTCTGGAATAATAAAAATATCAGCTTTTCTTATAGAACCCGAAAATCGCTTAAAATCGCCTTTTTACGCGTTTTAAGCGCATAGTATGTATTAAAACCATATTAGATATGTAAGAATTGATGCTTACTGATATTTTAAGTAAACTTTTATATTCTAACAGTAAGTAAAAGTTTTTCAAGTCAGATTCCAGATTTAAAATCGCCTTTTTACGCGTTTTAAGCGCATAGTATGTATTAAAACCATATTAGATATGCCGATTTTGAATATTACTTGCTCAGGTTTCCCTATACAGGCTTGGGATACGGTGTTATAATAATACCGCTTGGTCGGGTATGTAGTCATTTAAATCGTATTGTGATTAATGTATTTACATAACCTATTTTATTCTGTATTATTTGGTGTATGGCCTTTGGGGGTTAAATGACCATGTCCCGGATATCCTTGGCATCATTCAAAGAAATGGCCACGACCTAAGCACGAGGTGTAGGCGTACACCTGACAGCTGCATATGTAAAAACTGGTAGCCCACTTAAAGGAGTAACCTTGTGGGTATTATACCTGTGGCATTTCAGTTAATCTTGTCCGGCCCTGATGGACGACAAATAAGTAAAACTGTATACAAGATTATTTTTAATAATTGTCCCAAGTTATAAAATATATTTTTGCCTAAGTGCATTCAAATCAATTTTCTTAAACATTTTCAAAATGAGTCAGTTAAGATGTATTTACCAGTGTAAACTGACGTATTTTCCAAAAAGGCTAAGTGCAGGTACTATACGTAATAGGCTGGCTACTCCAGGCATCAATAATCAAGTCTCGCAAGCTCTAGATGTTAAAGTCTGTTGAACAATTTCCTTTTTCTTTCGATCCGCCTATGGATCATTTTCAACTATTTTGTGATACTTAATATTACAATTTATTTGGTTGAAATGAATCTATCTTTTGCTTCCGCTGTCCATTTAAATTTGTGTTGTTTGACTATGATGATATCAACTACGTCACGATACTCCCCACCGGTAATACGTGGAAATATCGGGGTGTGATAGGTTCGTATCAGAGCCAACACTGAGTGAATTAAACACTAGCCTTTTGTGTTTAATCTCAGTTACACAAATTGCACATTCTTCAATTTTCGAGTCTAGACAAAGAACATAGGGCAAATCCTGATTTGTTTTATTTTTCTTTTATATATATTTCTTTGTTGTTATATTTAACCTTGTTGACAGGTTTAAAGATGCCGCCATGATTCTTGAGAGGTAGAGGCAAAGCCCTAGTGACGGGCCATGATCGCGAGGCCGGACCTTCCCACCGGCGCACGCCATCCATCACCATGAGCACCAGTCCACAAGAACCTTGGAGGACTTACATTGAACCAGGGAGACGATCCGTCTCTCTAAGCTCCTCACCATCCTACCTTCATTCCTTTGGGCCACAATCGGAAAATGAGCCCAACAACCCCCAACCTTCATTCATACCTCTTCAGCGATCGAATTCGCACCACCCTTTCGGCGACCCCACTCCTGTTTTTCAGAGCCGGTTCAACCCGGCTAACTACATTCAAGAACCCGTGGGTTTTAACCCATTGGGACCAGAGGACCATTTCTCCGGCGATCACGCCATGGATATGGACAAGGACACGGATCCTGTCGAGCCTGCAACCGGGACCCCAAACCATCCCATCGAAATCTCTGATGGGTCCTCGTTTCATGGATCGCCTTACCGCGGTCCGGATAGCTATCAAGCGAGGTTCAACCAGTTTGAGTGGTATTTTACCCCCCTCTGAGCACTTGTCTCCATACCACCAGCAGCAGCAGCAGGATCCTTCCGAGGATTCTCGCTTTGTGGCAGACACTCCACCGCCACCACCACCAGTTGAGCAGCCGCCTCCGGAGCCACCGAGGCGACGAAGATCAAACGCATGGATGTCCGTGCGAGGAGGAGTCCGCATCAACACTCCTCAACCCTCGAGTGGCAGCCACTACCCGCCACTCCAAGAAGAAGAACCACAGATAGGGGGACCATCAAACCCCGTCTCGGAGATAAACTTTGTGCCTGTAGCGCCACCATTGGGTTTTGATAACCCAATCCCTGCATACGCCGGTTCAGCGGCGTATAATCCATTTGAGCAGCCGGCCCACACCAACTACAACTATGCGAATGTTGATCCTTATCAGGCAGCGTGGGACTACAACGCTCTTCATCCTGGAGGGCCCTATGGTGGTCCTTGGACTACTGGGTACCCACCTTATGTGTACCAACACCCGCCACCTCCTCAACCTCTGCATCAGCAGCCGCCGCAGCCGCAACTGATCCCGCCGGAACGCCAAAGAGAGGTTCTCGATAGATTGGACTGATGTGAATGGGATATTCAAGCGGAGCGCAGAAACAACCGAGGCTTCTTCAAGGGATTATCACATCTGATCAAGGGGAAGTCCAAGAGAAGGGATTATTGAAGATCCTTGTTTATTTATTTATTTATGTTGTAATCAAGTCCCTGCGTGGACTTTTGTTTCTGTACTCAGCCCCTATGTGGGTTTGTCTTTTTGTATTCTGCCCCTGCGTGGGCATGTCTTTCTGTTAACCCCTGCGTGGGTATGTTTGTTGTTTAGCCCCTGCGTGGGCATGTTATTTCTTATAAGTCCCGTTTAGGGCATAATTTGTACTGTTTGAATTTCTAATGGAATGGTTTAATTTTAAATTTTCATATTTGTTGTTAATTATATACATAAGCATAAAACATAAAATAAATGAAAATAACATTCCTATTAAAAGGTCTACCATTATAATAAAATGGTAAAATCTAAAAGGGGACAAGACCTAGCCATGTGTCATCTTAAGACAAGGCTAAGATGGTAGTTCCATAATTAGATTCAGATCCATAATTAACATCTCACATTAGGATTGTTCTGCGTTTAAACATTAAAAAGAATCTTAAAGTTAAAACCTAGCCTAAATGTCGTTGCAGACATGGCCAAGATGGTAAAACTTGTTCAAAGATTCAAATCCTTGTTAACATCTGAAGACATGTTAACACTCTTGACAACATGTGATTCAATAAAATCGCATAAGTCATCCTTAAATTGGGTTATTTAAATTTTTCCTTATTAAAATAATCATCCCTTAAGGATGAAGTGCCTACGGGCTATAATTAACGTCCTTTGAGACTAAAGACAGTGGTAGCCTACAACTCCCTGTCAAGAAAAGGTAATGAACTTCGATTCAAACCTTAATGCCTCGATTCCATAAAATCTGGGCTTATAAACTAAACTTGTCTACATGACTAGGCCTTTTTATGCTATTAATAACTTATAATTAAGGGTTATGATAAAAATCCTGAATAATTATATATTTATCAAATTAACTAAAATGGTTATTAAAAATCATGGTTAATAAATCGTCAAAAAACGATAAAACTGTATAAACTTCTATATAAACCTTATCCTTATTTGATTTTATGTAGCAATTAAGCTACATGGCTAGGTCGGAGGAAGTAAACAGTCATCCCGTGGAAAACCACGATAAGGATAGGATCAATATAACCAGAGAAGAGCTCCGTACACTTATTGACACTGCTGTATCTAAGGAAGTGGACAGACAGCTCAGGGAATCAAGTGGGACGCATAGTAGGACCTCATCTGTACCCCACTCTAAGTCTGTCCCTAAGACTCATTCAGAAGCCCACAGCAAGCCACCCTCTACCCAACCTAAGCCTAAGAAAGAGGATGTTCAACATTCCTCAAATCAACACAGTGTTCCATCCAAGAGGATAGTGTTTGATGATAAACCGCGTACCAAGTCCTGTACTTATAAGTACTTTGTTTCCTGCAAACCCTGGGATTTCACTAGGGAGAAAGGGGCGATTGACTGTATGACTTGGTTAGATGAAATGGACACAGTTGTTGATATCAGCGGTTGTGCTGAAAAGGGATATAGTGAAGTATGTATCCCAATATTCAAGGGAGAGGCATTAGCATGGTGGAAGTCTCTCATTCAAGCTGCTGGGAAGATCCCACTCTACAATCTGTCATGGGATCAGTTCGTTGCTCTCATTAAAGAGAACTACTGCCCTCAGCATGAGGTTGAAAGGATTGAGTCAGATTTCTTGTCATTGGTAATGAAGAATTTAGATTGTCAAGCCTACCTCACCAGTTTCAATACCCTGTCTAGACTGGTTCCGTATCTGGTAACCCCAGAACCCAAAAGGATTTCTCGCTTCATTGGGGGTTTAGCCCCAGAAATCAAAGCCAGAGTTAAGACTTCAAGACCTGCTACTTTTAGGTCAGCAGGGGATCTATCTCTATCTCTTACCTTGGACGCGGTCAGGCTCATATCGCTAAAGAACTCAGAGGAAGGTAAGAGGAAGCGTAAGGATGACAACTCACGGAGGTCTAAGAAGAAGCACAAAGGTAGCACTGACTTCAAGAAGAAGTCTGGATCCAACAGGGGTAGCCAACAAGCTGAGGAAAAGCCAAAGTGTAAGACTTGCCAAAAGCGCCACTTTGGAAAATGCAGACTTGAGTCCAAGTCTAGCTCAGGACCATCTGCATGTGGGAAAGGGCATATCAAAACCAACTGCCCTAAATACGCCAAGAAGCCTGAGGAAGCCAAGAAGACTGTCACGACCCTCGACCCACCCTGGACGGAATCGGGAGCCGTGAGCAGCCTAGTGTTACCGGTGATTACTTTAAAAAAAAACATTGCAGCGGAAATTTCATCAGGACCGTGAGTTAGGAAAAATATCAGAGTTTAGAAACACCGGTTTTTATTTAAATAGATGGAATAAATTCTATGTTTTACAAAGGTAGCTTTTAATATGGGATAAACCCAAAAACAATATTTCTTAAGTTGATTTAATTAATAAAATAAGCCACTTTTTGAAGTCCTTCAGTGCCGGATCCAATCCTTACTCCAATCTACTGTAATTACCTGAAACGCGTTTTAAAAAGGTTTTGTCAGCAGGGAAATACTGAGTGAGTTCATTCAGGTTTTATACAAAACAGATTTGTTATAATTTACAGTATTAAGAGCGATTACAATGTTTCTGATATCAACCAACTACCCACAGTATTTGTCACTCGACCCATTGGCCCATTCGTCCAATGGTGTCTGTGACTATGGTCATATCACCCCTTGGCTAACTCGTTGTCCAATGGTGAAGATTATCAAGTAATGTATACAAAACCCCACATACCGGCTGTAACTTGGTGATTACATAGACTTAATCCTTGTAATTATAACTTTGAAAATAATTTGGAGTTTTGTAAAACAGTTGATAAAAAAGAGAATGACTCACATTATAAGCATGTAGTATTGAATTAACAAGCTTCATGATTCAAATTCTTCTGAGAATTAGCATCTACTTTGATTGTAAGTGTATGGGGTAGTGTTTAGTCTACTGATAAGCCTGATAATCTAATTTAAACAGTAATGCACACGAAACTAGATAATTAACTAATACAACATTTACGATAACTCACGAGATTACTACCCTCACAACTAATGACAAAGTGCGATACTTAAACATCCAGCGGATTCACAACGAATGACAGAGTATAGCCCGAATTTGGACAACACTCAAACATTCAAGTCGAAATCACGATGAATGACAAAGTATAACGCTAATGTGGGCAGCACTTAAACATCTGTTGGATAGTTTCAATCGATCGGACGTTGTATCATAATAGCGATCGAGTTATTACCCTGTTTGCGGCAACACTTCGTGAATCGTGTGTGTTTAGGACTGTTTCTGATATAACTCAACGTATAATTTGAGTTTTAACGTCGTTCAAGTGCCAAAATTCGAGCCAACCCCCTCTATTTATACACAAAATTTGACCCCCCTCGCGTGACGCGAGGGGTACCCCCCTTGGGCGTCGCGTAGCGCGAGGGGTCACCCTACTCCATAGGGTAGCCACGCCCCTAACTAGCTTGGCTGAATCGACAGCTTCGAGAAATTCTAATTCTACAGCGAGTTATTTAGATAATCGTCAGCTAGGGTTTACCCCCCCTGAGTTTTAGGGGCCCTGATCCTGATTCTGATTGTTCTGAAAATTTTAGGGATTGTGCAGGATTACTTAAGGGTCTTAACTAAGGTTTCCTTGTGAACAAAATATAATAATAAATAATAGTTTTGGTGAAAGTTGTTATGGTTTGGGACAAAAGGGAATAAAATGGTGAGAAAAGAGAATGGATCCACTTTGTAACTTTAGGGTTCAATTAGAAATCTCCTTGTATAAATTTTGGGTATAACTTTTGGGCTATTAAAAAAATATATAATGCACTCGTGGTAAGAGTAGTACCCCTAATTCAACCTTGTCCCGAAGTCCTGAGACCGAATCCCAACAACTTAGTCGGGCAGAGCCTTGACATGAGTTATGAGGCTCAGATCAATCGGAAAGGGTAGCGGTGATCGGGAGTTAAAACACTTAAAACGGGGCAGAACCTTATTATTATTATTATTATTATTATTATTATTAAAGTAAGAAAAATAAAAAGAACATATGAAAAAGCCTAAAGTGGTGAAAGAGAAAGAAAGGAAGGAATGACATCTGCTTTGAAAGACTTATAGCTCCTTTTATAGTTGTTCAAAACTAATAGCTTAGAAAGCAAGTATACTGAGATGGCATTTGCCATGCACGTTGCTATCCCCAATTTCTTACACGTATACTTTCAATTCTTTTAAAGTTAGTTTAATATTTTTATTATTTTATATTTTTATTTTTGATTCTTATCTATACACTAAAATCTTAATTAGTTTATTATTATTATTATATCGAAGTTACGTTTACTTTAATTCAAACGAAATTTTGATTTTTATTATTATTATTTTATTAATATATATATATATATATATATATTATAATTAATTTAACTGCTTTATTCTTTTGGCGTGTATAACTTCTAAAATATTACGTTCTAGAAAATAATAAATATGTCTTTAGAACGAGAATAATTTTATCTACATTTTGAACCAAGTTTCATTAAAAATAGAGTAGGTTCAAAATACAATGTATTTTTATAATTTAATTATTATAGGGTTCCTAGGCCCGTCTAGGAACTTCATATTTCTAACGGTCAACTTACCCGTAATCTACCTGTCTAATAATATAAGTTTTTCATATACTTTTTATTTTATTTTATTAGAAAGGTTACTCATATACAAGCCAATTAATTAATATAATATTTCAACCAACTATCTAAGATAGTGTTTTAAACTATTTTAGGTTGAATATTTATATTAAATATAAACTAGTTACTAGTTACTAGTGGTTTAATAAATTTAACCAAACCTATAATTCTTATACAAAAATAGGAATGTTACATCCTCCCCACCTTGTTTTAAATCTCGTCCTCGAGATTTGGGTTACGATATTTCTTTTAGACTTATGTTATATTTTAGTCAATAAAAACAATATTAAGGTAGATGACACAGAATTAAAATATCAAATTTTGTGAATACGAATTGTACCATAAGTAGGATTTAATGGTTCAACTGAATTAGTCCAAGAAATCAACGACAAACGAATGAGATGAAATGATATAATTTCCAAGGTGACTAGGTTCAAGTTGAAAGATATATGATCAATATATATTAAAAATGAACGTGAAAGATTTTTAGGATTAATAAAATTCTTTGTCAAAAGAAAGCTTACTTTGATTGGCAACTGAGGAAGACTTAGAATAGACAGGTTCAAAATGAAATAAAAGCATGAAAATGATTTGTCAAATATTGAATTATGATATGAGAAAATCAATGTGCTGAGATGAGTGAATTACAAGGATACACGAGAAGACAATAGAGTTAGTATATCATTGTTTTAGAGTTCCAAGTTGTTTTAATTGTGAAACAATGTGATAGTACATTATTAGTGACCATATATATATATATATATATTTACTATATGTAAATGGTCACCACTTTGAAATTTTAGTATTTTACTATATTATGTAAAATAACTTATATTTGCTTTACAAAACACCGCAATGAAGTTATTATATTACAAAATATTTTAGTATTATTATTTTGTAAAATAAATCATTATTATTTATAACATTCAATAAAAGTTGTAAAAAAAGGGGTAAAAATATTTATTGTACAAAAGTATTTGTAGAATATTTTGTAAATATATAACACTTAATGGGTCGATTCTATGTGATTACTTATTTTCATTTTGAAATCATATAACGTTGTGAAATATATTTACAAATGTTGTAAATAAGTGAAAACGGGGACTATTACAATGTTTTCCTAACCCAACGTAGTTGATGACTACTATATTATTCTTATATGGTTATTTTCTTGCCAGAGTGTTATGGTACATAGTTACCACAAAACATGTGATACATAATTATTTATATAATTTTATTTGTCCCTTTAATTCTTGTATTGTTTTATGAAAATATGTCATCTTTTTACAGTACAAAGTATATATATTTATATATATAAAATATTTTTACATATAATTAGAATTTACTACATAAGTATGATGATTTAATTTATATACATTAAATAGTTATTATCATGGTTGGATATTGGTTAGTGCTGCCTTGTTTAAGCATGGTTGATCAGTCCATGCCTAACAAAGGCTAGGCTATCCAATATCTGCTCCTGACAATAACCCTAGTGCTTAAAAATAATACTAACACTACTACTATTGATAATAAAACTAATATTAATTACCAAAAATAAATGATAAGTAACTAAACATAAATTTTAACAAGAGTATACCTCAAACCTATTTTTTTATACGTATATATAAAATATAAATTCTTCACCTCAATGTTTTAACAAGAATTTTAAATATAGGAATACTATATTGTAAATAAGGTAATTACTTATATAAGTTTCCATATATAACCAATAAAATTTATATTTTAAATTTATATAATGTTTTTCGATTAATGATGATGAAGCAATAAATATCATGAAAGGCTCGACTGATATTGGAAGAACTATTAAGAGATATACTGAAATATGAAATAAATTTGTGTATCATTAATTTAGCACATCATTGTGTTTAAGATTGCTTGTATAGAATAAATCAACAAAGCGGATTCAATATAAATAAATAAATAATTAAATCCGAGATTAGCGCAAGCTTCAGATTTTGTGAAAATGTCACCACAAGGTGATCGTGATCAAAGAAATAATTTAGTGAAGTCAAAGGCTAAGAAAGCATGTTATAGTTCCAGAGAATCAAAGTACTTGTTGGGATTATTTCGAATTTGAATATGATTGCTTTAAAAATATCATATGGGACTTTGAATTGAATACGTATTGCGAGCAAGTTAACCGGGTTTGAATAAAACGAGTTTTAATAAGGAAGTTCGGACATGATCACAACAGAAACCATGTATACCCTTCAAAAGAAAATCGAGTTTTTCAAGAAATTCATTGGTTCGATATTAAAGAGTCATCGCTTTGTAAAAACGCGGTTTACAATGCAAAGATCAAGTATAGCGAAATGATATTTGAACTTTTGATAAAACAACAAATTGGAATGATGCCCTCCTATGGTCTTCATAACTCAAATGAACCACATGCGCAACAAACAGTGTATGTGTAACGTGTGGATTTACCAAGAAAATGAAATGGATCAATATTTGCTACTATGAAAGAATTCTCATGGTATGATGACCATTAGGGGAAGTAGAAACACGAAGGTCAACTTATTATAGGTAGAAGTCAGAATTGCAAATTAAAGGAATATAAGAACTTTATCTGGAATTTCGTGTGATAACCGTTGTTAAGTGGCATTACCAGGGAATGTCGAATAAAATGAAATAGGGGATTTGCAAAGGTATGCGATTCCTTTTGCAGTGCTAATAATTATGACTCAGATTAGATTGTGCACCGATGGTTGTGAAATCTTGTTTTAACGTACCTCCGCAAGATTCATGTCGTTTATAGGATCACATGACAAAGTGCTGCTTTCTGATTAGTAGTTCTTCTACTGACGGAATTAGTATTGGTGTCATCGTGCCCAAATTATATTTTCCAAAGGTCTTGCCTTGTAAGTCGTGTGTGATAAACTTCGACGTCTGTGGACATATAATTTAAGTTTCATGTGTTTTCTTGTGCATTAGCACAACTTTACATGTTTCTTTACTTGCGTTAATAGTTTATGATAACGCATTGGTAATTCTTATATTTTTGGATGGTGTTTCAATTTAAAGGGTTTCCATTGTTTATTTTGTCACACGAGCTATGAGACAAATGATCAAAATAATGTTTGATATCGGAAAAGAGATTCCTGATAAAGAAATCTAGACACATATGCTTGTGCTTTATTCCTAACTGACTTTTGGAATTTCTTATAGATATACATATCTATATAATTATATATTTCACATGCTGTAATATACATACCCTCTATAAGATCAAGGTATTTAACAGATTCATATTTCCAAAAACAAGTCAGATATCAGGTCATGATATTTATTTAGGGAAATCTTGTCACTTGTTTGACATACTATATACCCCGTCTTATCCGGTTCGCGCCGGAGAGGTAATCTCAGTATATCCGGACAAGCTGGAGAGTCTGCTACTCTATACCCAGTTTTGCCGAAGAAAATTTTCTATTTCCCATAAATAGTATCTTTTCAAGATTTTAAAAGTGCCTCTTTTATTAGGGCTTTTATTCAGAATTAAGGAAATTTGTATTCCCATAACATATCATATTCTAGACCAAGTAATATCAATAAGCAAGAATAAATAGCAATTAAGTGCTATTGCCTGCTAATCGTCATTCTTATGACATACCAATATCCATTACATTATACTTATATAAGAAATTTTATCTTGAAGCTTAAATTAAGGCAAAATTCTTAAGTTCAAGTCTAAATACCATCCGGAGTGCTATCAGATAATATTAAGTTACTAACTCTCCGTTTAAACTTAGGTATTATTACAACATCTAATTGCTTAAACAAGTGGCTTAGCTTTTACTAAGGCATCTTTTCTTATGTTCAAGTCTAAATTTTATCAGATGTGCTACTAGTTAATAGCAATCTCCTAACTCTTTTATTTAAGTATTATTATCACAACACTTATAGGCTTAAAGCAGTGGCTCTGATACCACCTTTACTGTCACGACCCTCGACCCACCCTGGACGGAATCGGGAGCCGTGAGCAGCCCAGTGGTACCGGTGATTACTTTAAAAAAAACATTGCAGCGGAAATTTCATCAGGACCGTGAGTTAGGAAAAATATCAGAGTTTAGAAACACCGGTTTTTATTTAAATAGATGGAATAAATTCTATGTTTTACAAAGGTAGCTTTTAATATGGGATAAACCCAAAAACAATATTTCTTAAGTTGATTTAATTAATAAAATAAGCCACTTTTTGAAGTCCTTCAGTGCCGGATCCAATCCTTACTCCAATCTACCGTAATTACCTGAAACACGTTTTAAAAAGGTTTTGTCAGCGGGGAAATACTGAGTGAGTTCATTCAGGTTTTATACAAAACAGATTTGTTATAATTTACAGTATTAAGAACGATTACAATGTTTCTGATATCAACCAACTACCCACAGTATTTGTCACTCGACCCATTGGCCCATTCGTCCAATGGTGTCTGTGACTATGGTCATATCACCCCTTGGCTAACTCGTTGTCCAATGGTGAAGATTATCAAGTAATGTATACAAAACCCCACATACCGGCTGTAACTTGGTGATTACATAGACTTAATCCCTGTAATTATAACTTTGAAAATAATTTGGAGTTTTGTAAAACAGTTGATAAAAAAGAGAATGACTCACATTATAAGTACTTTGTTTCCTGCAAACCCCGGGATTTCACTGGGGAGAAAGGGGCGATTGACTATATGACTTGGTTAGATGAAATGGACACAGTTGTTGATATCAGCGGTTGTGCTGAAAAGGGATATAGTGAAGTATGTATCCCAATATTCAAGGGAGAGGCATTAGCATGGTGGAAGTCTCTCATTCAAGCTGCTGGGAAGATCCCACTCTACAATCTGTCATGGGATCAGTTCGTTGCTCTCATTAAAGAGAACTACTGCCCTCAGCATGAGGTTGAAAGGATTGAGTCAGATTTCTTGTCATTGGTAATGAAGAATTTAGATTGTCAAGCCTACCTCACCAGTTTCAATACCCTGTCTAGACTGGTTCCGTATCTGGTAACCCCGGAACCCAAAAGGATTTCTCGCTTCATTGGGGGTTTAGCCCCAGAAATCAAATCCAGTGTTAAGGCTTCAAGACCTGCTACTTTTAGGTCAGCAGGGGATCTATCTCTATCTCTTACCTTGGACGCGGTCAGGCTCATATCGCTAAAGAACTCAGAGGAAGGTAAGAGGAAGCGTAAGGATGACAACTCACGGAGGTCTGAGAAGAAGCACAAAGGTAGCACTGACTTCAAGAAGAAGTCTGGATCCAACAGGGGTAGCCAACAAGCTGAGGAAAAGCCGAAGTGCAAGACTTGCCAAAAGCGCCACTTTGGAAAATGCAGACTTGAGTCCAAGTCTAGGTCAGGACCATCTGCATGTGGGAAAGGGCATATCAAAACCAACTGCCCTAAATACGCCAAGAAGCCTGAGGAAGCCAAGAAGACTGTCACGACCCTCGACCCACCCTGGACGGAATCGGGAGCCGTGAGCAGCCCAGTGTTACCGGTGATTACTTTAAAAAAAACATTGCAGCGGAAATTTCATCAGGACCGTGAGTTAGGAAAAATATCAGAGTTTAGAAACGCCGGTTTTTATTTAAATAGATGGAATAAATTCTATGTTTTACAAAGGTAGCTTTTAATATAGGATAAACCCAAAAACAATATTTCTTAAGTTGATTTAATTAATAAAATAAGCCACTTTTTGAAGTCCTTCAGTGCCGGATCCAATCCTTACTCCAATCTACTATAATTACCTGAAACGCGTTTTAAAAAAGGTTTTGTCAGCGGGGAAATACTGAGTGAGTTCATTCAGGTTTTATACAAAACAGATTTGTTATAATTTACAGTATTAAGAGCGATTACAATGTTTCTGATATCAACCAACTACCCACAGTATTTGTCACTCGACCCATTGGCCCATTCGTCCAATGGTGTCTGTGACTATGGTCATATCACCCCTTGGCTAACTCGTTGTCCAATGGTGAAGATTATCAAGTAATGTATACAAAACCCCACATACCGGGTGTAACTTGGTGATTACATAGACTTAATCCCTGTAATTATAACTTTGAAAATAATTTGGAGTTTTGTAAAACAGTTGATAAAAAAGAGAATGACTCACTTTATAAGCATGTAGTATTGAATTCACAAGCTTCATGATTCAGATTCTTCTGAGAATTAGCATCTACTTTGATTGTAAGTGTATGGGGTAGTGTTTAGTCTACTGATAAGCCTGATAATCTAATTTAAACAGTAATGCACACGAAACTAGATAATTAACTAATACAACATTTACGATAACTCACGAGATTACTACCCTCACAACTAATGACAAAGTGCGATACTTAAACATCCAGCGGATTCACAACAAATGACAGAGTATAGCCCGAATTTGGACAACACTCAAACATTCAAGTCGAAATCACGATGAATGACAAAGTATAACCCTAATGTGGGCAGCACTTAAACATCTGTTGGATATTTTCAATCGATCGGACGTTGTATCGTAATAGCGATCGAGTTATTACCCTGTTTGCGGCAGCACTTCGTGAATCGTGTGTGTTTAGGACTGTTTCTGATATAACTCAACGTATAATTTGAGTTTTAACATCGTTCAAGTGCCAAAATTCGATTGCCAACCCCCTCTATTTATACACAAAATTTGACCCCCCTCGCGTGACGCGAGGGGTACCCCCTTTGGGCGTCGCGTAGCGCCAGGGGTCACCCTACTCCATAGGGTAGCCACGCCCCTAACTAGCTTGGCTGAATCGACAGTTTCGAGAAATTCTAATTCCACAGCGAGTTACCTAGATAATCGTCAGCTAGGGTTTACCCCCCCTGAGTTTTAGGGGCCCTGATCCTGATTCTGATTGTTCTGAAAATTTTAGGGATTGTGCAGGATTACTTAAGGGTCTTAACTAAGGTTTTCTTGTGAACAAAATATAATAATAAATAATAGTTTTGGTGAAAGTTGTTATGGTTTGGGACAAAAGGGAATAAAATGGTGAGAAAAGAGAATGGATCCACTTTGTAACTTTAGGGTTCAATTAGAAATCTCCTGGTATAAATTTTGGGTATAACTCTTGGGCTATTAAAAAAATATATAATGCACTGGTGGTAAGTATAGTACCCCTAATTCAACCTTGTCCCGAAGTCCTGAGACCGAATCCCAACAACTTAGTCGGGCAGAGCCCTGACATGAGTTATGAGGTTCAGATCAATGGGAAATGGTAGCGGTGATCGGGAGTTAAAACACTTAAAATGGGGCAGAACCTTATTATTATTATTATTATTATTATTATTATTATTATTATTATTATTAAAGTAAGAAAAATAAAAAGAACAGATGAAAAAGCCTAAAGTGGCGAAAGAGAAAGAAAGGAAGGAATGGCATCTGCTTTGAAAGACTTATAGCTCCTTTTATAGTTGTTCAAAACTAATAGCTTAGAAAGCAAGTATACTGAGATGGCATTTGCCATGCACGTTGCTATCCCCAATTTCTTACACGTATACTTTCAATTCTTTGAAAGTTAGTTTAATATTTTTATTATTTTATATTTTTATTTTTGATTCTTATCTATACACTAAAATCTTAATTAGTTTATTATTATTATATCGAAGTTACGTTTACTTTAATTCAAACGAAATTTTGATTTTTATTATTATTATTTTATTAATATATATATATATTATAATTAATTTAACTGCTTTATTCTTTTGGCGTGTATAACTTCTAAAATATTACGTTCTAGAAAATAATAAATATGTCTTTAGAACGAGAATAATTTTATCTACATTTTGAACCAAGTTTCATTAAAAATAGAGTAGGTTCAAAATATAATGTATTTTTATAATTTAATTACTATAGGGTTCCTAGGCCCGTCTAGGAACTTCATATTTCTAACGGGCAACTTACCCGTAATCTACCTGTCTAATATTATAAGTTTTTCATATACTTTTTATTTTATTTTATTAGAAAGGTCACTCATATACAAGCCAATTAATTAATATAATATTTCAACCAACTATCTAAGATAGTGTTTAAAACTATTTTAGGTTGAATATTTATATTAAATATAAACTAGTTACTAGTTACTAGTGGTTTAATAAATTTAACCAAACCTATAATTCTTATATAAAAATAGGAATGTTACAAAGACCAATGCTAGGGTCTTCCAGATGAACGGACATGAGGCGATTCAAAACGACAATGTGATCACAGGTACCTTCCTCATAAATGATGTTTATGCAAGAGTGTTGTTTGATTCAGGTGCTGATAAGTCGTTCGTAGATAATAAGTTTTGTAAATTACTGAATCTACCTATTAAAACCTTAAGTGTGAAGTATGAGGTAGAATTAGCTGATGGTACCTTAGAGACCGCCTCAACTATGTTAGATGGATGTGTTATATCCATCAGGAACCACTCTTTTCCATTATCCCTACTTCCTTTGAAGTTAGCCGGTTTTGACATAGTTTTAGGCATGGACTGGTTATCCCATAACCGGGCCCAGATTGTCTGCAACAAGAAGCAAGTGGTGATCAAGACTCCCTCTGGTGAGCCACTTACCATTCAGGGAGATACCCAGTATGGACTGCCTGAGCAAGTAGCTATGCTCAAGGCATCTAGATGCTTGAAGAAGGGTTGTGTCATTTATATGGCACAGGTAATTATTGATGAGCAGAAGCCTAAGGTTGAAGATATTCCCATCATTTCTGAATACCCTGAAGTTTCCCGGAAGAACTACATGGTTTACCACTAGATAGGCAAGTAGAATTCAGAATTGACATCATCCCTAGAGCAGCACCAGTCGCGAGAGCGCCTTATAGGTTGGCACCAACAGAGATGAAGGAATTAAGGACCCAACTAGATGAATTGCTAGCCAAAGGTTTCATTAGACCTAGTTCGTCCCCTTGGGAGCGTCAATCCTATTTATCAAAAAGAAGGATGGATCAATGCGTCTGTGCATCGATTACCGTGAGCTTAATAAGGTCACTATCAAGAATAGGTATCCTTTGCCCAGGATCGACGATTTGTTCGATCAATTGCAAGGGGCAAGCTACTTTTCTAAGATCGATTTGAGGTCGGGCTATCATCAACTGAAGGTTAAAGATGAAGATGTACACAAGACTGCATTTAGGACTCGCTATGGTCATTATGAGTTCCTAGTGATGCCTTTTGGGCTCACTAATGCACCTGCCGCATTCATGGATCTCATGAATCGCGTCTGTAAGCCTTACTTAGATAAATTTGTCATCGTCTTCATCGATGACATTCTCATTTATTCCAAGAGTCGAGCTGATTATGAGAAACATCTCCGTTGCATTCTGAAACTGCTTCATCAAGAGAAGCTATATGCCAAATTTTTGAAGTGTGAATTCTGGCTTCGTGAAGTCCAATTTCTTGGGCATGTTGTTAGTGAACATGGTATCCAAGTAGATCCCGCTAAGGTCGAAGCTGTCATGAATTGGCAGGAGCCAAAGACGCCTACGGAGATTCGCAGTTTTCTAGGACTGGCAGGATACTACAGGCGATTTATTGAAAACTTCTCGAGAATTGCAGCACCCCTGACTTTACTCACCCGCAAGAATAGCAAGTTTGATTGTGGGCCTAAGCAGCAAGAATCTTTCGATATTCTGAAGCAGAAGTTGAGCAACGCTCCAGTATTGACGTTGCCTGATGGGATTGATGAGTTTGTAGTATATTGTGATGCAGAAAGGCAAAGTCATTGCCTATGCTTCACGCCAGTTAAAGTTGCACGAAAAGAATTACACCACCCATGACTTGGAGTTGGGTGCCGTTGTATTCGCACTAAAATTGTGGAGGCATTACTGACGGGTGGTCCATTGGACAACCCTTAAGCGTGTTAAAAGATGAAATAATCCTCCACTTAATTGTGTAATTATCTTGAATTAGATAACTACCGTTGCTTATGTTTCAGGTGCATTTTGGGAGCTAAAAGATGGATTAAATGCAGCTTTGGAGACGTTGGTGATGAACGGGTCGAGCATGGAACAAAAGACAAGACAAAGAAGGACATTCAGGTCACTACCGTAAATTACGGCTCCACCGTAATTTACGGTGGACCTGAGAATCAAATATTGGCACCGTAAATCAGTCTCCTGTCACCATAAACATATCAAGTCCACCGTAAATTACGGTGGAGCCGTAATTTACGGTGGTGGCTGCGTGAAAAAGTGTAACTGCCACATTAAGTTGGTTTTGATGGTGTCTTTTCACATATTCCAATCATTGTCGGTTTTAGGGGCATTCCAGGGGCGAATTGGCTGGTTCTTGCTTGTTTTTGGACAATCTCTAACATTCGGTTTGTGTCTTTGATCCGTATGAACAATATTATCTTTGTTAGGATGTTGATTCGAGCCATGCTTGGCTAAACACTTTATGACTGTCCTAGATTGAAGGTTTGTTTGAGACAATTTGTATTTGATTTCCTAATTTCTAGAATAGCAATCTTAATCTTGATGGTTGGTTTGTTATGGTGTGTGATTGTTTGTTAGTAACTTGTTAATTCTTATGATTTTCTAGTTTGAAACCATACGTTCTTGGTGCCGTTGGCAATCGAGATATCATGGGTAGAATTAGGATTGGGTAAGGGTTGATTGATCATCGGGTAACAACCTCACGTTCTAGGAATCTGAGTACTTAGTTCCCTTTCATCACTGCAGGTAATCACACATGAGCTATGTCTATGTAGTTCTTTCTAGTGGAATGATAATATGAATGTCGATACAAACCGGAAATCTAGGATGGTCATTTGTCTCTAATTTGCTTACAAACAAACTTTTCTCTTGCAATTTACTTAGTTTAATTTAGTCTAAAACCAATTCACTCACATAAACTCTCGAATCTTATTTCTTTTGCAATTAGTTTAATTTTAGGTAACTTAGATAAATCTTCAAATAACACACATTCCACAAACTCCCTGTGTTCGATACCCACTTGCCGCTATCTATATAGTTGTTATTGGGATTAAATTTGCGTGACCACGACATCACGTCAAATTTTGGCGCCGTTGCCGGGGAGTAGTGCGCAACGTGTGTTAGTTTAATAGTTTTGTTTGTTATTTTCGGGTTTACGTTGGTTGTGTTTAGTGTGCAGGTACTTCAGGTGTATGCATACTAGAGGCTCTCACATGTCATCACCGCTATCGTTTGATCCGGAAATTGAAAGAACGCTAAGACAAAACCGAGTTTTAGTGCGAGAAAACAAAATCATTGGTTCACCCACTTCACCCATCACACCGAGAAACATCATGGCTGATTCTCAAATTCCACCTACAACCAGTCAATCATCCTCATCCTTTATACCTACTTCCACCCAACCATCACCAAACACCACATTACCTAATACCACCGCCGAATTTACACCATCCAATGTCACCCAACCAATTACCACTCAAGCTGAACCCGCCATCACCTACAACCCATCCACCACAATCCCACCATTATCCCACTTCTTTCCCCCAATTACGGGTCAATCATCATCCACCTTCACAATTGCACCCAATTCAACTATTGTGCACACTACTTCATCTTTTAGACCACAACAACAACAATCGGGCTTTCAGTATTCGACCATCCCATTTGGGCAGACCTCGGGAATTCAAGGAGATGGTTATGATGAGGGATTTGAAGATTATGAGGGTTATGAAGATGATGGGTACGGTTATGGAGGTTATGGTGATCAAGGGGAGTTTGGGTATATTCAAAGTCAATCTCAAGGGATGGCAAGTGTTGGTGGAATGCCACAACAACAACTTATACCACAACACATTCGGCCAAGACCTCAAGGGCCACCAATGCCACAACCTATTCCGTTGCAACAAGTCCGGCCACAACATGTGCAACAACAATTTCAAAGACCACCTCAACGTCCACCGATGCGACAACAACAGTTTCAACAACCAATCGCACCACAAGGACAAGTACCAAGGCCAAATGGTCCTATTATTCCAAGAGGTAGATATGGTGTACCAAGGAGACACCTTAGAGAAAATGTGAGGGGCACTGAAGCACATTTTCGGCCGGTAATCACGCAAAACCCTTCACCGGTAGTCATTCCTCATAATGATCAAGGGCGAACATTTGAAGTAAGAACCAACTCTTTGCAAAGTTTACCGAAGTACAAGGGGTTGGCAACGGAGGAGCCGTATTTTCATTTAGAGGCTTATGACTCAATTTGCAACACTCTTGGGAGTCAAGGGTTTTCGGCTGACGATATTAAATTGGTTTTGTTCCAATTTTCCTTGGAAGATAAGGCGAAGAAGTTGTTTTACACGTTACCTTCGGCATCCATATATACATGGGGGGAGATGCAACAAACCTTCTTGGATGAGTTTTACACCGCCCAAAAGACCAACGATGCAAGGAAGGGGTTGAGAAGCTTCCAACAACAACATGGTGAGATGTTTCATGAGGCATTCGAGCGTTTCAATATGATGATTAAGAATTGCCCTCATCATGGAATTGAATTGTGGGAGTTGATGAATGCCTTCCACGAGGGGTTGAGTGCCGAAGATGCACGTGATTTGATGTCTATTACCGGTGGGACCTTCGGAACAAATTATGAGAATGATGATTGGGAGTTTTTAGAAAGCATGGCAACTACATCAAAAAGGAAAGCTCAAGCCTCGAGAAGAGCCCGACCGACCACTACCCGACCGCAAGTGCACGCCATAGATGATGGTAATGTTCAAACCACTAACCAAATATATGATGTTTGTGCTTTGTGTAATGAAATAGGTCATGCGGCTGAAAATTGCCAAGGGATGTTGGACGGGCAATACGAGGAAGTCCATGCGGTTCAAGGTCAAGGTCAAGGAGGAAGTGGTAGGAATTACAACAACATGAACTCTAATACCTACCATCCCGGGTTGAGGAACCACCCGAATTTTAGATATGGGAACCCTTCAAATCAAGCAAACCCGAATTTTCAAGGTAGCCAAGGTAACTTTGGTTCACGCCAATCTTACAATAACCAAGGTGGATACCGAGGCGGAAATAACCAAGGTTATCAAAAGCAATACCAAACGGGTCAAGAACAAATGGGGTCTTCGGGTGGTAACGAAATGATGGAAATGTTGAAGAGCATGCAAGCGGAGATGCAAAAGAGGAACCAAATGGATGATGCTCGCATTCAAAAGGACGAGGCCCAAGACAAAGCGATTCAAACTTTGACCACCCAAATGGGTCAACTTGCAACCGAGGTGTCCGAATTGAAGAAAGGCAAAGGTCAATTACCAAATGACACTAAGGTAAATCCGTCTCATGGTACTTCAAGAGGTAATAATGTCAACATTCATCATGTAAGTGTTTTGAGAAGTGGGAAAGAGTACAAAACCAATCCTTCACCGGATTTGGTTGATGGGGTGGTTGAGGATATAACGGGTCAAGAGAGTGAGGAAGAAAATGAGCCACCTACTATTTCTTCTAAAAAACCCAATTTTGAAAAAACTGAAGTTAATAAAGAAAAAGAAAAAATAAATGAGAGTGAGGGGTTGAGTGAAGTACCATTCCCTTCGGCTTTAGTAGATCCGGGTAGAAAGAATTTTATTTCAAAATGGGGTCCTCAAAAAGAGGAAATGTGGGAGGTTTTTAAACAGGTTAAAATCAATCTTCCTTTGCTTGAAGCTATTAAACAGGTTCCCGCTTACGCAAAGTTTTTAAAAGAATTGTGTACCCAAAAGAGGCAACAAAAAGTGCCTAAATTGGTTGATTTGAAGGAGAGGGTAAGTGCGGTTTTAAAAGGAGATCTTCCTCCTAAGTTACAAGATCCGGGAACGCCTTATATAAATATTCAAGTAGGAAATTTTCAAACTGCGAGGGCGTTACTGGATCTTGGAGCCGGAGTAAGTATCTTACCGGGGGGTTATATGACCAATATGATTTTGGTCCATTGAAACGGGTTGAGACAACGGTGGTATTAGCCGATTTGTCTCATAAAATTCCTCGGGGGATTGTACGGGATGTGATAGTTAAGGTTGATGAGTTCTATTATCCCGTGGACTTTCTTGTGCTAGACTACTCATCCGCGGACCCAATTCAACAACAAAATATTATTTTGGGTCGGCCGTTTTTAAACACTGCACATGCCGTCATTGATTGTCGATATGGTACGGTCGACATGACATTCGGTAATAGAAAGATGAGATTAAACGTTTTTACTAATGGTACTAATGTTTATGATGAGTGTTTTGTAGCAAACTTCATAGATGAATATGACCCAAAGGAGTTCGAGGAAGAGATTTTGGGTTCTTGTGTTCGTGGTGTGTCTTTGCAGGTGCACGCATGTGATTTGGAAAAAGAAGAGAAAGAGCAAGAGGCTCTTGCGGTGAAGGAAGGAAATCCACCATGGACCTACCAAATGGATACATTACCGGTAGAAATTGATTCGGGCACAAAACCTTCTTTGGAAAGTCCACCAAGTGTGGAGTTAAAGGAGTTACCAAAGCACCTAAAGTATGCATTCTTGGGGGAGAATGACAATTTACCGGTGATCATTGCTTCCAACTTGGAGGTAGCTCAAGAGGAGGAGTTGATACGGGTGTTGAAGGCTCATAAGGCGGCGATTAGGTGGACGATAGCCGATTTAAAAGGCATTAGTCCGTCCATTCTGATGCACAAAATTATTACAAGTGAGGACGCAAAGCCGACCCGTGAAACACAAAGAAGGTTAAACCCGAACCTGAGAGAGGTGGTCAAGAAAGAAGTTATCAAGTGGTTGGACGCGGGGATCATTTACCCCATTTCGGATAGTGTGTGGGTAAGTCCGACTCAGGTAGTGCCTAAAAAATCAGGCATTCAGGTAATTAAAGATGAGCAAGGTGAGCAACTTGCCACTCGCCCGGTAACCGGGTGGCGAGTTTGTATCGATTATAGAAAATTAAATGCCGCTACCTCCAAAGATCATTTCCTGTTACCCTTCATTGACCAAATCATTGAAAAACTTTCCGGTCAAAAATACTATTGTTTTTTGGATGGGTACTCGGGATATAATCAAATTGCTATTCACCCGGACGACCAACACAAAACCACGTTTACATGCCCATATGGTACATTTGCTTTTCGGCGAATGCCATTTGGACTATGTAACGCTCCCGCCACGTTCCAAAGATGTATGATGAGTATATTTTCGGACATGGTTGGAGAGTCTCTTGAGGTGTTTATGGATGATTTTTCCATTTTTGGGCCAAGTTTTGACTCTTGTCTTGATGAGTTAGAAAAAGTTTTGAAAAGGTGTGTGGAGACAAATTTGGTCCTAAGTTGGGAAAAGAGCCATTTTATGGTTCAAGAGGGTATTGTGTTGGGGCATGTGATTTCGGACCGGGGAATGGAGGTAGATAAAGCAAAAATTCGGGTAATTTCATCTATACCCCCACCAAAGAATGTTAAGGGGGTGAGATCATTTTTGGGACATGCGGGGTTTTATAGAAGGTTTATTAAAGGCTTTAGTGTAATTACAAAACCTTTATGTAACTTATTATTAAAAGATGTTCCTTTTGATTTTACTGACGAATGTTTGCAAGCGTTTCATGTGTTGAAGGAACAGTTGGTGAAGGCTCCTATTTTGCAACCACCGGATTGGTCGAAGCCGTTCGAGATTATGTGTGATGCTAGTGACACGACCATTGGAGCGGTTTTGGGTCAAAGGGTTGATAAGAAACCGGTGGTGATCTATTATGCAAGCAAAACTTTGTCCGAGGCGCAACTGAATTACACCACGACTGAGAAAGAATTATTAGCGGTGGTGTGTGCCTTGGACAAGTTTAGAGCTTACATTTGGGGGAGCAAGGTGATTGTTTATTCGGATCATAGTGCGGTCCGATATTTAATGGAAAAGAAGGATGCAAAGCCCCGGTTGATCCGTTGGGTGCTTTTGTTGCAAGAATTCGATTTAGAGATCCGGGACAAAAAGGGGTGTGAAAATGTTGTTGCGGATCATTTGTCGCGGATCCCATTGGAAGGTGTCGACGACCCGAGTGAGATTAATGAGCGGTTTCCCGATGAACAATTGTTAGCCGTTTCTACTTTCGTTGCACCATGGTACGCCCATTATGTGAATTATTTGGCTAAGGGTGCAATTCCGAATCATTGGACGAAGAAGAGACGACAACAATTTCTAAGTCAAGTTAAACAATACATTTGGGATGAACCGGATTTGTTCAAGATTGGACCCGATCAAGTGATAAGGAGATGTGTTCCCGAAACTGAAGTTCTAGAGATTTTGACCCATGCTCATTCGTCGGCATGTGGAGGGCATTTTAGTGGGAACAAGACGGGTTATCGGGTGTTATCTAGTGGGTTTTATTGGCCCACGATTTTCAAGGATTCTTGTGAGTATGCCCGAAATTGCATCAATTGTCAAAGAGTGGGAAGTATTTCAAAACGGGATGAAATGCCGTTACAACCGATTTTGGTAGTGGAGGTATTTGACGTTTGGGGGATAGACTTTATGGGTCCGTTTCCTAATTCGAATGGGTTCTTGTATATATTGGTTGCGGTAGATTATGTGACAAAGTGGATAGAAGCCATTGCTACAAGGACCAATGATCATTCCGTAGTGTGTAAGTTTGTGCAATCCAACATATTCGCTCGTTTTGGTGTGCCAAGGGTGATAATAAGTGATGGCGGTTCACATTTCAAAAATTTTAATTTTACAAAATTGCTTAAAAGATATAATGTGAACCATCGTGTGGCGACACCGTACCATCCGCAAACAAGTGGACAAGTTGAAGTGTCCAACCGTCAAATTAAGGAAATTCTCATGAAGACGGTGAGAACAGATCGAAAAGATTGGTCAAGTAAACTTGATGATGCGTTGTGGGCATATCGAACGGCCTACAAAACTCCAATTGGAACCACCCCTTATCGGATGGTGTATGGGAAGGGGTGTCATTTACCAATGGAGTTAGCACACCGAGCGCATTGGGCCATTAAAACTGTTAATGCGGATTATGACGAAGCGGGTCGAACAAGGAAGTTGCAATTGAACGAGATCGAGGAGATAAGAGATGAAGCTTATGAATGTGCTTCCGCATACAAAGACAAACTGAAGAAAGTTCATGATGCAAAGATAAGGAAAAAGAACTTCGAAGTGGGTCAAAAGGTGTGGTTGTACAATTCAAGGTTAAAGATGTTTGCAGGCAAACTCAAGAGCAAGTGGATGGGTCCTTACATCATCCGAAGAGTGGGAAAGTTTGGTGATGTTGATATAGAAGACGAACAATCCAATAGGCAACAAACGGTGAATGGGCATCGGCTCAAACCGTATTTGAATGGAAATGACATCAACAACTTGGAGCTTGACAAAGCGGGCTACATCTTGCGCCCGGTCGATGAAGAACAACCATGAGAGGCCCAGGTTCGGTAGTGTATATAGTAGTAGTTTGTTTTGTTTTGTTTTGTATAATTTGCACAATTGCCATAGCTCCTCGAAGTCCGTGTTCGAAACAAGTGTGGGGATGTTCGGGTCACGAATTGCTCTTACATTGTGTTGGGGACAACACGGGATTTTTGAGGGGGTAGGGTAATTTTTACGAGTTTTTGAAAAAATTAAAAAAAAAACATAAAAAAATCGAAAAAATTGAAAAAAAAAATCTAAAAATTTTCACATAAAACCTCAATTTTTGGCAAAGCAAAGATGCCCAGTGTGCACCGTAAATTACGGTATAGCCGTAATTTACGGTGGTTATTACAATCTTTTGGGCTTTTACGGTAAAAGTCTACTGAATTACGATGAAAGAATTGATGTTCAGTGTTCACAGTAATTTACGGTCATACCGTAATTTACGGTGGAATTAAAATGTGTTGAGGCTTTACGGTAGAAGTCTACTGTGTTACGGTGCAAAGTTGATGTTCAGGTCTCACCGTAATTTACGGTGAGACCGTAAATTACGGTGCGCAGAAATTTTGATGTCGTCGTTTGGGGTCCGCTTGTAGATAAAAAAAAAATATAATAAAACGAATAATAACGTGACTTCACCCCATCCACCCATTCTCTTTCACTTTACAATCATCCATCTTCTTCTCAAGTCCCACCACCACTCTCCATAACCTTCTTCTTCTTCCCAAACCTTCCATCCTCCATAACTTTCCAAATTTCTGTCCAAATCAAGTGAAATTTTAGTCTAACTTGACTAATTTTTCACAAGCTTGTCGATTGTGAGGAGAGATTTCAGAGAAAACGCACTTTTGGGGTCCGAATTCGAAACCCTAATTTGAAAAATTTGGGGGTTTTGGGAGCTTTTGTTTCACAAGCACTCTTGCATCTTTAACCAAAGGTATGAAAGCTTATTATGTATATTTTGGTGCTACATTGTGAAAAGTAAGGGATTTAGGTTACTTGTTCATGCCCACTTGCTTGTTCTTAGATATGATTATGAAATTGCTTATTTGAACATGGTTTTGGTTGTAGATGTAGGATTTGTGGTTAAAGTAGTGAACTTTTGGGATGTTCTACATTGTAGAGACATCATGCCCAATTTTTGAAAAATTTTTGAGATACTTTTGGTTCACTAACATCTACAACCATGATAACAAGCAAGTGTGGGGATGATTTTGAAGCGAGGGTTTAATTTGGTGTTTGCTTTTGTTGCTTGTTTCATGTGTGTAGGAAATGGCTAGGACAAAGGAACAAGCGGGATCAAGTTCATCTTCATCAAAAGGCAAAGGCAAACAAAAAGAACAACCACCGCGAAAAAGGCAATATATGGGCCGTATTAGTGAAAGCGAAAGTGAAGGCGAAGAAGAGATGGAGTTGGATCCGAGTGAAAAGCCGGTGTGGAATTCGGGTTCATTAGATGATCAAGCTGAGGAGTGGCAACCGACACTCTACCATGACTGCATGAATAAATTGAAGAACAAGGCAGCGGCTTTCATTTGTGAACGAGAGGTTCGGGAAGTGGAGTTCCAACAGTTTGGGGTGTTTGATAAGTTTCGGGCGCTAGGTTGGGAAGGGGCGCTCAAATGTTTTGACAAAGACAAGAGTAACCTGTTCATGACAGAGATACAAGAGTGGATGGCAACCTTAAAATGTCACAATTTTAACAAGCCATCACAGATGAAGTTGATTGGTAAGGTGCACGGGGTACCGGTGGAGATGTCATTCGACACGTTAAAGAAGCTCGGGAAGTATGACAGTCTCCTAGCTCGTGAGTACATGATTCCTACTCTCGATGATCTCTTGCTTAACCCGGAAAAACATGTTCGATGGAATGACATGTTAGCAGCATTGTTCCTACCCGGTAAATACAGTGGTATTCTATACCGGAAGAATTTGAAGATAGAAGCTAAACTGTTGCATACAATCTACCTTCTCAATGTCATTCCAAGAAGGGGAGACAAAGAACAGGTGAGGTTTCCAGAGATACCTGTTCTTTATTCGTTGATGCATGGGGCTCCACGTTTTCCGATACGTTACCTTATTATGCACCACTTATGGATCTGCCGAAATAAGTATGGAAGAGACATCGTCCCTTATTGTCGAATAATTACGGGATTGATGAAACAACAGAAGGCGTTAACATCGGAAGATCGGGGAGCAACAAAAAGGCACCAGCCTTTCACGTTGGATATGTTGGGGAGTGTTTGGACGTATACTCAGACGGAGCGTTATCACAAGTTAAAGTCGCAAGGCCAAAGGTGGAGAGCTCTTAAGGCGAATGCAAGGGATTTGTTACCGGGTGAAGAGGATGAACCCGAGAGTGAAGCAGAGATCCCAAGCGGGGATGAAGATTATGAGGAGCAACTGCAAGGTGGGGTGAACTTGAATGTGGGTCAAGGGGGTCATGGTGGAGGTCACGGTAGTATGTTATATGATTATGCGCAACAATCGTATGAGCCGGGTTGGGCTTATAGTGGTACAATGCAAGAGGTGATTGAAAGTCAACGTTCGCCGGCATCTATTTTTGATACATGGTCGGGGTCGGAGAGGATGTTGTATGATCAAAACACGAGGAATAGTGCAAGCATAGAGCGGTCGTTAAAACATAGCTTCGATCGCCATGAGGCATGGAACCGTACTTTCGCATACTCTAGAGAAGTGGACACTAATAATAGATATCATGATGATCAGGCGAGGAGGATGCATGCGGATTGGCATGCCGGAAGGCCGGTTGTTGAGGATCCACAACATGTGGACTATGCCTCATTACCGCCTTATGATGGTAGCATTTCATATCCGACTCCACCACTTCACCATTCTCAATGGCTTGACCCGAGGCAGCAAGAGGGAGCACAGCAACAAGCAGGGAGTAGCAGCGGCGCATTCGGATTTGGAGAGTGGAATGACATGATGTCATCCATCTTTGGACCTCCAGGACCGCGCTACTACTAATCAGGTGGTATCTTCTCTCTTTTGTATAATTTGTACATATTTGTGTTTTTATGTTGATTATGGTTGGGCGGATGGGTGGTGTTTGTTTGTTTTGTTTTGTTGGGTTGGTGTTAGTTGGTGGTGTTGTGTGTTAAAAAGAAGAAAAGCATAAAAAAAATATAAAATGAAAAAAAAATACAAAAAGAAATTTGGGGTTTGAGTAAAAAAGCTTTTGTCGATGTTGATTGAGTTAGTGATCAAAGCCTTCCAAAGCCATACATTGGGGTCAATGTATCCCAAGTGTGGGGATGGGGGGAATTTTTGGAGTTTTTGAAAAATTTTGAGCCAAGCGAAATGATGTGAAAATTTAAACGCCCTAATTTACCCCAAGTTGATGCACCAGCAACCCTTGATACCTTTTTCATTCTTGGTGAGAGTTGTAGCCACACTTGTATATAAATAATGATTGTCTTTGATGAGAGTGGCTACGGGTGGGGGTGCATTAGAACTTGTGCTTGAATGCGGTTTGAGTCCTTAGTTGAGCATGAATGTAGAAAGGATAAGGGCATTTAGGAAAGCCTCGTCATAGTGTGTGCGAGTGTGGGATTTGGGGGGTTGGACCTCATTAATTATATATATGAGTTTGGTAGTGAGAGGGGCGGGGGTTTGGACATTTAGTTGCCAATTTTGTGCCTAAAGCCGATCATTTGTTACCCTTTAGCTAGTTTCCCAAAAAGTTACCCAAATTTGACCCGGTCTTATAGTGTTAGTGATAGTATTAGTAGTTCTGCTAGTTTGAAGTAGATATGGTTAATGCTTTATTGTATGGTTGTTTGCTTACAAAAAAAAAAAGCAATGAAAAAAAAAGAAGTTTAATTGTCTTGTATATAGTAGTTGAGTTTGTTTGTTCGTTTGTCTATGTTTGTAATAAAAAGACCGGGTCGAATTTTCGCTACTTCATATATATTCCATTCCCTACCTATACACCTAGCCGCGTTACAACCTTGAAGTCCCTTTGATTTGCATTCATGTTTGACCCATTTTAGGAGAATGATCGATTTAGGTACAAGCTTATGATTGTGCACCCGCCCGTTTGCCTAGTGTGTGTCTAGCTTATCTTTGCTAGTTTTCACTTGTAGCCGAGAGGAGAGAATTAGAGAGGGGTGCATTGCTTGGGTGTCAAAAAGGGGTTGGTAAAAAGATTGCATGTTTTGCTTGGGTTAATTTGATCACTTGTTTTGGAATTGCTTTGATGAGTTGCTTGGGACAAGCAACGGTTAAGTGTGGGGATGTGACGCGTGGTCCATTGGACAACCCTTAAGCGTGTTAAAAGATGAAATAATCCTCCACTTAATTGTGTAATTATCTTGAATTAGATAACTACCGTTGCTTATGTTTCAGGTGCATTTTGGGAGCTAAAAGATGGATTAAATGCAGCTTTGGAGACGTTGGTGATGAACGGGTCGAGCATGGAACAAAAGACAAGACAAAGAAGGACATTCAGGTCACTACCGTAAATTACGGCTCCACCGTAATTTACGGTGGACCTGAGAATCAAATATTGGCACCGTAAATCAGTCTCCTGTCACCATAAACATATCAAGTCCACCGTAAATTACGGTGGAGCCGTAATTTACGGTGGTGGCTGCGTGAAAAAGTGTAACTGCCACATTAAGTTGGTTTTGATGGTGTCTTTTCACATATTCCAATCATTGTCGGTTTTAGGGGCATTCCAGGGGCGAATTGGCTGGTTCTTGCTTGTTTTTGGACAATCTCTAACATTCGGTTTGTGTCTTTGATCCGTATGAACAATATTATCTTTGTTAGGATGTTGATTCGAGCCATGCTTGGCTAAACACTTTATGACTGTCCTAGATTGAAGGTTTGTTTGAGACAATTTGTATTTGATTTCCTAATTTCTAGAATAGCAATCTTAATCTTGATGGTTGGTTTGTTATGGTGTGTGATTGTTTGTTAGTAACTTGTTAATTCTTATGATTTTCTAGTTTGAAACCATACGTTCTTGGTGCCGTTGGCAATCGAGATATCATGGGTAGAATTAGGATTGGGTAAGGGTTGATTGATCATCGGGTAACAACCTCACGTTCTAGGAATCTGAGTACTTAGTTCCCTTTCATCACTGCAAGTAATCACACATGAGCTATGTCTATGTAGTTCTTTCTAGTGGAATGATAATATGAATGTCGATACAAACCGGAAATCTAGGATGGTCATTTGTCTCTAATTTGCTTACAAACAAACTTTTCTCTTGCAATTTACTTAGTTTAATTTAGTCTAAAACCAATTCACTCACATAAACTCTCGAATCTTATTTCTTTTGCAATTAGTTTAATTTTAGGTAACTTAGATAAATCTTCAAATAACACACATTCCACAAACTCCCTGTGTTCGATACCCACTTGCCGCTATCTATATAGTTGTTATTGGGATTAAATTTGCGTGACCACGACATCACGTCAATTACTTGTATGGAACTAAGTGTGTGATCTACTCTGATCACAAAAGCCTTCAACACTTGTTTAATCGGAAGGATTTGAACATGAGGCAGCGACATTGGATGGAAACTTTGAATGATTATGATTGTGAGATAAGATACCATCCAGGCAAGGAAAATGTGGTTGCCGATGCCTTAAGCAGGAAGGAAAGAGTGAAGCCTATAAGAATCAATGCCAAGAGCATTGAGATAAAGAATAGTTTGAATGAAAGGTTGTTAGCTGCGCAGAAGGAAGCTGTGCTAGAGGCTAACTATCCTGATGAAAAACTAGGAGTAACTGAAGAGCAGTTATCCTATGGCAAGGACGGAATCCTAAGGTTAAACGGTCGTATTTTGGTTCCAGTTTATGGAGGACTTCGGGAGGTCATCCTCCAGGAAGCCCACAGTTCCAAATATTCCGTTCATACTGGAGCTGATAAGATGTACCAGGATTTGAAGGCAAATTATTGGTGGATAGGCTTGAAGAAGTCTATAGCTGCCTATGTAGCTAAATGTTTGACATGCGCTCAAGTCAAAGTTGAACATCAAAAGCCGTCAGGTTTACTACAACAACCTGAAATTCCCACTTGGAAATGGGAAATGGTGACAATGGATTTCATCACCAAGTTACCAAAGACAAAGAAAGGAAATGATACTATATGGGTGATAGTAGATAGACTGACTAAGTCAGCACATTTCCTACCCATTAAGGAAACTTATAGCTCCGACATGTTAGCCCAATTGTACGTAGATAAGATTGTATCGCTGCATGGTGTACCCGTATCTATTATCTCGGACATGGATACTAGATACACATCACATTTTTGGAAAAGTTTCCAACAGTCTTTGGGCATGCGCTTAAATTTTAGTACGGCTTACCATCCTCAGATAGATGGGCAGAGTGAACGTACCATCCAAACTTTGGAGGACATGCTACGTGCATGTGTAATTGATTTAGGTGGTAGTTGGGATAACCACCTGCCGTTGGTCGAGTTCTCCTATAACAATAGCTACCATACGAGCATTCAGGCTGCGCCTTTTGAGGCATTATATGGTAGAAAATGCAGAACGCCTATTTGTTGGGCAGAAGTAGGGGAAGCTCAGTTATCAGGACCTGACATCGTCTTTGAAACAACGGACAAGATTGTCCAAATTCATGACCGCCTGAAAGCTACCAGGGATAGGTAGAAAAGTTATGCTGATAAAAGGTGAAAACCTCTAAAGTTTGAGGTTGGTGATAAGGTTCTGCTAAAAGTATCACCCTGGAAGGGGGTGATGCGATTTAGTAAGAAAGGTAAGTTAAGCCCAAGGTATATAGGACCATTAGAGATCATCGGATGTGTAGGAACAGTGGCTTATAAGTTAAACTTACCAGAAGAGCTCAGTGGTATTCACAATGTATTCTATATCTGCAATCTGAAGAAATGTCTAGCAGATGAATCGCTAGTCATACCACATACAGATGTGCACTTAGATGAGAGCTTGAAATTTGTGAAAAAACCTTTGTCGATTGAGGATCGACAGGTTAAGAAGCTTCGGAGGAAGCATGTGCCTATTGTAAAGGTTAAATGGGATGCCCGTAGAGGTCCTGAGTATACGTGGGAGGTAGAGTCCACAATGAAAGAAAAATACCCTCATTTTTTTCAGTAAATCTCGAGGTCGAGATTTCTTTTAAGGGGGTGAGGATGTAACACCTCGTAAAATCATACCCAATAAAATAAAGACACGTGTCATGTAAGATAAACGTGTCAGGAACCCGGATCAAGTAAAAGATGTATGGTAGGATTTAAAAAGGTCGACATGTTAATAAACACCTCTGAGCGACCAAATCATAAATCCCAAGACCTTAATCATTATGATGAACATCTGGTATATTTAGAACCGGTCATTTCCATAATAAATAAATTCAGTTATAAAGATTTGGGGTATCTAAATAATGTTACAACAAAGTTTATAATTAAAATTCTTGTTCAAAAGAATTAAACTTTATTCATGTGCGTGACAAGACTCTCCATAAGATTCCAAGATGTGTAAGTGCATGGAAAGACCATGCAAAAGTCTGGTTACATGGTCCCTACACTGAAAAGAAAGCAGGTGATTTGGAAATTCCAAAGTTGCATGGTCAAAGCTTGAAAGTTTGCAAGTTTTTGTTTTCTGGTCATCGGATACGGACCGTATGGCCTTGGGCTTACGGTCCGCAAGCTCTGCAACTGGGCGATATAGATCAAGGTCGGTTACGGACCGCAAAGCCAAAGGCTTACGGTCCGTAAGAGGTGCTTACTGTCCGCAAGACTTTTTGCTTACGGTCCGTAAGACAGTCGCTGGCAGCAGAAAATGGACATATGCCTGTTTAGCAGGTTGCACCGCCTTATATGAGTGGTTTTCGAATTCAGGGACTTGGCAAATGGTTTTGGCATTATAAGGACACCTGTGGAACATCAGGAAACACCTGTAGACTTAGGTGTGATGATCTTGTGACATTTAGCTCACTATAAAAGAGCTTGAAGTTGTAACAAGTGGACTTACTCATTTCATTTGCACTTCAAGCTGCTTTCTGGAGCTCTCTGGACAGCAACCAAGATTCCTTAGGCTTCCTAATCATTCTTAGGACTCTTGTAAGTGTCCTTAACCCTTCTTAATTCGGTTTAGCTTAGTTAATTAGCTTAAAGTCAAACCGTCGTAATTAAGGTTTGACTTCGTCATTAATCTTAATTTGTCCAGTCAAATTTCAAATTGAAAGTACCTATGAGTTGGTAATTATGTGGGCAATAAACCCTCAAAAGGGCACCCTCTGATTCCCACTCTAACTAGGTCAATTGTCAGGTCAAAGTTAATCCTAAAAAGTCAACAGAAAGCTTATTTTCAAATTAATGCATAATTAGCAATGTAGAAGCCATGCAACCTGTTTTATCATTAATATAACTTGGTAATTAATGTAAGAACATGTTTAAACATGTTCACCTCGACAATTTTCAGTTTAAGCTCGGTTCGGAACCGAAAATCGCAAAAGTAGACTTTTGCTTTGACTTTCAGTTCTGACCCATTTGAGCATAGTTTAGAAATGCCTTACAGCTTATTTAGGACTAGGTTTCATGTTAGTATAACCCTGTGAGATTATACAACTTGATTCATTAGTTATCCAATTCGCATGCATGTTTCCGTTAATTGCTTAAATGTTGACTATTATGCCCATATGACCTTAAAACGTGATTTTGAAAATGTAAAAGAGTAGACACCTTAGTTACTGATTTATAAACTTGTACCTAAAATTTGACATCAATTTGAGCTCTAGATTAAGAGTTATGCTCATTAGCGTAATTAGAAAACTTCTTAGTAATTAAATAGCGTAATTAACATGTAGCCTATCTAAACCTAAATTTTGATTCCAAACTTTATACCCACTGATGTAAAATAATATTTTGGGAATTTTGGAAATTTTTATTTATTTTTAGGCTGAGCATAACCTAGAGTTCTAAGCTTAATTCGGTAGTTGTCGGTTTTGCCCTTTTAGGCTATAAAATGAGTTTTACCAAACCTTTTGATACCAAACCTTTTTCTACTGATCCAATATGATAAATAGAATATTTTAAGCCTTCTAGAATAATAAAAATATCAGCTTTTCTTATAGAACCCGAAAATCGCTTAAAATCGCCTTTTTACGCGTTTTAAGCGCATAGTATGTATTAAAACCATATTAGATATGTAAGACTTGATGCTTACTGATATTTTAAGTAAACTTTTATATTCTAACAGTATGTAAAAGTTTTTGAAGTCAGATTCCAGATTTAACCTTTAAACCTTAGGTGAAATTACCAAAATGCCCTTTCGGTGCATAGTATGGTTAGAAATGATAAATTTCACATATAGGTTATACCCTACTGATATAACTTAGTAAATTAAGTATTTTTACTGCTTACATCAGACCCAAAACTCAGATTATATTCAAAACTCTTTTATGACTTTTTAAATGACCAAAATGCCCTTACGGGGCATAATTTGAGTTTAAAATCATTTGGGGGCATAATAGAATATATCTTTCTGATGTTGCAATATATTTAATGCATATTAACTTAGGAAACTTGTATATGACTCATTGGGTTACTCGTTACGCATTTTTCACGTTCGGATCAGCTTATGTAGCTAGTTTGCATATATTAGCCAAAACGGGTCAAACCTTATCATCTTTGTCTCAAAATCCAGAATGTGTTTAGTTTACCCATATTAAACAAGTATCCAAGCTTTTCGGGTCAAAACCACATTCTAAACTGGTTTTCGCTCTATCATGCGTTTGAACCGTATCTTCCTTTGAAAACTAACCGGTCTAAGTCTAGGCTTAATTAAAGACCCATTAGGATTCTAATAGGTTAATATAAACATTCGTTCCAGATTAGGAGCCCAGTAAAAGATATGCGCACTTGCCGACTTTGAATATTACTTGCTCAGGTAAATACTCTTAACTTATTTTCCCTATACAGGCTTTGGATACGGTATTATAGTAATACCGCTTGGTCGGGTATGTAGTCATTTAAATCGTATTGTGATTAATGTATTTACATAACCTATTTTATTCTGTATTATTTGGTGTATGGCCTTTGGGGGTTAAATGACCATGTCCCGGATATCCTTGGCATCATTCAAAGAAATGACCACGACCTAAGCACGGGGTGTAGGCGTACACCTGACAGCTGCATATGTAAAAACTGGTAGCCCACTTAAAGGAGTAACCTTGTGGGTATTATACCTGTGGCGTGTCAGTTAAGCTTGTCCGGCCCTACAACCCGGCCCTGATGGACGACAAATAAGTAAAACTGTATACAAGATTATTTTTAATAATTGTCCCAAGTTATAAAAGATATTTTTACCTAAGTGCATTCAAATCAATTTTCTTAAACATTTTCAAAATGAGTCAGTTAAGTTGTATTTACCAGTGTAAACTGACGTATTTTCCAAAAAGGCTAAGTGCAGGTACTATACGTAATAGGCTGGCTACTCCAGGCATCAATAATCAAGTCTCGCAAGCTCTAGATGTTAAAGTCTGTTGAACAATTTCCTTTTTCTTTCGATCCGCCTATGGATCATTTTCAACTATTTTGTGATACTTAATATTACAATTTATTTGGTTAAATTGAATCTATCTTTTGCTTCCGCTGTGCATTTAAATTTGTGTTGTTTGACTATGATGATATCAACTACGTCATGATACTCCCCACCGGGCCCATCGGTAATACGTGGAAATATCGGGGTGTGACAGATAATTAGGATCGTTGTTTATCCACGACGAAGCATGGTATTTCGTCCCGTACCTCATCTCGATGAAATATGGTACTTCGTCACACACTTCAACCCGACGAAGAATGTTCTTCATCTCTATGGAACTTCGCCGTAGGAGTAGGAAGTTTGATGATTACGTAACTAATTTGGGCTTTATATGTTAACTGGGCCGCACAAGTCTTAGGTGGGTCATTAACTTAATTGTTGCACATAATCTGGTATTAAAGAACTAAGTGTTATGTGGCTTGTACATATGAAATCATGATGTGAAGTTACTTGTGATCCAAATGCTTATTGCGGATTATGTGAACTTGCATGTTTACGTGAATGCCAACCAAACTGTTTGATGTGTGCCATTGGGAGATACGAACTTGAGACGTGAGTATACTTATGGCTCGAACACTTGTTGTAACATGAATGATGTGTGACACGGCTAACAGTTATAACATGCAAAATTATGTGTATATATTTCATGAATGTGACTTGTGTTATATGTGACAAAATACGTGGTTCAGTGTGAATACAAAACTGATTATTATTGATAAACCATGTTAGGACGTGCTTGATCAATTGATAAACAAAGTAACTAATCTCACCGAGCAAACCAAGGTGAGTTCACTTCTCTCAAAACAAGCATGCGTCCGGTGAGGACAATCAAACTGAAAAAACTTGTAAACGGATTTTCGTAAACCCATATCCTTGTAGGGGACATGATGCGGTTTTCAAATACCCACATCCTTGTAGGGGATGTGAGGTGATTTCACATACGCATATCCTTGCAGGGGATATGCAACGGTTTTCAGTAAACGTTAATGTTGGATAATACACTCACTCTATCACTTAAGTCCCATCATACTACCGAGTTAGTTGTTTGTAGGGCAACAGGGTTATTAGTTGATAGCGCTATTAGGTTTGGCACCCTCACGACGTACCTGGATAGGACGAGCGTGAACTAATAACTTTAAATCATGACCAATGTTTGATAGAGCATTGGGGAAGGGCAAAAAGGGCCGTCTGCGATATCGAGTTATTATCAACATAACATGAATCAGTAATCGGTAACGAACGGTTTAACAAATCTGTGAACTCACCAGCGTTGTCTGATACACGTTTTTCTGCATGCTTGCAGGCCTTTAGATACATGTTGTTGGAACTTGCTGTCTGGGATGCTGGAGTGGTCATGGGTCAAGTTGCAAGGAATCACAAGACAAGTCTGATTCTGCTTATTGAAACTTATAACAAAATGTAATATGCTTCCGCTGGATAATAGATCTTGTATTGTAACACTTATTTTAATAAATGAAAGTTTTATTGAAATATCTTTATAAGTTCAATGTGATTGGTGGCTAGATCCTGGTACGTCACACGCCTCGCGGGGGTTTCCGCATGTGGTATTTTGGGAGTGTGACAGTTTGGTATCAGAGCCACTGGTTATAGTGAACTTGGTTTTAAAAATGTATTTTTATAAAACCAGACTATAACCGAATAGTTCTGAATACGTGAATACGACCATGAGACTCAGCTACGGATTGAAACATTCATCTTTCTCACTTGTTGCATACATTACATGACTAGTACACATTTGTTTATGACGTAACATACGAACACACACTCGTCACTATAGCATGATGGCATGGATTGCTTGCTTACGTTATGATGCGTTGATAGTCTGTCATAATCTTTGGATTTGTATGATTTTATCGTTTTGATAACCTCCGTTTGATACCAGAGTTTGAAGAACCATTTGACATGAGTTAGGAGGAACTGAGATGAACATGCAAATCACAATATTATTGCGGGTGCACACATAATAATACTTTGGGGTGCATGCGAGTCTCAGTGAGCCTTAACAAGTGAAAAAGGGGTTCTGTTCCGTTATTCGAATAGTGTGAAGCGTAACAAGTGTATAGGAATCATAGCAGTGATTATCTCCTACTCGAACGTGATCTTTTCACTCCTCTCTGAATCCATACGAATCTCGATGCTATCGAGTATCACCTGAACACTTATTTGAGCGTTTAACGAACTGTGTAGAATGTTAGGTGCTAGTAGGAACTTCTCTGAGCTGGATGTCGCAGCGTCGAACGATTGATCCATACCTTTCTCACTTATCTTAGTTTGCTGAAACTTAACGTATTGATGCCTTAGATCCCGAGGTGCGATCACTTCTGCAACACTCTCGCAACATACCGTGCATTACTTAATCAACATGCAAGATTGATGGACAAGAGGTTGAGCGTAGTATCACACCAACCTCAGTGATAGGACGACCCTGATTACCGGCAACGAACATCAACAATTTGACTCCAATCGAATCTTTAACCCTAGTCAGCGACTTATGGGAGTCAACTCTTACGAGTCAATCGGGACATAAATGATGACAATTGACTATGGTGTGGAATGTGTAACTGCCAGCACATTGAGGACGCGACTCGGAATATAAAAAGATGGACCCTGTTGGTGAAAGATCGTAGGACACCATTACAAGCAACGACCTTAGAGGCAACAGTCACGGCGACATCAAGGTACATAATCATAGCCTACTGTATCGAAATGAAGGTTCCTACGACATGGATGGGCCGTTGTTAAACCAAGACGATGACAACCCAGGGGAACGACGGCAGTATGGGAAATTCTCGTAACGAAAACGACAAACACTGGAAATATGCTCATGGAAGGGCATTTAGGATTGGCGTAGGCAACGCCAGGGGTAATGGCGACATGGTAGCTTGTATGTTTTTGGGTAACTAATCGTTTCTATTCTGTTAACCCTGATGCTTCTTGAAACCAAACCTGTGGGGGAATCGATTGATAGCAAGTACGTTGACACCTTATATGTTTGTTGGGATGTAAACTCGACCTTGTGGGACAAGTGCCCGACATCGACCTTCTCTCTGCTACCCCTGATGGTTTTGGCACAGTAGATAGTATGGATTGGTTATCCTGATATCACGCGGATATACCCTGTGTGGAGAAAATTTTGCGTATCCCTTCCCTTAGTGGAGGATCATTATCTGTTCTAAAGCGTCAGAGTGGCGCAAAGGTTAGCGTCATTTCAGCCATGAAAGCCAGGAGCGTCTACGGAGGGACTACCCCGCTATGTTAGCGACCGCTATCGATGTGGGTTAGGAAAAGGGGATCGAGAATTCACCAGTTGTTTGTGATTTCTTTCGATGAGCTACTCGAGGAACTTTCAGGTTTACTCCCACAACTGTTAGATAGACTCTCAGTTTGATCTCATGCCAGGGGCAGCCTTGATTCTTCGTACTTCTTACCGTCTTGCGCCAGGAGGGTTGCAAGAACTGTCAAATCAACTACAGGAACCGTGGGACAGGAGTTTTGTCGGACCTAGTTTTCGCTCCGGGGAGCCCCAGTTATATCCGTGAAGGTAAGCCTTATCGTTGGATACGTGTACTGATTATCGAGAACTCAACAAGGTGACAGTCAAGAACCGTTTGCCTCGACCATGTATTGCCAACCTATCGACAAGTAGCGAGGGTCAAGCTCCCATTCGAGGATTGATTAACGAACGAACTATTTTCAGATAGAAGTCTAAGGGGAGAATGTTCCTACAATGGCATATCAACCGCAGTGTGGCCATTACGACGTTGTATTCCAAGACCTTTGGGCTAATCATCACACCAACAGCTGTATGGATCACATGAATCGACAATGCTTATTGATGACGTGTTGAATCATTTCCAGGAGAAAGGAACATCATGAACGGCATCTGTATTATATTTTAGAGCTCCTGAGGGAGGAGCCATTCCATGTGAAGTCTTGTTAAATGTAACATCTGGATTCGAGAGATACATATTGAGCATGTAACCAACGAAGTGGGAATACAGAAACTGATCGACACCGAAGATCCCTTCGAGGATACAACAATTTCTTGGCCTCGGTAGATACTGTCGTAAATTCGCCAAAAAATTTTCGAAGATCGCGTAGCTTTAATCTCTTTAGCACCGCAGGGTGCTGTGATTGTGGAAGACAAAACAGGAGAACGACTTTTTAGCTTTCGAATCCCCACTCTGCAATGTGCTAAGCATCGTCTCTACCCTAGGGTTCGGGTGATCTAGCGGTATACTTTGATGGTTCGAAGCAGAGTCCCAGTTACACGCCAATGCAACACGATAAGGTGATGGCTTCCGTGGTGGATATACAAGAAGAACTGCATAAATCACAACCTGTGGTGGAAACCATGGTCTTTGGATTCAAGTGGAGGCATTACTTGGACGGTACCAAATGCACTACTTAGACCGATCACAAGGGCCTCCCGTGTACCCTTGTTTTGAAAGAGCTAAAACACGTGATGGCATCGCTGGATGGAACTCTTGAGCGATTACGACTACGGAACTTAAACGCGTATGAGCGTGCAGCTCATCATCGACTCTAGCCTACCCGATCAGATTCACCCTATTCAAACTAAAGCACTGAAGGAAGGGGATTTTCGAGTAGGGTCCATGTGGGGCATGGAGGAGCAAATTTTAGCAAGGCGGACGGTACTCGCTACTTCATGGAACGAATATTGACTCTACTACACGGCAACCGTAGGGAACTTGTGTTGAGCAAAACACACCGACCTCGATGTTCTAGTTGTCTGGGTTTCGATAGGAGTTATTGGGATTTATAAATCTTGTACTGGCGACTGGGCATGAAGGCCCACATAGCCGAGTATGTGAACGATGTTTGACTTATGCGAAGGTCAAGGTGGAGCATCAGAAACCTCCTGGGATGCGTCAGCAACCAGAAACATCCATTTGGAAATGGGAATAGGCTGCCACGGATTTTGTCACTCGTCTACCTAAAAACTCAGAACGGAAATAATATCACCTGGGTGATCGTTGATTGTCGCATGTAACTGACGAGTCTCCACAGTTTGTGAATATTCCTCTGAGAGATGCGGTTTTTAGGCACGAGGTGCCAACCCTTGATATATTTGATTTCGATCTATACCTGATTTATGGCAAACAAAACACAACACCATCGACTCACGTCTAAACAAGAGCATTGTTTATCACCGTAGGATCAACGGTCTGAGTAAACGAACCATCCTGACACTTGAAGACACGCTGCAAGCATGTGCATGGTTAACTTTAGTAAAACTGGAAGGACGCTTACCCTTGGATGAGCCCTACTGTAGCAAATACCATTCTAGTATTCAGACAGCTCTGCTGGAGGCATTGCATGGACAGTAACGCTAATCTCCTTGTTGGATTGAGGTGGGTGACAACCTAATCGCAGGTCTGGGACATGTACTCGAACCTCTTGGGAAGATTGTTTAGATCGGAAACCGTTTAGCGGCAACGCGTGACCGTCAGGGAAGTTGATAACCTTTAAGAAACATTGGGAGTTCGCTATAGGCGATCGTATCATGTTGAAAATCTCACCTTGGGAGGGTGTCGTACGCTTGGGAAGCGTGGCAAGCTTAAATCACGTTATGTTGAGTTATTTAGAATTCTGGAAAGAATCGGCCACGTCGCCTACAAACTCGAGTTACCCGACGAATTGGGTAACGCACATGATATCATTTATGTCTCACAACTAAGGCAGTATTTGTCTGATGAAACGCTTGTGATACCCTTACCAGAGTCTGAGGTTAATGACAAGTTGCAGTTATTGAGCAATCTACTAATATCATGGACTAGGACGTCAGGATTCGGTAGTATAGTCGAATTCCAATCGTGAGAGTTGTTGGTGCACTACATCTGTCGACTTCGTCTTGGATCGAGTCTTAGTTTTAGATTGTTAGATCAGGGCGCATTTTACGAGAAAACTGGAGAGTATATGTGTTTTAGAGAGTAGGTCCGCTTATGTGTCATGTTCGTATATGGGAACCTACTTGGTTAGGTCCGCTTATTCGTACATGTCCGTATATGGGAACCTATCTGGTTAGGTCCGCTTATACGTACATGTCCGTATGTGGGGACCTACCAACACTATATATACCTCATAAGCGGATCTCATTTGTAACTTTCGAGAATTCCATGCCGAAGTGCTGCCGGTGTGAGGTTTAAGCTGTAAACATTGTCAAATCAATAAAATCAGTAGTTTAAGTGAAGATCAACCTATTTCTATCTCCGTTTCTTGTTATTCCGCACCTGAAACAGAGAAGAACGCCTCTGAACGACTCATTCGGGTCAGAACACGATCCTACAAGAGTTCGTTGGAACTCAAGATGTAGACCGGAGTTCACGTGGGAACGCAATGACTAGAGTAAGCACTAGTATACTCAGTTGTTCAAACGGTTGAATCAACTTCTGATATCATTGGCGAATTTCGGGACGAAATTCCCTTTCAAGTTGGGGATGATGTGGCACCGGCGGAAAATCCACAGTCATCCTGATCCAACATCTTGTTGTTTTGGATTGCATATCACATTTCGGGACGAAATTTCTTTCAAGTTGGGGATGATGTGACAACCCGAGATTCCAAGACCTTTCTTTTACGCGTCATCTGTTTTACAATCCTGTTTTACATTTCGTTGTACGTTGTATCACGCATATTATTTTAAAATCATTTCAATTTAAGTTAGTTATTTGGTGAGTTAATGATTGGGCATTTAAATAAAAAAAAAAAGAAAACCTATTCCTTTGAAATATTAAAGCTTCATGTGATGTACTGACACAATCTTCTGATCTAAATGAATATTATTGGACCGTTCAAATCCTGTAAATTGTTATCTTTGAATTGATTATTAACTCATGCAATTTCTAATTCCAATCCCATTGAGCCGACAATATTAATACACTTCAAATTCAATTGAACCAAAGAAATCATTATTCTGAATTGAATATGAACACTTCATGTGATGTCTACTGACACAAACCACAACTCGAATCAAACAATCAACTTTTGATTAATTGAATTTGATTTTCATTGGACCTCCAACACAATCTCACATGGGCCAAAGGCACTCCGTGTGAGTGACCAATCGTTTTGATAAGATTACTGCCCGACGAAAAATGGTACATGTGGACTCGACGAAAGATGGACCCGACGAAAAATGATGTTTCGTCACCCATTGGTTTTTCGTCATCAAGTTGTTCGCCGAGATGGGCTCTCGGCCTAAGTGAAGCCCAAACTGCCTAGCCCATTCCTCTCTTGTGCGCGCATATGGATGTATACGTGTATGACTTTGTGTGTTATTATAATCAAAAAATCAACCCTAGCATTCTATCTTCTTTTCCTTGGTAACCGAAGGCAGTTTCCTCTTTTCTGAAGCCCTCACATTTTCGTCTCCAATTGGCACCTCAGTTAGTTTACCGTCATGATTTAATTGTTATATGGTTGCTTGATGAATCAGTACATCGATCATGAATTGAGTTTTGATATGATCTTGTGTTTCATATGATTGATTTGAAATTACGTGATTATGTGGATTGTTATTGATATTTAAGGGGTTTGTTAAAAACGGAATTGAATCTGGCTAATCACTAGAATGTTGGTAAACAATTAGGGTGCCATGATAATACGGATTTGTAACAAATCGGTTATGATGAAAACGATTTCCATGAGATCAGAGGTTGTTTATGATGATTGATAAATGTTTTAGGGTTCATGTATATGATAGTGATGAAATGAGGAAACCTATGGACGATGATTATTGATTAACAGTTAGGATAATTAGGATCGTTGTTTATCCACGACGAAGCATGGTATTTCGTCCCATACCTTATCTCGACGAAATATGGTACTTCGTCACACACTTCAACCCGACGAAGAATGTTCTTCGTCGTCTATGGAACTTCGCCGTAGGAGTAGGAAGTTGTGATGATTACGTAACTAATTTAGGCTTTATATGTTAACTGGGCCGCACAAGTCTTAGGTGGGTCATTAACTTAATTGTTGCACATAATCTGGTATTAAAGAACTAAGTGTTATGTGGCTTGTACATATGAAATCATGATGTGAAGTTACTTGTGATCCAAATGATTATTGTGTATTATGTGAACTTGCATGTTTACGTGAATGCCAACCAAACTGTTTGATGTGTGCCATTGGGAGATACGAACTTGAGACGTCAGTATACTTATGGCTCGAACACTTGTTGTAACATGAATGATGTGTGACACGGCTAACAGTTATAACATGCGAAATTATGTGTATATATTTCATGAACGTGACTTGTGTTATATGTGACAAAATACGTGGTTCAATGTGAATACAAAACTGATTATTATTGATAAACCGTGTTAGGACGTGCTTGATCAATTGATAAACAAAGTAACTAATCTTACCGAACAAACCAAGGTGAGTTCACTTCTGTCAAAACGAGCATGCGTCCGGTGGGGACAATCAAACTGAAAAAACTTGTAAACGGATTTTCGTAAACCCATATCCTTGTAGGGGATATGGGGCGGTTTTCGAATACCCACATCCTTGTAGGGGATGTGAGACGGATTTTATATACGCATATCCTTGTAGGGGATATGCAACGGTTTTCAGTAAACGTTAATGTTGGATAATACACTCACTCTCTATCACTTAAGTCCCATCATACTACCGGGTTAGTTGCTTGTAGGGCAACGGGGTTATTAGTTGATAGCGCTATTAGGTTTGGCACCCTCACGACGTACCTGGATAGGACGGGCGTGAACTAATAACTTTAAATCATGACCAATGTTTGATAGAGCATTGGGAAGGGCAAAAAGGGTCGTCTGCGGTATCGAGTTATTATCAACATAACATGAATCAGTAATCGGTAACGAACGGTTTAACAAATCTGTGAACTCACCAGCGTTGTCTGATACACGTTTTTCTGTATGCTTGCAGGCCTTCAGATACATGTTGTTGGAACTTGCTGTCTGGGATGCTGGAGTGGTCATGGGTCAAGTTGCAAGGAATCACAAGACAAGTCTGATGGTTTTTATACACCTGCTTATTGAAACTCATAACAAAATGTAATATGCTTCCGCTGGATAATAGATCTTGTATTGTAACACTTATTTTAATAAATGAAAGTTTTATTGAAATATCTTTATAAGTTCAATGTGATTAGTGGCTAGATCCTGGTACGTCAAACGCCTTGCGGGGGTTTCCGCATGTGGCATTTTGGGGGTGTGACAAACAGTATGTTCCATATAGCATAGTTGGCCTAATTGCTACCCTATAAAATTTCCTATTTAGTTTAGTTGGGAACCTCCTATCGCACAATACCCCTCTGGCTGCCCTCCATCTACACCAGCCAGCCTGTATGCGATGAATTACATCACTATTTATATCACCATCTTTTTATACAAACGACCCTAGATAATTGATTCTCTCTCACAATTTATGTGTCACCGTCTCACTCTCATTTTCTCTAGCTTTCACTCATATGGTTTTTTAAAGCAATACCAATGGATCACTAGACATGCCCAAAGATTGGACTCAATAAAGCCCAAGATTGGTCTATCAAAAATCAGTCATTTTGTTCCTTTTCAAGCCGGGATTTTGTGTTTTTATTAACTTTTGATTTGGTGTATTTTATAATAAACTTGGTGTCGCCCCGCCCGCGTTACGGGGCGATGGCCGAATAATTCTCAATCAATGAAAAAAACAGTACTATAGTTTTGCTACAAAAAAAAGTAAAAAGTGTGTTAAGCAGCTTCTTGACACGATTTTTAGCTGGGGGCAACGTGATATTTTTATTTTTACTTGGGGGAAAATCAAATTTTTTCCCAATGGTAAAATCCTAATTTTTAGCTAGGGAAAACCATATTTTTATTTTTCACCGGGGGCAAAAAAACGTACGTTTGAATTGAGGGTGATATCGTAATTTTGAATCGGGGGGGAAAATCGTAAATTTTAGCTGAGAGCAAAAGTATAATTTTATTTTGAACTGGGGGCAAAGACGTATTTTTAAACTGGTGTAAAATCATAATTTTGAGCTGGGGGAAAAACAAAATTTTATTTTGAACTGGGGCGAAAACATAATTTTAAAGTGGATATAAAATAATAAACTGGTGTAAAATCGTAATTTTGAGCTGAGGGAAAAACAAAATTTTATTTTGAACTGGGGCGAAAACGTAATTTTGGCTGAGGGTAAAAGCGTAATTTTTTTTACCAAGGGAGAAATCGTATTTTCGGTTTAGCTGTGTGTAAAGTCATATTTTTATTTTTAACCGGAGGAAAATCATAATTTTGAACCGATGGTAAAATCGTAATTTTGATGTAGGGGAAAACCATAATTTTATTTTTAGCTGGGGGCAAAAAAAGTACATTTAAACTGAGGGTGAAATCGTAATTTTGCACCAAGGGAAAATCGTAATTTTTATCTGGGGGCAAAAGTATAATTTTATTTTGAACTAGGGGTGAAGACGTAATTTTAAACTGGGGGCAAAACCATAATTTTAAAGCGGGTATAACATAAAAAGCTGAGGGTAAAATCGTAATTTTTGAACCGAGGGCAAAATCGTAATTTTGATCTGATGGCAAAAGGGTTATTATATTTTTTAGTTGGGAGAAAAGCGTAATTATAAATTGGGGGCAAAATCATAATTTTAAAGTGGATATAAAATAATAAAATGGTTGGTACAATAAAAGAGGGGCGGCCGCTCATTTCGACCAATGGCAGGGAAGCACTAATGGCAGGGAAGCACTATTCCCTGCCATGGTAAATGTTTCCCCTGCTATGGTAAATGTATATGTTGAAAATATTTTTTTGGGTGCTTAAATTACGTGGGTAACTCGTCATTATATGTTACGTTTTAGTTTTAGGTTTGTTGGTGCATCCGTCTGTCGCCTACGTGATTCCGCTCCAAATGACATCTTGTCATTTGGAGCGAAACCCCTTAGCAATCTGATTCCGCCCGAAGTGTGTTAAGTCTTGATTTCGCCCGAAAGGTCTAGGATCTGATTCCGCCCGAAAAAGGTATCATCTGATTCCGCTCCTGATGATGATTCCGCTTGTACATGTTAGAGCGGAATCAGGCCAACTATAAATAGGTTGTAGCTTGGAGCGAAATCACATAGTTGTTAGGGTCATTGTCTTCCGGTGAGCCACGAAGTGCTGCCGAAGTGTTGAGTCGATTGTAAACGTCATCTAGATCAATAGAATCAACAGTTGAAAGTGAATACTCGGTGAATTGAACCTGCTTTGTCTGTTTCCGCCGTTCAAATCAGGAATAGTTCTTCTGATAGACTCAATTGGGTCTGAATTCGATCCTACATGTGGTATCAGAGCTAAGGAGGAAGAGTTCTTGCCAATTCAGCCGAAAATTCTGTTTTTCTACACCTTCTACATTGTCCTTTGCAAATAGACCGGGAAAAGTTGATCGAATTGTTCTGATTTTTGCACAGTGTGCTCGGAATTAGTATCTAACAAAGCCTTGAAAGTATCAGCAGTTAATTCGAACTAAAACTGAGTAATTTGCTAATTCTGCTTGAAACGAGTTCGAGAAATGATGACGTCACATATGATTCCGCTCGGAATTGTGGTTTGATTTCGCTCAGAATCGTGATTCCGCCCCAGGATAGTTCTTGATTCCGCTCCAAACATCTGATTTCGTTCAAACTACAGATTCCGCTCCAAAGTTATTGTGTGATTCCGCTCCAGGATACATTGTGATTCCGCTCCTAACAGTGCAACCACTTAACTTGTTGATTCCGCTCCTAACAGTGCTACCACTTAACTTGTTGATTCCGCTCCAAACAGTAATCTCGCTTAAATTGTTAATTTCGCTTGAACCAAGGCTGTTTTGTGAAATTTTTGAAATCTGAAAAATGGACGAAGAATTTTACAATGCATTCGCAACACCAGTTACCCCGATCACTGTTGCACAGAACACAATGCTAGAAAACGAAACGGGAACAATGCAAAAACCGCCCAAGCTCATGAACATTGAAGAATATAAGGGTTGGGAAGGTCATTTCGAAAATTGGGTACAAGCTAATTACCTAGACGCTTGGGAGTGTGCTGAGACGAAGTATGTGAGACCGTTAAATAACGATGAAGAGGAAGTTGCGATCAAGGATATGAGTGCAGATGACAAAAAGAAATACAAAAATGAGAAGATGATGTTAAGTCTGCTACAACAAGCTGTGAAAGAGGATATTATGGTCTTATTGCAGCATAACGGAAGTTCTTATTCTATCTGGAAAGCTCTTAGATCAAAGTTTGTTGGTAGTTAGGAAATGATCAAAAACAAGAAATCACTCTTGAAGAAGGAATTTGATTTGTTTCGAGGATTGAAGAATGAGAGCACAAAGCAAATCATCGAAAGATATTGCAATTTGTTGGTGAATATGAAGAGGGTAAGTATCAACAAAGACAATGAAGAACTGATAGAGAAGCTAGCAGATGCATTGCCACACGAAACATGAGGCAATTATTTGATGATGCTCAGGAACAAGAAAGGATTTAGCACGTTAACCTTGAGCAAATTCATTGAAAAGTTAGAAGCTCAAGAGATGGAGCAAAGAAAGATTGTTCGAATGAAAGATTTCAACGGTGAACAGGATATCGGGTTGTACTACAAAGCAGGGGTGAATGAGAAATCTACAAATTTATCTCCAAAAGTGGAAACTGCTTACAACGCCAAGAATTCAACCGGAAGTTCATCAAAAGGATCAAGCAGCAACACAAGTTTCTCATCATTTCCATCATTTGATCCGAACATTTCAGCAACAAAGAATGGAAGAAAACTTCAGTGCAATATTGTTTTAAATCTTGAGAATGATCAAGATTATTCAGATGAAGTTGCTAAAAATCAAATGTCTTTATTGGGAATGGTTTTAGAATCTTACAGTAGTTTTGTTGCAGGTCGTATCGGGAATCCAATGCTAACAAAGGAGGATTACGACCAGATTTATGCTGAAGAGATGGAGCTGATGGACATAAAATGGTGTTTGGCCAGCGTGTTAAGGAGAGCTGAGAAATTCAAGCAGATCACGGGGAGAGATGATCTTCGTGAGGCTAACATTTCTACTTTAGGTTTTGATAAATCTAAAGTCATTTGTTTTCGTTGCAGGGAAAAAGGACACTTCAAGAGGGAGTGCACCAATCATGAAGCAAGTGGAGTTCAGAATCCTTTCAACAACAACAATGATTACTACCGAAAAGCCATCTACCATCAAGTTGCTCAACAACCATCTCAACAACATCAACATCAAGCTCAAACTGCACATGGAAGAAATGTGATTGAAGATTCTGGAAAGAGAGCTTGTGTGGTTAATCAAGATGAAAAGAAGCCATTCAACTGGGATAAATATGTCTCAGCTGATGGAAAAGCTTGTGTGATTAATCAAGATAATGAGAAATTACCTGAGGGTTTTAGCTGGGAGAATTTCACTTGGGATGATTATATTCCTGATCAAGCCACAGCCCATACAGCTCACACAACTTTTGTTGCAAGAATTGAAGAAGATAGTGATGATGATGGAACTGAGTATTATGCAAAAAGAATGGCAAAACATCTAAAGATGCTGGCTGAAAGTGATAGCGAGGATGAAAAAGTTAAGCAGAAAAAGAAAAAGGTAAAGACACCGGTCAGCAGTGATGATGAAGATGTACCGGTAGTGAGAAGAAAAGTAAAACAATTTCCAAAGTTCATAGTTGATGAAAAAGTTGATGCTAGTGAAATGAAAGTGAACTGTGAAACTTGTGTAATTCTGAAAAAGAAAAACAGTGAAATGCTCAACAACATGAACAGATTGAAAGAGTCGTATGACGTGTTGAACAAAGCAATGAACATGTACAATGACACAAGTGAAGAGCAAGCAACAGCGATGAAGACACTTCAAGGAGCGTTCATGGTCAAGCAAAAAGTTGTGAACAATTATATCGAGAAGTGTGCTGCTCTTGAACAGAAACTGGAACTTCAGAGGATTGAAACTGAAAGAGTTAATCGTTTGTTGAAAAGTTACTCATGTTCATCTTATGTCATTGACAGGATTTATCCGACGGCTGAAAGCTTGAAGGCATTTGAGAACAATGATGTAACCGAAGAAAAGAAAGTTTCAGAAGAAAAGACTCCAGTGAAAAAGACTAAAAATAAGAAAGACACTGAAGAGGCGGCATCTGGTAAGAAACAAGGTGTCAGTTACAACAAGTGTCCACCCCCGCTGGAAAATGGATATTTGGCTAGAAATCCAAATGATGAAAGAGTCTAAAAGGCAACAAATTTACAGTGGGAGTCGGAGTCGTCAGTAAACTTGCTAGATAACATTGATGTCGTTTTTACATCGTCTGACACTGATCAACAATCTCAATTGATGAAGAAAGTAGTGGATCATGTGTTAGATAATGATGAGACAGAAGAGTCAAAGTCGGAGTCTAGTTCAGAGTCAAAATCTGAGTCCAGCATTCCGTGTCAAACAGAAAAACAGGGCAAAATAGTTTATGACAAAGAATTCCTGTTATCAAAATCTAATTTGGATGATGAACCGTTTAAAGTTGCTTACACTTTGAATGATTCTGATAAATTGTATTCTGATGAGGAATTTCCAATAAGGGGGTGTTTGGCCTAACTTTTATTTTTTGGCTTATGCTTATATTTCACATTAGCTTATGCTTATTTTCTTTAATTTGATAAGCTATTTTTAAGTGTTTGGATTAGCTTATATTCTACAAGTTGATAAGCTCTTTTTAAGTGTTTGTGTTAGCTTTTTTTATTTAGCTTATATTAGTAAAATGACCAAAAAGGACATGGTTACATATTATCACAGAACTGATATTTTATATGTATCTACTTTGTTTTTATGAGTTATACCATCATTTTTGGATAAATTTATGTGGAGGATAACATAAAACTTCTACAAAAATAAATTAATATTCAATAAACATTCATCTTGGTTTGGTTAGATCTCCTGCAATCATATCTCTAACTGCACTCATGTATAAATCATCTATTCTACGTTGTGTACTTGTGTCTTCATTTACTTCATTAATGTCATTAGATCCTCGACCATTGTTTGGAGTGTAAGATTCTTGTTCCGCCATGGTAAATCCTTCATCACATGTATCTTTTTTTTCTAATATAATTATGAATTGCCAT